>NW_015090872.1:6472485-6842683 GCF_001431845.1 Calidris pugnax | reverse complement strand
CTCAGGGTAAGTCTTTCAGCCAAAAACGAATAAGGAATGTGCTTCCACCTTCACCTCCTGAACATCTAATAAAGCAGGCTGAATCAAGTGACCCTACATGTGATAGCTTGCATTGTGTCCTCAGCAGAGCCAAGGACTCAATGTGCAGGAGACCAAAGTTCTTCCCACCTCTGTGTGAGGCACTGAATAAGGAGAAAAAAACAGCACAGTGTCTGTGAGGGGTCCTGCCATGGTGGGTACTGCTGTGGCTTGGGTGGCACTCCTGGTGCCATGGGAGTTTTAGGGACATCCTAGGTTGTATCTGGATCCTGCCCTACATCCTTAGAACACAGTACCAGCTGCTAGTATATTCCCATCCTCATTATGTTCTGGTGAGAAACATGGCCAAAGAGTAACAAGCAAAATGAGATGTGAAGGGACTGACACTAGGCAGGAGTCCGAGCAGAGAAGAGCTAGGATCTTGCTCATGACAATAGGGTCTGCTGCTCTTGTCCCCAGGGCTGGATGAGAGGACACAGATGACTGAGTGCACCCTAGTCTCATCTAAGTCCCCAGACTCTCCCAAGCTCCCCTTCAAACAACTCCTAAAATTGCAGCTGAACACCAGGACTGGGGGGAGGCACCACATCATGGAAACACTTAAATCTGTATTCAGGGAGATTTCTTGTGGGTTTCCTAGAGCCTGACAGGTGGAGGATACCCATGCTGGAGTCCCCAGTGTTCCCACACGCTGGCTGTGCTGCATGTGGTATAGTACCAGTGTTGCAGGGGCCCAGAAAGCCCAGCACCCCACCGTCTGCCAGCCTCTGCTAACCCTCCTTCTCCTGCCTGACACCCAGCCAGCCTCTGTCAGTCCCCAACAGAGAGTGACCAAAAACCATCTGATAGCCTGTGCTCTGAGCCACCAGCAAAGTAACCACCCACTCCATCTTCAGCCAGTTTCCCCCAACAGAGTCAAAGGGTTATCAGTGACAGGGCCAATGCCTGGTATGGGTGGGCTTCCATGGCTGCCAACAGCTTGAACAGAGGTATCTATCCCACCAGTCAGTGGCTGCAGCCTACATGAGTTGTCTACAGGGTGAGTTCCATGACCAGCACTCATAATCCAGAACCAAAGATCATCATGTACCTATTTACCTCCAAAGTCAGTGGGAAACTCCCAACTCTAAACCCCATGATAGGGGTCAGCCTGTTTAAACTGACTCTGGGCTGCAGGGATCCACCTTGAAAGCCCAGATGCAAAGTAAGACATCCCTGGAAGGATTCAGTTAGTTATAAACTCCAATTTATTACAGCCCTGTGGCTGAAGACCCCTTGCACTTAAATCCAATTTCCATAGCTGCTACCTGGCTGCTGGGGAAAGGCAGCTTATTACAGTCCTCTTAGGGAGAGATCCTGGCTGCTGCCTCAGGCACAGCTTCCTGCAGGTTAGGAGATGCTTCTGCAGTTTGTCTGGATACTGTTCTGCAACGGTGCCAAGAAAGAGCAAAGCCCTTGGGTGGCAGGGGCAGATAAAGCAGAAAGCCCAATAGCTAGATGCAAGGATTCGCTGGAAACAAACCAGCACACAACAGCTTAGTTCCCAGAAGTGTCTGCCACTGGGCTTCCTTATCTCCCCTAGAGGGGACAGTGACCTGCTTGCATGATGTTTCTGTTAGCCCATCAGCCACACTGCTAACTTGCAGGGCTATCTGGGCAGTGTTCCCTGAGAAAAACCTCAGCTGCTCACATGTCTCTGGGCAGCTGCTGCCAGCGTGCCTGGTGTGCTGCACGGAGGAGAAGCACCTCTCCTTTCAGGAAAATAGTCTTCATTTGTACCATACACTTAGCAGGGCCCCACTGGTAAGGAACAGTTGATGATTTATTCAGCAGTGCCTTTCTCCTGGAAGGACATAAGCCATTCCCTTAGGAGACCTACAAAAAATCACATTAACACTAACATGTTCTTTGATGATTAGAGACTTTCCCTGGCAACTCTCCATCAGTGCAGGCTGGCAAAATACATTGCCATAATTTGAGATAGACTTTCCTCCTTTTGCATTACAAAGTAAATCAGCCAAAGGGCTCCAAGTGGATTCTTTCACATATGGTGCCATGGTATCAATTAAAACTATCTCCTTTGAGATGATGGAAGGAGCACGTTTTCAAGAATTTTCCCATACTGGTAATTGTGTGCTCATGTGGTTTCATTTAACACAAAGCAAGATCTGGATCCACCATCTGTTGCTCAGTAGCTTATGCAACATTTATCTGAGTGTTTTGTATTAATGATGATCACCATTAATAAAACAGTTTGTATATTAGGAATTTATCCCACCTTTTATGTTTAATAGGCAGCTCTTGCTAATCTCTTCTATGGTACTTTCTGTCCTAAATTCTCTAAAGCACTGTGTCTTCCTATCTAGATCTCACTGCCAGGCCATAACCTACCATAGACATAGGCTTTAATTCCTAATTGGGGAAAAACAGAGACATGGCAGAGCACCAGTTGGTTCAGCTGTTGCAGGAAATCACAACTCTTAGACTTACTGAGAGAGACCACAGCAACTATTAGAGTAGCTGTTGCATCAAACATCAGTCAAACTTCTTTATTGTTCAGTAGATAAACACAGTCAAGACCTCTAACATTTCCTAGAAGTATTAAGTTTGCAAGTACCAGCACCCACTTGGGGAACCTGGCCATACTTGTTTGTGTGACTAAGCCTCAACAAACACTTCCCTGGGAAAAGATAAGAGGCTTTAGGAACTGATATTTGCCAAGACCTGTTCCATATTCCCAGTCTGACTCCTGAGAAAATTCAAGCAGCTTCTAGCCTCAAAGGTAATTCTTGAAGCAATCATGGGTAAAAAGACAAAGCCTTGATCTCTCCCTCGAAGTTGGACTTGAAGGACCCAATAAAGGGTCCTGAAGAAACACCAAGCATAAATTATTTCTGTTAAAAGTACAGAATTAAAGTTATGTTAATAGAAGTCATTTGGTCATCTGAGCAGTCTCCTAGCAATTGCATAAATTACTGACTGAACAAGGAGTTTCAACCAGAACATCATTTCATGGCCAGACCCAGGCAAGCAATAACAAGCACTCTGGAGGGAGCTGCTCTATCCTCAGATGAATGGAATTAATAAGTCACAGAAAGCTGTTTAATAAACAAATTTCCCCTTTTTCTCTTGTGAGCTGTACAGGAACAGAGTACGTGAACATAGAAGCCTTTGCTATTTTTGTGTATTTCCCAGACCATTTCCTCATCGAGCCCTTGCCCCTCACTTTAAGCCCTTCGCTTCTGAGCCTCAAGCTGCTTTGATCTGCGGCACAGATCCCATGATGCTGCTGCCTTTTCCTTAGAGGACTTGTTGTCACCTCTGTAAATCCATGCACTCTGCTCAAAGGCAGTGAGTTTTTCCACTGGTCTCTGCCTCCAGAGGCAGAGTAGCAGGATTTTGGTTCAAATCTGTTATTCCCCTCTAAGACTCAGCCATCTGTAGCTCATAAATTACAGTTTAGCAGATAGATTGAGACATTTCAAGTTTATCTTCCCACACAGGTAACAGCAAATTGTAGCATGAGCCTTGTGGGCAATTTTGCTCAAGTGCCCTGAGGCTGGGAAGATGCTCAGGGAAGCTGTTTTTCTGGAGATGCATACTTCCCCAGTCACCATCTTCCCAACACAAAGCTCTCCTCCCTCTGAAGTGGCTCTGGGAAAGGTAATGGATACACTGCAGGCAGAAACTTTATAAAAGGTCCAAACTGAAAACCCATGCAGTGAGCTAAAACTGCTTGTTTGAGACAAACCATAGCAGAAGTTTTTATTGGGTTGGAAAAAAGGTCATTCAACTTCTTTTAATTGTACCTGATTTATATATGGCTCTGTACATTCCTAGGGAACAGCAACAGTCCTGCTGAATCACCGTGAGGAAAAAAACCTGTATCTAGGCAGATCTGAGTTTGCAGAAGCAAGATTTCAAATTCTTTAGGACTAGAAGGATTGGAAAGAAAAGCTAACTATGCACATGCACAGCATTTAACGCGGGAGAGCTGGATCCTTCAGCTACCATCACAGTGAAGTTTAACACCACCAGCAGAAATTATTATGGGAAACTTCTTTTCCTGAGGCATTTCCATGTACAACTGTGGCTATAGTCACACCCAGCTTGTCTATGCTGTGCCCTAAAGAATCTCAGCCCCAACTATTTCTCCACAACCTAAGGCACAGATGTATCACAGCCTGGCTCCAGCAAAAGCTAATCTAGGTTTCCAGCATGCTTTGATAAAAGACTTGTGGAAAATACCATCTTCAGGACTGTGATGGCGTCAGGCTGGAAAGGACATCTCTGTCCCTCTGAATCCTCAGTCTGTGTCTGAATGTCACAGGGTGATCGGTCTCAGAGGAGAAAAGCCATGGGAAATACACCCAGATCTCCTTATGACCCACCACGCACAGAGCTGGGTTTCATGGGTTTGGCAGCACACGGTTATTCTCTTGTACAAAACCCCACCAGTCAACAGTGAGGATATAAGTCTTATATTTGCTAAGCCTCATCTCCCCATGCATGGAGACACTGCAAAAGTCTGGCATCTTGACCCATTTCTGCCACTGGATTTCGCCTACAGGGGAAGCAGACAGGGCTGTGGACCAGCCAGGATCACTCCTCTCCCATTTCTACGGCAGGTTTTACACCTGCAGCACTGATGGGTGCACATCTTGGCAGCTCCCTGTGGCAGCTGGTTACCCAAATCTTCCTCGCCTTTCCACTTCATAATGAACTTCGAAAGTCTGAAGTTCATTAAGAGAAGGGAGAGAGGACAGGGAATTAAGGTGCTGCTCTGTCACTCCTCATCTCTGAGGGGCAAGCCCATCACCGGGGCTGCCTCCGCCCAGCTCCAGCTGCAGTTTGACCTCCATTTACCCACCGTCTCCACAACCCACAGAGACATCCAGTGGCCAAGTGCTCCAATAGCACAGCGACAGGCTGCAGTTTTTGCTGAGGAGGGTTTGAAGGACCAGCCGGGTGTCTGAGCTTAAGCAAATTTAGACCATTCACAGCCCAGCAAGAAGTTTTCTCTGTCTTTGCTGAATGTTCTTTCATTTTACTCTTCCTTTCCCTCTTTTGATTATTAGTCTAGCAAAAACAAGGCAAAAAATACAAATAAAAAACCCCTAGATGATCCCTGACTGGTTGGTTTGTACAAAGCCCCCACTTCACAGAGACACCGCCCCTGCAGAGGAGGATGGGACAAAACCCCCCAACACCACACTCCACCAAAGGCACTAGAGCCTGTGTGCAGGCAAGAGAGACCTGAAAGTAAATAAACAAGTTGCACAACTTTTATTTCCTTGATTTTGCCCTTTCTCTCCTTCTCCCTGTATAAAGTATATCAGCATTGCTTTCTTTCTTTCCCTTCCCCGAATCCCTACTCTAAGGTTATCAGCAAGACAAAGCAGAATGGGAGAAAGACTGGAAAAGCTGAAAATTGTTTGCTCTTGTCAGTTCCATGGGGAAAAGTCTTTCTCTCAGAGAGCTGAAAAACATTTCAAAGCTTATCCTAGCCCAGAGCTCCCATCAGCCACTCCTTTCTTTCCCCCACACCTTCCCCTCTGATAATGAGAGACTTGGGCTGAGGATCTCAGCAGCAAGTCCAGGCACCCCAGAGATGCTGGTGGGTACCATCCCCAGCTGATACAGCTGTCAGGAGCCTGGCAGTACCTTATGGGAATCAAGTCACTAAATCTTGTATTAAATAAGTTGATTCAGAGGGTAGTCCTCTCACAACAGAAGCTAAGAAGGTGAGGAATTATGGGACAAGTATTGTTTGCAGGTGTAAGATGTGAAGGACGGCTACAGTTTTGCAAGCCATGCTGAGAGGATTCCTGTGATTCATCAGTTAAATGCTGTGGCAGAGAGCAGTCCCAAACCTCACTGCTCCCTGCAGAGCTATTCCAAGAGACCTTTGCTGTCCCACTCCCAAGCACTTCCCATCACGGTCTATACAAGAGCTGAGAGCATGCCCAGAGCTCTACAGGTTGGTGTGAAGACAAGACCCCATGCTCTCATGTCTGAAGTTTTCCCATGTATGATCTCAATTAGGTACATAATCAAAACTTCCTCCTTGGAGCAAGTAACTGTTTGAGTTTTCTATTTCCTAGAAGGAACAAGAAGAGTCCTGGGATATAGACTATGAACACCTGAATGGAGATGCCAAGCCAAAAGCATGAAGAAATCTTGCCCAGCCACAGAGAGGACAGGCTGGGCACTAGGATGCACCGAGCCAATGGCTAATTCAGCTCTCAGTCACCTTGCTGTAAGTTTGACACTACAAAAGGAAAGCACATGATGGGATACAGACAGGTATTGTTAGAGAAAAGCTGTATTAAACCTGCCAAGAGACCAATGTTTCACAGTGAGGTCCAGGTGCCCACTTTCAGCAGCCCTTCCACTCCTGAGCCATTGAATCATGCCAGATTTCCTCCTGACACAGCTTCTCCTCTTTTCCTTCTCCCAGTGTCCCACTGCTGCCTGTGCAGGTTCAATACCCAGCTCAAGTTCCGCGTGCTTCACACAGCACCTCAGGACACCAGCTGCCTGGCTCCTGGGGAGAATCAGATCCAAGTTCCCTCCTGAGCAGCAGAATGTACAAATCCCATTTTCCTTCAGAAACCTCCAGTGTGGATTCTCTAGTGGCTGATTAGTTGAACACCTGCTGCAATACCTAGGATGCCTCTGCCTAATTTTGCTGGAACTAATCTGTATGTTCCAAGGTTAGAAAAGCACTGACAGGGTTTCAGCTCAAAACACAGGAAGCCAGGCAAGGAAAAAACTATGTCCCAAAAGAATTTCCACCCAGAAGAGTCTCCCTAGCTCAAAGCAACACCTCAGTAGCTAGACAACAGCTATGCTAGAGAAAAAGCATGTGTTACTACACTTCAGAAGTCCTCTTTGGGGAGAGCTGAGCTCCCCAGGGCTCTGAGTGGTGCCCTTCCACATACATTTGAAAATAACATCAGGATAAGCTCTTCCAGCCAGCTTTGTCTTTCCAATGAGGGTTTAAAAGCATGGTGGGCTGCACTGATACTGCTGCACAAGGAAATAACACTTTTTAAAACCAAATTTGTTTTACATTACCCTTGGTCCAGCACAGGAACCATGAGTGCAGCGCAAAAAGAGGTCACCCGTGGTTGTTCCCTGCCTGACAGCTGCACCTCTCTGAGGCTGCCTTCCTTATATCAGTTTTAAGTCAGGACAAAACCACATATAGCTGCTCTAGCTCTGTGAATATCAAAGAGACAGCTCTATTAAACCCAAAGGACAATTGTCCTCTCTGTATTTCAGATTGGTCTAAAACTGTGCTACAGGGGACAATTAATCTTCAAAATCAATTTTTTGTCAGGAGGCTAAATTTCAATTGTCTCAGGAATGGTGGTGCTGGGCTGGTAATTACTGTCTGATGAGGCAACCTCTGAATTCGCTGCCCAAGAGAACACTTTTTATTAATAACTTTTGTCACGAACCCCAGGTCCTTTTTTGACTTTGAAAAAACATGTTGCCTTATTTACTGTGTTAAAAACCTCAAGCTGTCAGGAGTCAGATGATTTGCTTTGGGGTTTCATTGCATTCTGAGACAGGGAGTAGATATTCCCTTTTCCCCAGGAAGGCAAAGCAAAACCCCCACTTTGTTCTAGAACACAATAAAAATGCTAATTTGCTTTCTTTTGCATTTGTGTCCTTTTCCCCCTACACAATAATACCGAATCCCCTATGTCTCCCTCCAACTATTTTCCATACAGTTGTTTGCTGTCTACCTGCTGCCTACACCCCAGCCATTTGGCTCCCAGGCTCACTGCTTGCCATCGCCCAGAGGACACAGTGCCCAGAAGAGCCTCTGTGCACACTCAGCAACAAGCCTCTGAAGCCACAGAAACATCAACTCCATCCACTTACTCCAGGTGAGATCACCCCAGAGCTGTGCACCCTGCAAGTGTCAAGCTTGGCTCCCTACAGCAAGGATATTTCAGGATTTAATCCAACGACACTGCTGAATGTCTAAATGACATCAGAAGCAGGACTGATCCAGGGCTCTCCTCCTTCTGAGGAACATCTAAGGCTCCCCCTTGCACTGCTCACTTGGCCCTTGGAGCTCAGTTGATCACAGAGCAGCAGAGCTTGAGCACCAGAGAGCACAGCCTTATCAGAATAAACTCGTGTAGCCAGCACACTCTCCTGGCGCAGCAGAGACATGGCTTTGGATCTCAGGGAACAGACAGAAGAAAACCTGGATTTTCAACTTGCTAACTATCTACATTTTGGATGCTGGAAACCAACGTGCCAGTGCAGTGGATGCTGCCCGGAGGGTATCTAAGTCTCCTCAAGCCATGAAAGCAGATGTCACCCCCACACACACATCACATTTCCTGGTGAATACTCCAAAGTGTGTCAATATACTGAGCTTCTGAGTCAATATACTGCAACTCCCAGAATACCAGCTTTCCAAAGAGTCCTGGGATATAGACTATGAACACCTGAATGGAGATGCCAAGCCAAAAGCATGAAGAAATCTTGCCCAGCCACAGAGAGGACAGGCTGGGCACTAGGATGCACCGAGCCAATGGCTAATTCAGCTCTCAGTCACCTTGCTGTAAGTTTGACACTACAAAAGGAAAGCACATGATGGGATACAGACAGGTATTGTTAGAGAAAAGCTGTATTAAACCTGCCAAGAGACCAATGTTTCACAGTGAGGTCCAGGTGCCCACTTTCAGCAGCCCTTCCACTCCTGAGCCATTGAATCATGCCAGATTTCCTCCTGACACAGCTTCTCCTCTTTTCCTTCTCCCAGTGTCCCACTGCTGCCTGTGCAGGTTCAATACCCAGCTCAAGTTCCGCGTGCTTCACACAGCACCTCAGGACACCAGCTGCCTGGCTCCTGGGGAGAATCAGATCCAAGTTCCCTCCTGAGCAGCAGAATGTACAAATCCCATTTTCCTTCAGAAACCTCCATTGTGGATTCTCTAGTGGCTGATTAGTTGAACACCTGCTGCAATATGTAGGATGCCTCTGCCTAATTTTGCTGGAACTAATCTGTATGTTCCAAGGTTAGAAAAGCACTGACAGGGTTTCAGCTCAAACCACAGGAAGCCAGGCAAGGAAAAAACTATCTCCCAAAAGAATTTCCACCCAGAAGAGTCTCCCTAGCTCAAAGCAACACCTCAGTAGCTAGACAACAGCTATGCTAGAGAAAAAGCATGTGTTACTACACTTCAAAAGTCCTCTTTGGGGAGAGCTGAGCTCCCCAGGGCTCTGAGTGGTGCCCTTCCACATACATTTGAAAATAACATCAGGATAAGCTCTTCCAGCCAGCTTTGTCTTTCCAATGAGGGTTTAAAAGCATGGTGGGCTGCACTGATACTGCTGCACAAGGAAATAACACTTTTTAAAACCAAATTTGTTTTACATTACCCTTGGTCCAGCACAGGAACCATGAGTGCAGCGCAAAAAGAGGTCACCGTGGTTGTTCCCTCCCTGACAGCTGCACCTCTCTGAGGCTGCCTTCCTTATATCAGTTTTAAGTCAGGACAAAACCACATATAGCTGCTCTAGCTCTGTGAATATCAAAGAGACAGCTCTATTAAACCCAAAGGACAATTGTCCTCTCTGTATTTCAGATTGGTCTAAAACTGTGCTACAGGGGACAATTAATCTTCAAAATCAATTTTTTGTCAGGAGGCTAAATTTCAATTGTCTCAGGAATGGTGGTGCTGGGCTGGTAATTACTGTCTGATGAGGCAACCTCTGAATTCGCTGCCCAAGAGAACACTTTTTATTAATAACTTTTGTCACAAACCCCAGGTCCTTTTTTGACTTTGAAAAAACATGTTGCCTTATTTACTGTGTTAAAAACCTCAAGCTGTCAGGAGTCAGATGATTTGCTTTGGGGTTTCATTGCATTCTGAGACAGGGAGTAGATATTCCCTTTTCCCCAGGAAGGCAAAGCAAAACCCCCACTTTGTTCTAGAAGAAACACAATAAAAATGCTAATTTGCTTTCTTTTGCATTTGTGTCCTTTTCCTCTATGCCCCCCCTACACAATAATACCGAATCCCCTATGTCTCCCTCCAACTATTTTCCATACAGTTGTTTGCTGTCTACCTGCTGCCTGCACCCCAGCCATTTGGCTCCCAGGCTCACTGCTTGCCATCGCCCAGAGGACACAGTGCCCAGAAGAGCCTCTGTGCACACTCAGCAACAAGCCTCGGAAGCCACAGAAACATCAACTCCATCCACTTACTCCAGGTGAGGTCACCCCAGAGCTGTGCACCCTGCAAGTGTCAAGCTTGGCTCCCTACAGCAAGGATATTTCAGGATTTAATCCAACGACACTGCTGAATGTCTAAATGACATCAGAAGCAGGACTGATCCAGGGCTCTCCTCCTTCTGAGGAACATCTAAGGCTCCCCCTTGCACTGCTCACTTGGCCCTTGGAGCTCAGTTGATCACAGAGCAGCAGAGCTTGAGCACCAGAGAGCACAGCCTTATCAGAATAAACTCGTGTAGCCAGCACACTCTCCTGGCGCAGCAGAGACATGGCTTTGGATCTCAGGGAACAGACAGAAGAAAACCTGGATTTTCAACTTGCTAACCATCTACATTTTGGATGCTGGAAACCAACGTGCCAGTGCAGTGGATGCTGCCCGGAGGGTATCTAAGTCTCCTCAAGCCATGAAAGCAGATGTCACCCCCACACACACATCACATTTCCTGGTGAATACTCCAAAGTGTGTCAATATACTGAGCTTCTAAGTGAGTCAATATACTGCAACTCCCAGAATACCAGCTTTCCCCAGGAGAGGTCTGATACTGGCAAAGCATTTCATATTCCTTGCTGGGCACCAGGCACCTCCCGCTGCAGAGCTCAAGTCCTTCCCCAGTACCCTCAACCCCGCCAAGGCTGCACTGGGAGTTTGCATTGAACTGGAAGATGAACCCAGCTCTCCTCACTCCCAGTCTTACATTTTCTGCCACAACTGTCCCTCACAGGGGGGGAATCCCCAGAGTTTCAGGAAATTTGGCTCTGCAGGAGCTACTTTTTACAAGCAAAGGAATCGTACTGAATTGAATCTCCTTTAGGTCCCTGCATGCTTTTTATTTTCCAGCTCACACAACTAAAGCTTGTTTGATTTTAAAGACAATCCAATAAGCATCAATTAATAAAATTAACTTTGCAAGGATTGGATTTCCCCAGTGCATGAGACAGTGAGATTAAGGGACAGGCCAAAAGGGAAACCAAGCTGACATTTCTCTTATAAAAAAAATTTCTACTAAATCCTAGATGTTTTCTTTTATACAAATCAATGTTCAAAGAACCCCTGCTCTGCAGAAGGCCAAGTCAACACTGGATGTAAGTGAGAAGATCTCTCCCAGGCATTGAAACAGGCACTGCACAGGTCTTGGAAAACAAGCTTTTTCCGTGCATGCCA
The DNA here is from genome assembly GCF_001431845.1 of Calidris pugnax. Taxonomy (NCBI): domain Eukaryota; kingdom Metazoa; phylum Chordata; class Aves; order Charadriiformes; family Scolopacidae; genus Calidris; species Calidris pugnax. Next base: position 6,831,215 of record NW_015090872.1, on the reverse strand, counting down.
TGAGAAGCAGGAATGCTGCTGCAAGTGTTACAAGGAACACAGACGTGCCAGGTCCGGTTTGCTATTACAGCCTCTGCTGTCCCCAGATTCCCTCTGAGCCCTGTCCAGTCTGGAGCTTCTCCATCCCAGAAACACTTAGTGATTTTCCTGAGAAGAAAGACTCCAGAAGAGAAAGGAATATGCACCACATACTTGGGATTGAGGACAGCAGTGTCTGAAGGACCTATTGCACTCTTCCTTTGCATCTTGTAACATTTATATTAATATTTGCATTAGCTCATCTCAGCCAGGAGAATTCATTCTCTGTTACTGGAGACCAAATTAAGCTTGCTAAAAGCCCTGAAAACTAAAAAGTTTGATAAAAGCTTTCTGCTGTCTGTTCTGTTGAGTGGTTAGCACCAAATTAAGCTCTTCCAGTTCAAACCACAGGCTGGTGAGTCTGGAGACAGCTAACGTGTACGTGACTAAAGGCAAAACACATCACAAGAACTATCCTGAGCTGCAAGAGTAGTTTCTGAACAGTTTTCCTTCCTAGCACCGAAACAGGAATGATCTGTTTAGTGACCTCAATTAGATTCTCAAGCACAAAACATAGTTTGACACCTCAATTCATGTACCATGAAAACACCACGTATGCCAAGGAAAAAAAGGGAACATACTCTGTTACAAGGAAATGCCATTAAACAACAGTCTGGGGTTGCTGTAAGACACAGATCAGCCCATGAAATATTAAAGGCAACATAGACCTCTAATGCATCATGTATCAGGAGAACCATTAAGTAATCAGTCAGCATCCAGTTTTATAGGGCATTTTGAGCATAATTCAATCTCCATTCATTTTAGATCATTTCCTTAATGAAGTAATGCACTGGACATAAATATTTCAATGCAACTCCCTAATGCCCTTCGAGTAGCAGGAAGCCTTCAGTAATACAGAACCCAATTAAGCTGTAAATGGTAAATATCACAAGAAGGACCAGATACAAGAGCAGTGATATGCTTCAGTCCATGGGATTCAGGAAAATACATACAGCTGTGCATACATAGCAGCTGTAGCAAGAAAAAAAGAAATTAAAGAAACAGGAAAAGCAAAAAAAGCCAGTATCAAGGAGTTACTCTTCCTATAGCCAGATTGCCTCTCCCTTATACAATTTAGGGTAAGGATTTAGGGTAAGATTTGCAATTATGCAAACCCTCAAGCAATTTAGGGTAAGGATTTTTTTCAGGTTCAGGTTGGTACAGCACCAAAGCAGTGGTAAAGGGGTAACTCCTGCAATGAAGTTCCTAGTATTCCTCACAGCAGCAATGCTTTTTCTACCTTCATGCACAGCAAAAAAGGGAATGATTCAGCAGGAGGAAGGTTTCCTTAAGTGTTTTTTCCCCCCCCCCCCTTTCACAGTACTAAGTTATAGTTTTGCTACACACCATCTCTCTTTCACAGGTTACAGTGGTTCAATATAAGGTTTAAAATAGTTCCTGGCATTTTACTGCAGCAGGTTGGCTGCAGGGCATGGGGCAGCACCCTGTACCTGTACCCTACACCACATCCTGACCCTCCAGGGCTACAGAAGCCACCCGCACCAGCTCCCTTTGGAGAGCAGGCTGGCAAGACCAAGGTCTCAGACAGGCAGCTTGACACATGGGTATCCAGGATAGCTTCCTAAAAGCTCTACACCTCAAAAAGTCACTGCAAACTTCTTTGCAAAGCAGCAGCCATGGGTTTCACTGGGATGGTGCTCACACAACCACAAGAAGAGATTCTCCAAAACGCAACAAAGCACTGCAAGCCAGAGAAAACCATTTACTCCCTTTGAACCAGAGGCTGAAGTACTTCACACCAATATCTACAAGAATCATGGGGGCAAGAAGCGTAAGCTAGGGAATTAATTTTAGTATGCAAGAGTAAATTCTTAATCCTCTAATGAGAAAAAGGTAAGCCGAAATACTCACAACAAAAGCAGAGAAAAGTTTAAATCCATCAGAAGGATCGGAAAAAGCATCTTTCTATGCATTAAAGGGCCTGTTCCCAGAAGAGCAAGCTGGAAAAGGCTGGGTATAAAAGGGAGGAGCCACTTGCTTCAGGGCATTAAGAGCTTCTAAGAGAAAGTGGTGGAAGCTCTGGCTCCTGGCTGGAGCTGTGGGTGGGTGGTTGTGTTATTTATCAAGAAGCAGAACTTGCTGCTCTTTGGGGAACTTTGGCTTTATTTTGAGGTGATGGCAGTAAACAGCAATAGTCACAGCTCATCACCCAGAGAGCTTGCCTGGGGCTGAGGTAAGAGTACAGGGAAAAATACGGACCCTGACCTTACCTGGCTTACGCTGTGTACTGGCAAAGGGGCTAAATTAATATTATCTCTATGATTTCAATTCTGCTATTTCCTAAATTTTTGCGTGTTTGGCTTTGCCACATAATTGACATCATTTAAATCCATGGTTCTGGCACACAATTTCTATGATGAAATGAATACAAAATGTGCAATATTGTCAATAAGAAAATTGCCCAAATACTACCCTGCAAGCAATCAGTACTTTAGGTGCCAATGGTTATTACCAACCATGCTGCCAAATGAAATAAAAAAAATAACAAACTAAAGCAAATAGAGGCCTCCAAAGACAGCTGGCCAACCTAGAGGAGGAATCCTCTCTGTGGTCTGTTCCCAGCTGCAGTGTCTGAAAGGAGCAAGGTGATGGTAGAGCACACAAAGCATGAAGTCTGTCTGTAACCAATATACTGTAGCTGTACAGTGAAAAACTGGCCCCATCTAGTTGTGTAAAGTGATGCTCAGTCCATCAGTCCAGGTGTTTTGACTTGAGAAGGGCTTCAAATGGCTTCATCTAACCCAGCGCACTTGACTTTTACACCCTGAGAGCTTTGCAGGACTGAAGCACCATCAATACATCTGTCTGAGATGGGTTCCTCCACTGGCACACCTTGCAGGTAAGATTTTGGCCTGCATTTACCTGTTGCTCCTGTGGCCTGATCAGCCCATGCAGGAGGCACATCTGCAGGAGGGGAGCCTACAGCTTCCCTGCTTTCTGCTGGGGGGTGTCAGCACCCTGAACGCCAGCTCCCTTGGGGCAATAAAACCTGTCTGTCTTGAGCTCTGCCACCGAGCAGCTCCACAGTCTTTCTCTTGCCTGTGGTCTGGCCACTAGAGAGAGCCATGGTATAAACTGTGCTGCTCTGGAGCGTCCCAGCACGCTGCACTTCAACTGTCATTGCTACAAAAAGAAAAATCACTTAAAAGGAAAATAAAGCATTTTTCTGCCTTTTGTTTCAAGATTATTATAATTCATTTTTATTAATCTAAGTTTGTTTTCAAGCCTGTGTGTTTAATTCGCTCTTCATTTCCCAAAGGAGAACAGGTTGGGAGGAGGAGGAGGCAGACTGACAAGTTGCACACCTGCAGCTCAGTAAATTGGAAGAATATTTAGAGAAAACAAAATGTTTTTAGCTGAGCAGGAAGTGACTTCTGAATTGCAGTGACTGGCCCAAGCAGCACACCCTGATTTCAAGCAGACATCTTCCTGAAATCAGCTACCAGTGCCTGTAAAAGAAAGAAAAACCAACCCTTCTTTGCCTACCTGCTTCTGACCGGAGCTGCTGTTGTCAGCCGGAACGCACGAGGGCACTGGTCTCTTCACAACTTAAAGTGCAGAAGACTGAAAACACCAGGACCTGGAGGGATCAGCTTTGGTCAGCTGTTGCCTGTACTGATGCTTTTGGTCCCTCTTACTGGCTAGGGTTGTCAACAAGACACAGCTGCTGTCAGATCTGCAATTATGGCCATATTTGGAGCAGCTGTGGGTCCTCTCTGCCTCAGGTGCTGCAATGGTGAATCCCCTTCTCCTGTGGGATGTTCTGCACCAACCTTTCCAAGCTCTTTGTGGCAATAGGGGCAGTCCTGTCTGTGCACAGGACACATTTCCACGGTTGAGGACTTTTCCGGTAGGACAAGCTGCCTGGGTTTGCAAGCAGACTAGAAAATTCACTGAGATATCTTTGTTCTTGATGCCTCCCTTTGCCTTTGCAGAGGAGACTGCAAGCAATCTCTTCCTCCAGACCTGCCTGCACAGCTTACAGTAGGGAAGTTCCTGGACATTAACATACACCTTCAGGCTGGCCTTCAGTAGTTCATCAGTTGTAAGTAATTAACAAGTAAATAAAAATACATAAATGAAGTGCTCGAGTGGGGTTTGTGTGTCCCTTAACAGGCTGAGCACAACTTCTCAGGACAGCGTGCAGTGTGGCAGATGGGAGCCAGTGGTAGGAATAAACCTTATGTAACTGGACATCTCATGCCCTCCCCAAACACCACCTTCCCTGGTAAATCTCCAGCTGCTGTATCAGTAACTGTTAAAACTACAAAAAGAAAAAAAAAAAAAGCTTTTTTCCAGCCTCACTGGGACAAAGCTCGCGCTCCCCAGGTACTCCCTGGTGACACATACAAGCATGGCCGTGTCATCACCCTCTGGACACTGCCTGTACCTGGGAAGGATGAAGAGGGAAGGAGAGCCAAGGCATGGAGCACTCTTTGAGTAAGTGACCTTCCCAGCTCCATGCTCAGCCCAGGGAAGGGGACCCTGGTGTGCTCCTGCAGCGCTCATCCAGGCATAAACCCTATTAGCAAGACACACACATGTTCCTCTGGCTCATGATTAGGCACTGCATATGTCAACCGTGTTTTAATAAAAATGAAACAGCATCCAAATTTAAAATAGCCGGTCCTGTGATGCGGCATTACGCTGTTTATACATAAATAGAAATCATGTGGTGGTCCTGGAGCCCCCAGCACCAGCTAGGGGGTAGCTGTGTCTGTGTTTGACGCCTGGCCTCAAAAGGCCACGAGGTGAGTCACCAAGGTGGAGTTAGGATGTCTGCTTTGGGGGAAAGGGCAGGACAAGAGAACGATTGCGAAGGCAAAAGCAGCTCCAGGAGAGAGGAGATTTTATGAAAACCAAAATGTCAGTGCTCAGAGCTGCTGCACACCAGCACCAGTATGAAACAGGAGCAGGTTTTGGCACAGCCACTTGGGTCCTTGTCTGGGGCTCTCTGGGGTCAGAGACGCATGGACATTCAACAGATTCCCAGCTGCTAGACTCAGGTTCTGTACTTGCTTTGCAGCCTGATACTAAATCTGTTTTACTATTAACTGTGTCAGGAAACCTGGCCAGGGTGAAGCAGGATAGAACTGATGGACTCAAGGGTGCTGCTCAAGGATCCCTGCCCCCGAAAGAACAAATCATGGTGATGGACACGAGTGCCTCTGAACCGAGATAAGTGGTTGGTGCCAGGAGCTGCTGCTTGCTAGCAGGATGGCACAAAGAATCGGGATGTAGGGCCTGGTTTTGTTCAATATTGAGATTGAGAAGGAATAGTCTCAGGCATAACCCAGGGTCTCACATGGCAGAAGGATGCTCTCCATCTCCAGGCAAACTGTAACCCAACTAACTCGCCAGGAAACTAACTGAGAATGGTACATGTGTACCACGTGTAGTACAACCAGCCATTTGTATCTCAGCTCCCCCAGCTTCTTTAGGCTTTGGGTCACTCTGCAGCCACAAGGTTTGCCTCATGAACAACAGCACCAGCAGTTCCAGATAAGAGAATGATGTTTCTCCACCAGCATCTGTTCCCAATGCAAAATGTGAGCCAGCACACAACAGCTCAGTTGAGTCCTGGCTGTCCATCTGGACATGAAAAGCCATTTATCAGCTGCATGTGAGCACCCCCAGCCCTGCAGTTCCTTCCACAGGCGGCCCCTAAGCAGGGTTCAGCCCTCCCAAGCCATGAGCAGCATATCCCAAAGTTTTTCTGGGTGAGAGCCGCAGTTACACAGCATGGACCTGATGGAAAGGTGAGCATCTGGACACATGCACAGCTGGGAGATGGCAGCTGCCACCTGCAGCTCCTGCCTTGCAGCACAGGCTAGAGCAGCCAAGTGTGCAGTGAAGCTGCTGGGTACCGAGTGATGCTGACTTCAAGCAGTCTCTGCTAGCTTACCTGCTCCGACAGTTGGAGGACACCTAAGAAACCTGGATCCACCACCAGTAGTGCAATGGATCACCACCCATGTCCATACAGTTTGAGAGCTGCGTGTGACTTGACAAGCCAGAGATCAGCAATTCCTCTGATACAGCAAAAAAAGAAGAAAAAAAAGTCCCCAGGGAGTTCTTCAATGTTCCTTTTATGGTTCCCACATACAGTCCCCTGTGTGCACATCCCTGCAGCAGGTGAAAGACGCTACCCAGGGCTCCAGCTGGCCCCCCTCCCACCACCGCCTAAAGCCAAGTGCCAAGGCTGGCATGAAAGAAGCCCTTCAAAGAAAACAGACCAACCCAGTCACTTCAGACAAGAGGTTGCAATAAATTGTAAGTTGGCAGAGCTCTTGGCACTCCTGAGTGCCCTCTTTTTACAACAAGGCTCTTCCACTGCTAGCCATCATCCTGGTATATTTAATTTTCTGTTTTGCTGATCCCTACCTCCCCTCACTGCTAATACCTAGGGAACTCGTGAGATGGAGTTGGTAGGAGGTAGAGATGATGTAAAGGCATTTGAAAGCCCTGGGGTAGTGTTGTGACACAGCCCCGAATCAAGCCCCAAACTGAACTCTGTTGGAGTCTGAGCACTCACTCCCCCACAGACCCACAGTCCCCTGGGGGGACAGCCTGACACACCCTACAGTGGGGCATGAAAGGGCTCCCCACTCCCCTGTGCAATGGGTTATACTCGGGACTTAGGGGGAAAAGTTTACAGTTTGGACTCAAAATCTAATGCTTCTATTTAGTAACCTCCCCATTCTTTTAGCATGTTCAGTCACCAGCTCCATTTATGACATGGAAATGGCTTTGTGTCTGCTCATGTTTGAGCTGCACGTGGCTGCATCCTCAGCTGATACCTTCGAAGACCAGGCAGTCACAGGGCATTTGCCATTTTTCCTTCTTGCCTTCAGTTCCATCACTGCAGGTCTAAGTTGTTCTTGGGAAGCTTCAAGCAGGCTTTTTGCAGATCAAAAAGCTTTGTTAACAAAAAAAAAGAAAAAAAAAGTATCCTACCCTTGCAAATAATTACACTGCTTTATTTTTCAGTATCACAGTCTCAGGAAATGAAACAGTCCAGATCCTTTCCAAGATATTACACAGCTTTTTTTTTTTTTCCATCTCTCTGGCCACAAAACAATCAAATTAAATACAAATTTGTTGTTTTGCTACATCTATTACACTGGAAGAACATAATTATTGGTAGAAGCAGCTTAGCTCCAGCAGCCAAGGGTGGAACGAAGCTCTGTTTTCTCCTGCTCTTGTGTAACCCGCTTCAGCGTTCCAGAAAAGCACACGGAGGGACAGAAGGATGTGATAGATAACAAAATACAGCGGTTTATTGAACAAAATAGGGCAAGGCAATGTTCCCTTTACATTCAATGAGAATTCAGGAGTATGAAGCAAAACATGCTATACACACATGGACATGATACTTTGGTTAAATGTCATTCAGAAGCTCTATGCCAAACCTGATAAAATTATAGAGTGAACAGTCAAGAGTAAGAAATAAACCTAGGCTTGCATAGACGGCTTATTGTCAGTGCGCAATTGATATTTAAGGATTAGCTGTTGCAACGCAGGGTACCCTTGCAGCTCTGAAGAATTTAAGCCTTCTGACTAATCCATCTCATCGCACGGCTAATATTTAGATTCAACAGGCTGAAAGTTTACCCTGAAGAGCTAAATGAGACAACTGCAGTTATTTCTCCGAGGCAATTAACTCTATTGCAGTGCACAGATGCAGCTGGAGACACACCGTGGAGTCTACTTAGAGTGAACACTGATACAGTGGAACTTGTTTACTGTGAAATAGAAAATACTCATTTGTGTGTGCCACTGTCCTCTCTGGGACTCTCCTGGAAGAGCCCAAACTGCACAGCTAAGCCTTGCCCTGTGCTACCCATGGGGAGGAGATGGCCGATGGTCTCTCCAGCCTATAAACTGAGGGCAGTGCAGCTTCTCCACACAAAACCTGTGCCCCGCAGCTTGTCCTGGGTGTAGCAGTCCAAGAGGCTTTTGTGTGCAGCACAGCCAGAGCCCCCCCAGCAGTGCTGCACAGCCAGAAATGTGCTAAGGCTCGTACTTTAAAGAGTACAGTAAATCGGGATGGATCTCTGTAGGTTTATGCTTGCCCTTAGCATTAAAAAAAACCAAAAGAGACAAGCTGCCTGCGGTACACTTCACACGAGGGGTTCTGCTGTGCCTCAGCACTATATCCCACACTCACCTCCCAAAACAACTGCAAAACTAAGCACTCACTGAGCATTTTGAGAGAGTGGGGCAAAACCAAACCTGTCCATCAGCTGGGAACAGATATAGGGCAGAGGAACCCTCAAAGTCACCCCAGGTGAGAATTTCTGTGCAGCATCCTCCCTGGCACCACTGCCAGGAGCAGGACAGCAGAGAGCTCGGTCACCCCTCAGTCCATGCTGTGAGCTGTGCTTCATTTCCTATTGCCTCTCACCCAGCCTTGCAGTGCCTGGGGGAATGGCAGGAGCAATCTGCTCGGGGTGACAGACACCCCAGAGATCACCCTGTGTAAGAAGCAACGAGTTCCACGGACTTGCTGCACTGGATTACAAGAGTGTAAACTAAGTAGGGGAATCCTCACACTGTCTCCAAGTGCTCCCCTTTTATATATAAATTAGCAATCCACAGTTAGTTTGCATACAGGTTAATATGAATTCAAATAAAAACCTTGATAATAAAAATATATAATATACACATTGATCAATAGCAATAAACTGAATGAAAACACTAGAATGTAACAGTGGCTGTAATTTGGCACAAAAAAAACCCAACGCACAAAGGTCTATCACTGTAAAAATAAAAATCCTTTTTTTTTTTTTTTCCCTTAAGTAAGAGAATGTTAATCCTGATTCAAATCCTGACAGGTGGGAATGCAGAGATATAAAAATACTGTACATACAAGATCCCTTTTACAGAGTGAAGCAAACTGCAGCATTTGTAACTTCTGTCCTTCCTCCTCAAGAGGAGAAATTCAACGATGAGACTTCATCTATTCCCCAACAGCTGATATTTTCCCACCCCACGAAAGTTCAAAACCACGAAGTTCTTCAAAAGAGATGAGCTTAACCTGTTGGATCTATCCACGTGACGGCAACCGCTTCTCGCTGCTGTACAGTCCACGTTAAGACAGTGTTTCGTAGCAAGGTGACTCAGCTCAGACTGCTGAAGACATGGAGTATCCCTGCACGTAAGGCACGATCACTCGGGTTCGCCCGCCCTCTCTTCTGCAGACCAGTGTGCTTTGGACGGAGGCGAGGAGGTGGCGAGAGCTCTTGCTGGCGAGATGTGCCTACTATGGAGATTAGGAAGTGCCAGGATTTCACGGTGATGAATTTTCCTCATGGTGCCTGTTTGTTGCCTTGTTAATGCACAGTCAGAAAGGGATGCAAGACCTGAACGACCAGGGCAGGATTCCCAACAAGGGCTCTGACATGCTGTTAAATACAGAGCAAAACCATAGGCAAAGCTACTAAAACTTGGCAAGGGAAGACAAGGAAAAAATAGAGTTACTTAAACATTTTTCTGTCATAGAAAGGAAATATTGCTCTGATTGTTTTTTAAAAGGATCAACTGCATTTTGCCTCTTTCCAGCAAACCACCTGCAAGGTGGTGATTTTGCATCTCGCCTACACAAGCTGCATTTTCTGATTCTCAGCAGAACCATGGCAGCTGAGCTCCAAAATGACTTGGTTCTATGTTCATCCATGATCGTAACTCAACTCTGGTTGACTCCAATGGGACCACGGAATCTCCTTTCAAAACTGGTTACTAAACATGCAAATCCAGTTGCAATCTTTGCTTCAGGAAGTCTCTAACCTGCATGAAGCCCACAAGGTATACTAGATGGCTAATGTTCTATTTATACCCTATTTACTACATGCTTCTCTCAGCTACTGTTCCTAGCATTTCTCTCTCTCTCAAAAGATGTCAGCCCCTTCTAACAAAACCTCAGAGCTCCTCTTTACACAAGGGCTATGGTAAAATAAAACAGGAGAAAACTCAAAAAGGGAGTGCAAACAAATAAGTGTAGGGAATAAGAATAAAAAGGTAAGAACTAAGGGAGTATACAGACCAAAGCAGCCCATAAAGCATTCAACACTCTCTGAAAGCATCCAAGGAAGCAGCAGATGCTCCTGGGATCCTTCCCTTGGGATCAGGTCTCTCGGTGCCATGGCTAGAAAGCTTGGCTGGCACAAGGAGTCTATTAAGTAGATTCTGCAGCTCCCCAGAGCAAGCACTGAGGTTTTCTTCAGACTTTACCCAGCTTCCAAATAAAATCAACCAGAGTTTTCTCTCATATCATTTCTACTCATTCCCACTGAAGCATCCCTCCTGAATTAACAGGTTCTTCAAATGTCACTAGGCTCAGGGCCTTCATGACATTAGGGGAAGACAGAAGTTACATCAGCCAACTGCAATGCAAGAAAGCCCATCACAGCCAGCTACAGAGGCCCAGGGAGGGCTGAATTCCTTGTTGGTGATTTCCCCTTCCCTCTAAAGAAGGTCACCAGTTTTCCCCATGCACAGTGAGTACAAAGCATAACCACTTTCTGATTTGGCAAGATTTTCCTCATCCAGTTTTCAAGTGCACCAGATGATACAAGTAGCAGGGCCTGGATTGGGGTATCTGTAGAAAGTATTAGTCCATAAAACCCCATCAGGCATCCCACTTCACAACAATAAATACTCTGATGGCAATGAAGGGGATAAATTCACAGAAAAGAAAAAAAAAAATGGCATTTTCAGCAGTAGAAATTTTGACTGTTACATGAAATACAAAAATATTTTTTTACAAAATAAAGTAATTGCAGATGAGGTTGCCACATTGGCCCAAGTTATCAAATAAAATAAAAAAAAAAAAGTACAGTCTATGTTGCTCTTTTTCCAGATCATTTAAAACAACATTAACACTTCTGAATGGACAGAGACGGAACTAGAAGAGGGAACAAGGCAAGGGCAGTACAATCTAGCCGCTGGCTGGGATATTTCCTGAGAAGAAGCAGCAAGCAAGAGCTCGTGAGTCACTAAAGGCTCACACAGGTGAGTAAGCTCGTGGTCTGGAAGCAAGGGTATGCAGCTAATGGGATGCTGCCAATGCACAAAGTCCTACATTACAGCATTTTTAGTTAGTGTATGCCTGGAGCAGAGATCTACTGGGGTTAGCTGGTTCTTCACAGCACAATTGCTGCCAACACACTAGTAGGGATAGGAGACAGGTTTCTTGAGCTGTTGGTCAAGACAAGGCAAGGGCTCATGCTGTGGTATTAAACATTCCCTTGCAGCTTATGTGAAGGAGTTGCCTCGTCTTCCTAGCGATTTGCCTCAGTAACTATCCTGACCAAGGACAACAGCCAAGAGTTGTTTTTCAGCTGCTTTGGAGCTTGAACTGTGCATTAGTGCAAGAGCAGAGAGTCATGATCTCTTCCAGTTTCCTACCAGTGCTCCACACCAGCACGTGCTCTTCACAAAGCTCTACAGAGCTGGCTGGGGCCTTTCCCAGGCAGATGGTGATGAGGGTGAGAACAGTTATGGCTCTGCCTCCCTCCCTCAGCAAACCCAAGGGCCGAACTGCAGCTGCCAGCAGATGAAGAGCATGGTAGGACAGACTTGACGTCGGGCAATAAGGAAGCTGGGCTGCAGGGGCAGTGCAGCCAGGCGCTGCTGCCATGACCTAAACTGCCAAATGAATAACTAGTCCGTACTGGATGAACAAGACTCCAAGCCAGAGTCCAGATGCTCGGTCTGGCAGTTTAAAAATGTACTTAAGTGGCAAAAAAATATTAAAAAGACAAAAGAATTGAAATGAGAGGAGGCCAAGGGAAAAGACTACTTGTTTGCACAAGAGGAATTATTTTTTAAGAGTGGAGGGAAATCAAGCCATTGAAAGAAAAAGAAATTAAAAAAAATAATAAACCACTGCCTGAGCAAATCTATACAGACAACTTATTCTTGCAGACCCAGCTATGCCCCAGAGATCAACAGTTTTATCCTGACTGGAGTCTGCCTGGGGTGCTGGACAGGAGCAGCGTAGAAGGGAGACAGCACAGATACTGTGTGCGCTGTGTGCCACAGATTCAGCATCCTGTGTCTAGCTCAAAGTTGCCTGTACCTGTAGATTTTGGATGCAATGCTCCATGCCCATACAGCCCTCCTTTAGTCCTATGTTTCTAAGATGTATGCAGGTTCAGACACAAGTTACTGTACTCAACTGCATCAGCAACTGAGCTAAAAGTTACAGTAGCTCCTACTTGGCTTCAGTAAAAATTCCTTGGCTTCTACCATGCCGAAGCTCAAAGCAGGTGACCACAGAGGTCCCTTCGGGCATTTAAATCTGTTTGTGTGATTCTTCCCAATCCACAACTCACAGCTTCATCAACTCCCTGGCACGTCTTAAAAGTCATGCACACAAGGTATAATTTCAGTTGAAATTGTATTTCCTCTTAACTATATCCTGGAGCTAAATGCCTGGTTACACACTCTACCCGAATTGCTGGAAACCTTAAAAAGAAATAGAACAGTTAAGAAATTTTGTTCTGCAGGCAGATTTCTTCCTCACTAGTCCCAGGTTCTGGGTTTTGGTGGTGTACGTTATGAATACACTCTGTCCTTTCTGCAAGCTATCATAACCCTGTCAGGTTGGCTCAGCTGTCTTACCCAGCACAGGAAGAAACATTTTTACTCTCACAACCCTTTGCTAAGTCACCCTAATATGGAAAGGACTTGTACTTCTGACGTTCTTGCTGCATTACCATAACCCAACTTATTTCTTGGATTTTCCTCCCTGTTGTATGTGCATGTCTATTTGTCAAAGCTCCAGCCAAAGCTCAGAAGTAAGAGGAAAGCCTGAAAACAATGTAAGAGGGAGCTGTTAAATCAGCTTGTTGATTCACACAGTTCTGTGGCAGCTAGATTATACTGCACTGCTTAAATGATCACATATGAGTAAGAAATTGAAACAAACAAGTGTTCCTTATTAATATGGTGACAAGGAGGAGATCCTGGGAGTAGAGGGTGTACCTCCCATCGGGTAAGGAATCAAGAAAGTTGCCTGGCAATTCCAGTAATGTTTGCTACAGAAGAGTCAGTACCAAAGCAAAGGCTAGCACAGCTTACTGCTTCCTACGGGAACCTGGAAAGTAAAACAGAAAGAAAAGAGTCCGTAAGGATAAATCCTGGTGAAGAAAATACTACCTAAAATCATCTTTTACTTGCCCTGCCCTCTTGGATGTCGTGTGACTTCCAGGGCGCTGGTAAAGTCAAATGGCAAAACGGGAACCACCCGTAGTAACAAACCAAAAGGCCAAAAGTATGCAAACAAAAAGACAGATCCACAAGACAGGCAGACATTTGCATTTCTTCTAGGCTGTGAACAGCACTGCAGCCACATTTCACAGTCTCACTAAAGAAAATGGAACAAACACTGGGTTTAGAGACTATATGAAGCGCCATCAACTTTCCAGCTTGTTTGATGAAGATAGAATGCAAAAGCTTCCCAAACTTTAAATGTAGACAGTTTACTTCCCAAAATTTAAGTCACAATCAGTGGAGCTGGAAGAAATCCAAGGAACTGAGTCAAACTCTGGCTGCCCCTTTCTTCCCCCTAGAGGCTCTAGACAATTAGTATTTGGATTTAAAAAAAACAGGCTAAGGTGACCCTAACCATACAGCTCGTGCCTGGCGATTTCAGGAAATGAGCCAACAAAGCAGTGCTAAGATGCTATAGGAACAAAACAAGCCTGTTCTCAGGACAAGCTTCTGCCTGATCATCCCATTTGCCCGCCAGACAGGTGATACTGTGAGGTTTTGTCTTGTATTGGATTGCTTGATACTAGTGAGTCACCTAAAATCCATCATGTCATTGTCTTTACGTTATTTCTCCTTCATCTGCTGCCTGGATTTACAGTCATTCATCATTAAGAGATCACAGCAGCTTGACAAACTCAAGGCAAACTCATTCAGCTTTTTAGTCTCTCAGCCTGCAACGTGCTCAGCCAGTACAACTCGAACACTGAATAGCATCGTCTGCCTGCTGGGGCAATCAGATCCATTTCTCCTCTCTATTAACACCTCTCCTTCAATCTACCTGTCCTGCAGGCTGGTTATTTGAGGGAAACAGCACCCAATAACCCAAATGCGGGGGCAGCCATGGGCTTGATCCTACCTTTAGGAGAGTGCTCAGGTTTCGGGGTCTGGCGCAAGGGGCTGGGCTGGCTTGTGTAATATCGACTGTGTTCAAAGTCATCAAGGTGAGGCTGTGACCTGCCAAGCACAGTGGAAAAACAAGCGTTGGGGAAAAAAACCTCAATGTGGCAAAATCAACATCTCAGCTGCCTGGTCCATCCCCATCAATTTGTTGCAAACTGTGTCTGGCCCAGACTTTCCACCTGCAGACCAGCTCTTCTGAGCACAGCCCGTTACTGTTTCTGTGGTGAGAAATGCACAGTATTTACTGCTTCTCATGGACTGCTTTCATTTAATAATGGTTTCAAGGTGTCAGGAAACAAAGAATTTCCATTATGAAGTTTGATGCAAACCTCACTGAAGAGAGCAACATTTTGAAGTGTTTAATGCTTACCCGGTTTTAACCCCAGACCACATTAATAAGACTTTTCTCAGCTTCCACCTGCACCTCTTTTATTGTTTCTTTCGCAAATTCAACAAGAATTTCTAGGCTTGTATCTGTATTAGAAATCAAAGCCACTAGGGTCACTTCCAGAGTTCACTCCCTCATGAGGAGCATCAGACAAGGGTACCAAGTGATTCAGAAGAACGACTGAGCTACAGCACCTTCCCATCAGCTCTGGGATGAGCTACCCCAAAGCACAACATACTTGTTTAAAGGTAGGTGTCCACACACAGCAGCACGAGCAGTGTACAGGGCTTAACTAGGGAGCGAGAACCCAAGGGAGCAGCTGTGCAAATGCATGAAAATTGTTCCTTCCTGCCCAGAGATGACATTTGGTTTCACATCCCCAGAAGCTCTTTAACCCTCTCAATGCTTCTCTGCCATTTAACAAATGTCACTGCACAAGCTCATCAATCTCCGTCAGCACCAGGCACAGAGACCAATATGGACAAATGCCACGAGCACAGCGAGTGACGCATATCGCTGAACACCTCACGAGCTCTCTGCCCTCCCTCTCTTTTCAGTGCCAAAAACTCTGCTCTCTACCAAGCCCCTTGCGGGTGGGTCAGTTGTGGTCGCCCCACAACTCCTCCTCAGGACTCAGCTTCTGACTGCATTTCCCCATTTTTACTAGCGGGTTCAAGCTCACCTTGAAGGCCTGTCACCTCTGTGTCGCTGAGTTTCAGGTCCTTCTTTTGACCTTGAGCGCGTGGACTCACTTGCATCATGCTGATGGGAAGAAGAAAGGAATGGAGTTCATCTGTGTGCCTTGCAAGACACCAGCCAGGGCGTTGAGGTTGCCACAGCTTCTCGCAGTCCTTTCATGCATCAGTTTATACACACAACTAGCTACAGCCAGACACATGCAAGTGGTAATATCAGGACTACTTTCCAGCAAACGAAACTCATCTTTGCTGAGCCAAACTCAGTTCTCGCTCAAAATATGAGACAGTGCTGGTGGACATGTCCCGAAGCTGGGGTCAAAAATAGCCAGTGTGATGACTGTGCGCTTGGCTGGGCTGAGCATAAGGGCCCAGCTGCACACAGCTGTGCCCCTGCAATCACTCAAACACAGTACGGACACTGAAAACATCAGAGCTATCTCCAACTGAACCCAAGATTAACACAACACCCACTTTAGCACCTCACCAGCACAGACCATGAAATCTGTTTCCTATCACCTTCCACATCAGCCAGCCAAGCCTCTATAGTGTTACTCGTACAAAAACCTAGTCTTGATACACTCAATACTCTCATTATAGCGTCAATTTTATTATGAAGCAGAGTGACAACTTGGAGCAGCTGTATTGTCCTTATACCTGTGATGCACAAAAAGAACTGAACCAACTACTGCTTTTATTGCTACAGTCAGGATTTCAGCAGAGGAAAGGTCCTGCACCAGGAGGACTTGCAGTTCTTGAGGGAGGCCACAAGGTGCTGTGATAACCAGTGACAACCTCCAAGGACAGAGCCCAAGACATACCTTGTTTGAGGCTGAAGCCAAAGAGCATCTACCCAAGCAGGTGGCTCCAAAACGCTTGGGAAGTGGCAAGACCCTTTGGATGCAATAGTCTGCACCATTCCATTTGCGCTCACTACACACCCTAACCTCCCTCTAGAAATGGGATTAACATAGAACTGCATTTGTGGCACCTCCTGAGGCTTGACATACCCTCCAGTCTGGATCATGCCTCCTCCTTTCAAAGGAAGACTTTTCTCTCTCCTTCCCTTTCTTGAAAGCTTTTTTCTCTTCAGCCATCAAGAGTCGGGCAATTTCCTAGAAGGGAAAATACCAACGTGTTACTACTCTTGTGGATTTGAGTTATTTAAATCCTTTCCTATGGACAGCTGTTGAATGGGAAGGGCACAAAGCCAGGATTTCACCCATCTGCAATCAGAAATCAAGTGACAGAGCAGAATTAAGACTGCCTACATGAAGCATGCCTGACATGGCAGAACTGCCATAGCCTTTCGTGCCTTTTCTTTCAATGGGGGGGTTCATCTTGCAGCATCTTTGCTAAGTCTCCCTTGGGACTCAGTTACATGATATGCTCTTAGACAGCCATGAATTTCCTTCCCCTGCTATGGTTACAAGAGGCAGTGCAACTCCTGGCTTGGCCAGCCTGAGAATATACCTGAAAAATCAGCAAGGAGCAAACCCCCCCACTGGAGGCGTTAGCTTTCCTACAAGGAGGGAAATGAACAACCAAAGGGGCAGAGAGGACAAGTACGGTTTAGCTGCAAACATTTGACTTCTTGCTCACCTCATCTTGGGCTACTTGAGCTGCCTTCTGGTCTTCCTCATTAGCCTAAAAAAAAAAAAAAAAGCAGGGGGCAATAAAAACAGAGAGAAAAGAGTAACACTTCTGAATTATTCATACCCATTAACCTACTGAGCAGGGCAAGTAGATGCCCATATAAATACACTACTATCCTCTCCAAATATACTTAGTTAGCTCAATACTTATCTCACAACACAGCACCAAAATGTCATTTCATCTTTCCAGCTGAGTTTTTCCCTCACCTATCTCCAGGCCACACCACAATGCATTGCCCACCCTCTGCCCTCTCTCTCAAAGATGGGTGCTGGCCTGCCTCACTTCTGGGCTGACCACACTGACTATAGGCTGTATTCACCTGCCTGGAAATGTTCGTTAAGTATCAGTCTGGTTTCATAATTTAATTTTCATTTGTCATTAAATTGTGTTTATTTCAGAAAACAGGGTTCTACTGGCTAGATACCAGCTGTCACTCCATGTGTGTACATACGGGAGACAAAGCTAACTATCAGAATGCACAGTAGCAAGATCTTAGGTCTCAGTCACCATCATACATAAAAGCTCTGCAAATTAAATTTGTCATCACTAGGTACCTTAGTTCCTTCAAGTTGACTAATGCACCCTCTCTACTTACCAGGAGCTCTTCCTCCTGCAGCTTCCGAGCAATCTCTGCATCAGACAACTCCTGTTCACTTTGGGGTGTGTCATACATGGATTGATGCATCCCCCTCAACTTAGTGCCTAGAGAATTGAGAGAAAACAATCAACTTGTCCATTTCCCAAATGCTCAGGTAAGGATATCTCCACTGTCTCCTCAGCCACCTGCAAAAGCCCCACTTCAGGATGAGCAGAGACCATGACAGCGTCCTAGGCAGACAGCTGGTTTGAGAGTACCTTTAGCTGAGGTGCAGCACACACCTTAGGGAGGTTCTGTTTTGCATATAGAAAGGTCTGATACACCACATCTTATATGGCAAATGCAACTATACGGCCGAAGAGGCCACATCCCTTAGAAGCAATCTTTGCTGATACATCAGTGCTAGCAAAGGAATGGTAATTTTTCCATGCTCTGCGTTGATACAGATATACCGGCAAAACTGGGCAGCAGAGAGCAGCCCAACACCTGTCAGCAGCGCAGCAGAGTCTGTGAACACACCGCTGGGGCAGCGTGGGCTGCAAAAGTTGCCTGGGACAGACTCACATGAGGTTTCAGAGAATTTATTCCTTGGGCTGAAAATGATTTTTACCATTTACAGTGAGAAAAGAGCCAAGTAAACATTTCTGAAGTTCATACAAGGTTCAGTTTTTGCTTTGAGTACAGAGTTTTATTTGTTTGTTTATTTTAAAGTTAAACCAGCTCCAAGTGATTTAAAATGTTGCATTTTGAAAATCTCTCCACAGTCTATTTGCACCAGGCCATCAAAAAAGCCTCACTGTATCCCTGTTACAAAATGCATGACTTCACTCACGTACAACGAATGCCTTCTCCTCTCATCTGCAGTCTGAACTGTATTGTTCAGACATCTCAGACATCAAAACGAGCTTTCTGCTTTATGTCTGAAGTATGCAAATGTTCTAGATGCCTGTCTGTCCTCCACACCAAGTGGAGAAAGTAAGTTTCACTCGAAACTTTCATGCCTCCAGCTATACTGTTTACACATTATTATAAATACCTGTTAGATCCTACTGGGCCACATACCAGTTTCCTTCCTATCAGGTAAGACCAAAGGGGAAAAAAAAGGAAGTAACAAACTGACCTCAAAAAAAAAAACAAAACAACTTTCTATGAATCTATTGACAAACCCCCATCACACTTCACCAATCATCCTGAAAACTTCAAACTAAAGCGGGCCAGAGACCTCATGTGTCAACCCAGAATAAAACTGTGGAATAAGAAACCATCTTCTCTTCAGGTAATGAAGGAGGTGTGTGCAGTTTTTTTTGCTTTTTGTTTTGAGTCAACTGATCAATGATCTTAAGCAATTAACACCCCTCTTACAAACTATCTTAGCATAAAAAGAGAAAACTTCAGCTCTGGCATGTTGTTGTTAAATGTATGACCTGGTCACAGTGTGATCAATCCAAACTGTGAAGAGCTGCAATCTCCAGCCTGCACAGAAATGCCATCAAAAAGCACCAGTTTGGTCAGAGTTAAATTATTCCCAGTGCTTCCAAGGCCATGGTAAACACAGTTTTACCATGCTGGAATGAACAACAGTGTGGGTGACAGGCTCCTGTACACCATTGCCTTTATGAAGAATAAAAGTAAATTTCCAGGAATTGTTTGCTGGCCAGCCTGAGGCTTAGCTTTCTTCACATGCTGATCGGTGCCAGGCTTCATTTGCTCAGAAAACAATAAATGTTACTTTCACATCACTTCTGCCCACACTCAGGGGAACACACAGCCCACCACGACCATGGCCCACAGGAAGAGGATGTGAACTTCTGGCTATTTCAACTCAATGTGATGGGATACTGAGTCACTCGGATTTACATTGTATCAGGGTAAATCACAACCTACTGGTTATACGAAGACATGATTAACACCTTCCACTTCCCCAAAGAAAACCTTTGCACAATGAAGACAAAGAATAACTCTCCCGGTATCTCCAGAAACGGACATGCATTATCATCCCCACCTTATCCAAGTGAAAAAAAGTTAGATGCAGGAGTTTCCCACACTGACAGACATAGATTCAAGTCTCTGAACTCCTACTTTCATAGAATGGTTAGACTTGGAAAGGACCTTAAAGATGATCGAGTTTCACCCCCCCTGCCATGGGCAGGAACACCTCCCACTAGACCAGGTTGCTCCAACCTGGCCTTGAACACCTCCAGGGATAGGGCATCCACAGCTGCTCTAAGCAGCCTGTTCCAGCTGTTTCACCACCCTGACAGTAAACAATTTCTTCATAATGTCTAACCTAAATTTACCCTTTTTCCATTTAAAACGTGACCCCTCATCCTATCACTACACTCCCTGATAAAGAGTCCCTCCCCATCTTTGCTGTAGGCCTCCTTTAAGTACTAGAAGACTGCTATAAGGTCTCTCCAGAGGCTTCTCTTCACTATGAGACACACATGGCCCCCAGTGTGGTTTTAAAAGCAGAAAGATGGATCTGGATTTTTAAAGCCCACCAGTCACAAGATATTATAGAACAACAAGCACCACATAGGTAGCCATTTCCTAGAAAAATCTACTTGTACACAATTTGAGAAGAACCCCATCTTACAAACAGAGCCCGGTCGGACACATAGTGCCATTACTGAATTTTCCATGAAGTGGATTGATTATGTTGCCAGCAGGCTTTTCAGTGAAAGCAGATGGAAATTGCTGGCTTGTTAGCACTTAGGCAAACCTGCCCTCCCTCACAGACCTGCATCCCAAATCAACAAAAGACGAGTGTAACAATAACATTTGATTTTGTCTTAGGTTTCTTTTTTTTTTTTTCCCTCCTGTGCAAGGAGACTACAGCATAAAATATATCATGAAAATAAAAGCTGGCCACTTTGTTTGATTGGGTTTTTTTGTGTTTGTTTTATTTCTTAAACACAGGATTCTAAGGCCACCATTTCCTACAATACCTTCTTACTCATCTTCTCTGATGTCATGGAACGTGTCAGGAAATAAACTAAGCAAGAACATTAATGGGTACGAAGAATCTTACTAAATAAGGGAGAAACTTGGGCAGGATTCACCATGTACACATTGCAGGTGAATACTGGAGATAAGAATCTTCAGAGGAAACAAGACAGATTTCAGACATCAGGATGGGGCAACAGAAAGGTCCATCCCCACATGTACGTAAGCCTTCCCCATCACTCGGTTACCTGAGTGTCGCTGGCAGTCTCTCACCTTCCCCTGTGTCACAGCGTGTTGGGAGGGGGAAGGTCTTCTGTGTCCTGCCCTTTTGCAGTCTCTCTCCTCGCCCTTCCTATGATCATTAGGTTCAGTATCACGGAGCTTCTCATCATGCACTGTCCTGTGTGATGAGTGGCCCCGGTGACGAGATTTGTGTTTCTCAGGGCGCATCACCTGGCTGCTGCCCCGATGCCAGGTCTCCTGCTCAGCCTCCAGTTCCACCTCAAGACGAGGAAGGTGCTTTTCTCTGTCTTGCTTTGTTGGCTTTCTACTGCGCTGCGCTTGGTCTGCGAGTCCATGCTCTGACTCCAGGTCAAGACTGAGAGGTCTCCAAGCCTTCTCCCTGCTGGCTGCTCTCCTCTCCTGTGGCTCCCAGCTATTGCTGTGGTCATAGGCACCATGCTCAGCCTCTCTTTCCAGGTCAAGGCTGGGAGGTCTCCTGGACCTTCCATGGCTTGCTGATTTCCCATCCTGCCGATGGCCATTGCTGGCCTTGCTTGGTTGAGGAGACCTCCGATGACGCTCCGAGGGGGAATGCCTGTGTTCAGAGGTGCCTTTGGACACAGGTGAGGGCGCTTCTCGGTGCTCTCTCCGCCGGTGTGCGCGCCTGTCACCACCGCGTGCCCTGCGAGGCTCAGAAACCCTCTCTCTGGGGTCATCCCAGGGGTGCTCTGAGCAACGGGGGGACAAACAAGGAGCGGGTTAGTGGTGGGGGGGTTAATGGCAGTTCAGCGAGGCCAGACTCACAGCACGCAGAGGAGGGAGCTTGAGGCAAGGAGAAGCTGGAAACGCCAGGGAAGCACGGCAGGATCAGAAGGAAAAATAACAGGGATATAATGCTTGTGGGATATAACGTGGGACAGCAAAATGGCAATCAGACCAGCAGCAGGGCAGCATGGGAGGCAACAGGGTTGGAGCAGAAAGCACAGGTCCAAAACGTGTCCCAGCACCTCCTAAGACAAGGACAAGTCTGTAGAATAAAAGGCTTTTAATGATGCCATTGGGCCTGAAAAACGGCCAGCAGAGCAGCTCATCTCCTGGTGACATGTCACTGCTGCAGGATACTGAAGCCACCAGAGAAAGGGTTGCAAAGGAGAGCACAAGATGCAGGTGAGGCTGGGAGGCAACAGGGGGTCAGGAGGGGCCAAGAAGTGTCAGATTGGATACTGGTTTATAAGCACCAGTGCCTTGCCCTGGCTTTGGGCACCAGGTTTTTCATCAGAAAATAGCCTTACCTTATGGGGGAGAAGACCCACATAAAGCAGAAGAAAAAGTGACAAATGGGATGGGATTTTTTAAATATTTTTTTTTTAAAAAGCAAGAATGAGATGATGGATAGCTGCAGCATCCAAATATCTTCCACCACAGACTGTCACGTTTCTCTTGTAGACCCAGAAGTTTCATAGCCTGCACTTATTCATTACCTAAATTAAATTTTAGGCTCTGACTGCAGAGAGGGCTACAGAAATTTAAGGGCAGGATAAGACTTCACAAAACGCAGGCCTCTGACCTCAGCAATGTAGCTGGAAAAGCCGCTTGCTCAGCAGCTTGGCAGGGTTGTTTCCTCTGTGCTTTCCAAAAAGCAGGTGGAAATTTTCTTTGCTTTTAGTTTCAGTAATAAGCCTGACACAGCTATGAGGATGCAGCAGTCTGCCTACAATCTGCTGATCGACTTATTTTCCAATCAACCTATTTGCTAAGAAAAATCATTGAATCATTGCACTGACTGAACTATTATCTCTAAAACAGCTTTTCAGAATGAAGGCATATTTCTGAAGAAAAAAAAAATAATTCCTTGAAGCAGAGGCTGATTCGAAACAGAACTATATAAAAAATACCCCAAAACACCAGTATAAGACTTTCCTTCTTTCCTTCACTGTTGAGATTTTTTTTTTTATAGTATCTAATAATCCTCAAAATAGATTTCATTGCACACAAACTGCATTCTATTTTAATAAATTACTCTGCTTTCCTTACAATCATCTAGATTTCGGGGAGGGGAGTCGGGGGGAAGGAGGAAACCACGCACCAAAACTGAGCGTTCCCTGCAAGTCATTCTATTCAGAAAAAACTTTATCAGAGCCAGCAAAAACACAGCCTACAGAAAAACTACCCTGGAAACAAATCCATGTGACTTTTATCCAGAACAGGTATATTTTTAAAAATCCAAGAACCATAAGAGTAACCACAGCAGTTCCTGTTAACCGGTGGGTTTTTCTATTCAGTTTTACACCATTCACGTGTTTTACAGAAAACAAATATCCAGTGAAACAATCGACATGACTTACTGAACAACGCAGACCAGAACCAGAAAGCAAGAGGCAGTTTTTGAACTATAACAACAAGGGTCTAAGAATTAACTCAATTTTCTTATTAAGGAAAGTTCAATGAATACAGCAGCAGAGAGCAGTAGATCACAAAAGAGTAAAGTGTGGCCGTGTTGGGACAGGATCGGTGCAGGTAACACAGTTATGCCAAACAGCCCGAGCAGAAGGTTTGCTTTTGGGGTATCTCAGGGTGATTAACTCCTCAGCAGGCACTGGTTCCTGTGGCACCTTCCACAGGGGCTGTATAAACACTCTTTAGGTCCTGGTGTTACTCTCTTGAGCAGCAAGGGACTGAGTGAATACAGAAATGTTTTTCATGGCACAGACACTTCTGGAAGGAACTCTGTGTTTTTTCATGTTTATTTTTCCACTTTTTAAGAGCTTGGATTGCTCTGGAGCTATAGACCTAATCCACACTCCTCCTGGATGTGGCTGAATTTTTATTCAGTCTCAAGACAGACTCAAAATCAAACAAAGGGCTTTTTTTAAGTTCACAAGTAATGAGGACTATGCAAACTGAGGATGCTAAAGTGCAGTGCTAAGTACATGCTAAGTACATGGTGGCCACATATTTAAGAGGTTCCAGATCAATGGACTAGATGATCCAAACATCACAATCCACCCCAGTCCTTTCTGGAACTTTTCTGAGGATGAAGAGTAGCACTATGAATGGTCAGGCAGAACACCTTCCACCTCACCTCTGAGACTACAGATTTTTGCAGGAAGAAAAATTAGACCCACAAGATATCCTGCTCTCTAAATCCACACCACAGTCTCAGTTCAGAGAGTCACAGGCTTTTGTCAGCTGATTTCTGTTACAGAAATCCATCCTGTCCTACCATCTTTGCATAACAACACTACTACCCTATATTAGGTTTTTTCAGGGACTTATCCCATTTAATTCTGAAAAATTGAAGTGTGGGTTGGCCATAAGACTCCAAGATCAAAGTCTTTCCCAGGTTTGTACATGTAGCAGGACTTGTGGTCATGAAGTTTCCACTTGGTTACTGTTTTGCACTTTGTGTTGTGTGTTTTCTTGGCCATCCTTGGTTCATCCTTGAACTTCTTCCCAATTGAAACTAAAATACTTTGTGTAAGTTCAAATAAAGACCTTTAAAGTCGCCAATGCCATTGATATTACAAAGAGAAATAAAAGGTTTGATCTTCATCTTCACAATCTGTTAATTAAAAGCAGCCCATCTCTTCCCCAACACATTTCTTTTTTGAAGAAAGAACACAAGAACCACCACCAAGGCACAGCAAAGCCATTCCCAGATTACTCCATAATTAAACACACCCTGATTCTCTCCTCCTAATTTAAAGAAGGTCTGTATTCAATCGTAAAAGCCAACCAAGAGAAAGCAATACAGCACTGTGGGTCATATCTTTTCCACAACGTACAGTCCCAGATGACAATCACAGCAGAGGCATTCTGTGGAGATGACCTTGTTATTCAGTAAGTCATTCAAAGTGGTTGTGCTAATTTTAATGCTTGGATACATACCTGCAAGGAGTTATTTTTGAAAGGCCGTTCTACGAACAAGCATTTATTCCTTTATGCACGTAGCTGTGCCAGCATCGCAGATGAGAACATGGAACTGTTGCTCTTCGAATGCAAGCATGGAATTACATCTACTTCCCCCCCCAAATGCTTGCAGTGTTACAGAAAAGTAACTGTGGCTTATCAGTACTATCAGCTACGGTCTTTTTCCACAAGCTCTTTCAAAACATGGGTGTGCTTGCATGTACACACACCACACATCCTACCACCGTCCTTCAGCCCATCTTCTATAACATCAAAAACTATAAAATTGTCTACTCCACTTTTTTTTTTCCCCCAAAATATTTCCTGATTCTAGAATAAAGTCTGATCCTGACTCTGGAAACTGCTCCAATGCTACAGTGCTGAATGCAGGACTGTAGGTAAACAGAGTTGCCAGATCAACAGGTTCACCTATACCATCATGATCTTAATCCCTTAACTATCAGAAACATACCTCCATTTTCTGCATAATAGCTGTCTTCATAGACTGCATGTCCCTGGGATTCTGGGTAGTGCTTCTTGCGCCTTTTTTCTTCCTGCAGTTCTCTTTGTTGTAGGAGTCGGGCAATGTCCTGCAGAGATGGAAGAAAATAGGCATTACCTTTCCCCCCCAAAAAATATCTCCAGATTCTTTTATTCAAATTCTTTATTCAATTATAAAAATCCTAATTGATTTTTCAGACATGGCAATTACAGGGTTACTTTGAAATTCAACCCCTGGATGGGGTTGGGGACTGGATGGGGCTTCCAATTTAGTGGTTGACACAAGGGATTATCTCAGCAACCAGTATCCAACCTCACTCAGGCCCACCGCTGAGCTTCCAGCCCCATGGCAGACTCGCAGCTTGCTGTTCCACCTGCACACAAGCCTGCAAAGCCATAACTGCCACAGCATGGCAGAAGGGACTGCGTGTGCAACTTCGGACTTTCAGCAAGGGTCTGGAAGTCACAAAAGCACACACCTGCTCACCCAAGTTGGCTGGACCTCCCCCTGAATTCCACCAGGGAAAGAAAAAAACAGAGGCAAAGGCTGTCTCCAGCTGAAGGCACTTTGGACTGCAAGGAGTTCCCAGAGCAACTCACGAACTTGCTTCAAACTAGTGGTAATTTACAGGGACTGTAGGATGCCAGGCAGGGAAATGCATCAATTTGACAGACAGAGGCTGAAGGAAAAGAAAATTGAAAGGGACATGAGGAAGAGAGGACGAGGCACAAGGCAGGAGCATTGCGGGGACTGCAGCCGTTTATCTTCTGTCATAGTTTTGGTAGATATGTCATCAAAGACAATAGCACTCCATTCTTCTAATTGGTTTTCCTTCGAGATTGACTAATGGATCAAGAAGGCCCAGCAACAGCAAACAGCTACCTGGAGCTTGCTCATTTGGGGCCCAGAAGCTTGCGAGTTAGTGGAGGTAGTCTGAAGCCTGGAAGAACAGCTGGAAGATACCAGCAGGGCAGGCAAGCTCTTTGGATGCTATATTTAAGCCTCCCTAATCCTCAGGACCTTTATAAAACCATGCATGTAAAGTGTACATTGCAGGCAAGAAAAGCATCACTGAAATGCAAAGTAAGAGCCAGCACCCTCCAGAGCCAGCACTGGAGGACATTGGATGGGTCTTCAAGTACAAACTATTAGTTCTGGATTCAGATTGGATTTGCTTAGTGACCAGCTTTGTGGAGGATCTGGGGATTCCACAGGCTCTTTACCAAAAAAAAAAACAACCAACAAATCACCCCAAAAGAAATCCCACCCCACCAGAAAACCCCCCACTTCCTCTCTCCTGACAAGTTTAACCTCTTCTAGCAAGTACAGTTAGCAAGTCTATAAATACATGGGCTTAAGCACATTATCTCCAGGACTGAGACAGCTCAGGACTTGCAAATCCACACAAACCATCTCTTCCAAACTGGACTTGTAAGCAGGGAGGCTTAGCACTTCATTTAGATACCCTGAGCAGCAGACTGGATCTGCCTCAAGCAGAGCACTGGCATCACACTGGTGGCCACTACTAATACCAGGGAGCTATCGCGTATGCTGGGCACCTACTACCTTCTCATGTGTGGCAAATATATGACCAGCCCAGCCTGAGGACAATTCTGCTGTAACACAGAGCATCCTGCAAGGTATGTGTATAGATACTGTGCTGAGAGCTACATGTTTGTCATTCTGCTAGCTGATAACCCCTTGAGGCACTGTGCAGCCTCTCTCAGGCTCTTCATCACCAGATGAGTCCACCCAAACGAAATAACACTGGTGGGGACCTTGGAAGAAAAGCAGTATTAACTCAAGCTCTCCAGAAATCCTGTTGCAAGGAGAGGCAGCAGCACCACATGCTGGTACCAGCTGCAGCCTCTCAGCCCACAGCTACATTTCAGCCACACTTGGTACATGGTTCCCACACACCAGCAGGAAGAGAAAGAGTATTTGTGACTTCTCCTCATTGCTTTGACCCACGTTCATTTGAAGACTGCTCCCAACAGCACAAGATGGTCAATAGGCAGGTTTGACACATTGCAGGGAGCTGTTGTCACACTGCTGCCATCCAGGCAGCTCTCTACAGAAAGCAGGAAGGAAAGGTGGGGTTCCCACAGCCACTATGAGTGGTATTGCACCCCTTCACTTTCCCAAAAAATAAGGTAGCTGGTCATGTTTATAGCACAAATCCTTTAGCCAGTGTTCCTCTTGGAAGCCCTTCCATACCTGCCTGGGCAGCCTTTTAGTACCTGTTTGGACTTAATGGTATAACAAGAAAATGAAGTATTGCACAAGCAAACTGATGCATCTGTCAAGGTAAGGTCAGATTCTTTTTTCAGGCTCTTCTAGGAAACATAGCCTTGTGTTTAAGCTCTTCCTACAGAGAAAGCGCCACAAGGAGTGAAAAATGGGGTTGCACTCCAAGCCCACAGAAGTGTTTCTCCACTCTGTGGCTTTCTTGAACACCTCATCTGACAGGCTAACACAATAAAGTAATCAACAAGCCAAGTCTTCTGAAAGGCATGGACAATCTACACTACCCACTCTCAAGCAAACAGCAGATGAACAATATTTTGCAATAACAAAAGTAATCTGCTAGCAAGAAACCACATCGGAGTGTTCAGGATGTGAAGATGAAATAAGGTAATGGAGAAGCCAGAGATGATTGACTGGGCTGAAAGTTCCACTGAAGTCTTTGCACCAAAGATGAAGAAATCACAACCCAGGATGCTCACAGAAATAGCACTTGTTACCTTGCATTTGAGAAAGCAAGCAGATTTCAAAGTGCATAAACAATTACAACTTCCTACACCGGGGAAGCGAGCACCTCAGCAAGACCCACATACTACTTGCCCTCTTCGTTAGCAAGGCCACTGGCATCAACAACCCTTGTGACCCTTTAGTGTGAGGACTATGACTGTATTTTATCCCTGTAACAGGACTCCCCAAAATCTCTATGCATACCGAGATCTATGAGGATCTTGCAGGACTGACACCATCCAAGCTATCTCCTGTGGCTAAGGACTGAAATTCCTGCAGTGAAAGGGCTGCTACAAATAGCCCTGGATCCCTGCAGCTTTAAAGGTTACCTCGTCTTTCTCCTCTTGCCTGCGGCGCTGCTCTGCTTCAAATACCAGCTTCACTTGGATTTCCTGAGCAATCTCGCAGTCCTGGCGTTCTCTAGAAAGCAAGAAGACAAGGATTATAAGCAGCTAAAAAGTCACAGGCATCAGTCAGCCTGGAGAAAGGGATAAAAGAGCTAAAGAACACATCTGATGTACACAGAAGAATTATTACTCGGTATTAGTGCAGAGCCTATGAATTCTCACCAGGGACCTAGCCTACCCATACTTACTGCTGGCCAGATTTAGAAAATAGGTCCCAAGCCATTCACAATCAGAAAATAAGCAAGAAAAAAACAGATTCATGGGCAGTTTGCTAAGAAAGGAGGTAGGTACCACAGGATCGGGCAGGCCAAGGTAGCACATTGAAGTCTGCCAACAGCCCAATTCTGCTGAGGAATTGTTGTAAGTGTGATGCCGAAGGAGGGGATTAGGGGTCTGGGTAATGCAGGCATTTCTGGGAAGTGATTTTCACCTGAAAGCCAAGAAGGAGAAAGTGCAGAAATGCTGACAGTAAAATACAATAAGTAGGCCAAGCAGAGGTTGGAGGTGGCAGTTCAGTAATGCATGAGAAATGATGCTGAGGTGGGACAAGACACAAATGCAAAACCGGTGCCAAGAGAACAACATGCATCAAAACGAGGGGTGAAAGAGCCATCGTCACAGTGCCAGTGTGGAAAAAAAAAAAAAAAAAAAAAGAAAATTCAATCTAAGCTATCTCTGCAATTGAGACGACTGAAAGGCAAGGCATAGGAGGAGATAAGAATGGGAACAGCAACAGGCAGAGCTTGCTCCATTAGAATCCAATCTTTTGAAGGATACGCTGGCAACGATCAGATGGGTGATGGAAGGACTACCAAGTGCGTTATTACGGAAGTCAAGCAAATATTTCAAGAGAAGCAGATTCAGCTGTGTCAAAGTTATGCTATGTGGGCTGGAGCAACTAGTTCTAGGCTTGAGCAAGGATCAGGGCATAAATGACTTAGCGAACTTGGAGGCAGAGGACTGGAAGAGAGTCCAGGATGTGAGTGGAAGAAACTAAGATAGTAGGTGCAGACAAGCACTTTTGGTAGCAAAAGAGAGAAAAGTGCCATGGCCAGAGCAGTCAGTGGCACCACAAAGCCTGCTTTCATAGGAAGCAAAGAATGAGAGAAATGGACAGAGTTGATATGTGGCACAGGGTGGGGAGGGAGGACACTTGCAACAAAAAAATGGCTTAGAAGACAAATGCCACCAAGAAATAACTCGCCTGTCATACGGAATGAAAAGGAAAATGCAGCAGGAGGGAAAAGAAGCTTCTTTATTTCTGTCAACTGCTCCTTGGAAGCAGACCTGCAATTGGGTACTGCGTGTTATTTATATTCCCTTCCCTAAACACACATGAACCCCACGTTGTTGTTACAACATGACATTTCCTTCCCTTTCCCAGACCACCGCACTTGCAAATGCTTGTGCATATCCATAAACTGACCCACATCTAGAAATACCCTGGCAGGCACTTCCTATTTTCTAAATCTGGCCAGCAGTAAGTACGGGTAGGCTAGGTCCCTGGTGAGACCTGGCAGGCACTCGTATTTCAGTGTGTGTAGGGCTGGAGTTATCAACAGCCTAAACACTTTCAGGCGTCAGTTTCTTTCATCCAGGTAATAAAACCTGGCATTTTGTGTGTGTGCCTGTGTGCATTTCACTCAGCTTCAGGGAGAGACCTGTTCAAAGGCACACAAACTCACACGGCAGCAAATCTAGTTCTTGAACCTGCCATATAAAAAGGGACCTTGGCAGACCTGGTACCAGCAGGGAACCAGTCCCCAGCAAAACCATGGCTGAATGTGCAAATCCTGGGAAGCAGGCTGTCAGTGGGCCTAAGACAGTGGATCCCTCATGACCCCAGTCTCTGAGGACGTGAATCCAGGTAGAAAATAAGTTAGAAAGGTCAGACATATCAAGGCATTGCACGTCTCCAGTTCCCCTGGCACCTGTGAACAGAGCTAAGGTGCCAAGTTCACCAGCACCAACTGACTTGCTAAATGCTTAAAATACATCTTATTGCAGACAAACAGGAGACAGAAACAGCTAATCGTCTTTCAGAGCCAAGGCAACAAGGTCACCCCCTCTCCATTCACAGCAAAGAACACCAGAAATAATGCAAAAGCAGAAGCATTTTCTTGTTCCTGATGACATGCATCTAGGAACACACTGTGTCAGTCTCTAAGAACCACTAAACAGCAACAGAAGATTAGATGTTTGGTTTTATTGCTCAGTGGTAATTAAATACTGAGACTTTGTTAATATAAGCTAGTGTTTCAACTTGACTGAGCATAAGAAAATAAGTTAAAGAACTTTAACGGCTCTTTCTTTAGTGTGCCCATCAGTCTCCACAAATCAGCCAGAACAACATAAACCTCTCCGACCCTGAACATCACACCTAACTGTCCTCCGTTCCCAGGCAGCCAGGAGTGTCAAGTGTGTCAGGGAAACTCACATCAGTTTTGGAAGAAGAGGAGAGTGGGAGGAAAGTCAGTGTAATCAGAAAGCTCCTGTTCACAATGGCTGCAGCAACTAATTGTTGCCAGATGAGGAGGGGAAAAAAAAGAAAAAAATTAAAGGAACCATTCAAAGGAACTGTTCACATTAGTGGAACAGAACCATCACGGCTCTGGGAGCAAAACGAGGAAAGAGCATATTTTCACGCTACTTCCAACAGTTACCTTAGCAAACTTGCTACTATGCTTGGCAACGTGCAAGCTGCTCAGCTAGATGTGAGAGATGCTTTTAAAGAAGCACGAAAATAAGGTTTGATGCTTCCCTGAATTCTTAAAGAGAGAATAAAAGTTACTTCTATCCTCTCATTTATTGTCACAAAGTCTGAGAGAATCTAGAATTTGATAAACAGAAGAAAGCCCTTAAATTCCAAGAGCTTTCTTCCATTCCCTGTTTCTAAAAAGCACCCAGTTCTGCCCCTTCACTCCCTCCCATCACCTCGCAGTGTCAAACTGTCCTAGACCATACAGAAAGCAATGAAGGTGATTTTGTTGCCAGAACACGCTGATCTTGCACAAGGAAGAGACAGTAGGAACATACAAAGAATTAAGGAAGAAAAAGATCCAATTACAAAAGCATGCTTCTAACTTTACTATTTTTGCAGAAGAGCTCAAGTTCAGGAGAACTGCTGCTGACACAACATTTTGCATCAGCAGTTCTGCCTGTAACTTGGCTCACAAAGTTTGTAAATCCCATTTTACTGAGTCCTACAACAAGAAAATTGTTTGCAGTTCCCAGCAAGTAACAGAAAGGAATAATCTCTGCCATACAAAATTAATTTTTATGTTGTCATTTACATGCTCACATGTCTAATTGGTAAAGACAAAACTATTGAAAGAAAGCACAGACTTGAGAGATGCACGTCTTTACCCAGTGCTGCCTGAGTATGCTGGGAACATTGAAACAGTGGATGGTTTGTCACACCCCAGCTTCAAATCTTTTACGAGCAGCTCCTTTGAAGCCTGTCCTATATCTCACATCTGCAACACAGAGCTCTTCTATTCCATCGCTGTCTCTACCAGACGAGCCACCAAGGATCTGTGATCTGCACCACCAACTGTACCTGGTGGGTGGCATCACGGAGCAAGACACAAGCTGGGAGGCTGTGCAGCCACTGGGAGATGTACCCTGGCCTCCAGACCCTGCATTTGCAGGGAGCCCCACCAGAAGCCAAGCTCCTGTCTCTCATCATTGGGATCTGACTAAGCCCTCTCACACAACCCATTTGTTACATCTCACAAATTGCAAGAGACTAAGTGGGAAGTCCATTTGTTACATCTCACAAATTGCAAGAGAAGAAAACAAGAAAAGAAGCAAACAAACAATATAAAGCACCAATGTCAACCCTGGATTGGAAAGGACAGTTTGGTTTGCCCTGCACTGCCACGTTTCATTTCTACACCAGCTCCACAGCCTAAGAGCCATGGCACACAGAAAGCCAAGTCACAGGCTACACAGGATTAGATCTGCTGTGTGGGGCCTTAGCAAACCTGCAGATCAAACTGGATCAGACATTAAATATCCTCCCACAGCTGCTGCAGAAGTCAAGGGACTGCAAGGGAAGACCCGTCCCCCAACACCCATGTCCATCAAGTGACCCTGGGGCAGCAGCTCCTCTTCCCAGGTCACTTCACACTGGAGTATCTACAAGCACAAGCAAGGACTTTCTGCTGGTTCAGTGCAGGAGGACACCAAAAAGCACCAGCTTCTCAAAATCACTCATCAGGCACAACGTAAAATGCCAGTATCTGCAGTTTCCACAAGAGAGAGAATTCACTGTAACACTGTGTATTTCTGTGGTGTGGTTTCTTCTCTCTCAGACTTTCGCTAGAGACAGTCAACACAAGTAACCAAGTTACCTCACTTTGCCAACAGGCAGCAGAACAGGAAAGCTCCTTTCCATGGTCAGCCAAGAGAATCTAGGCCAGGATGGATCCCAGAACCACCTACTCGCACCCTGTTCTCTTATTCTGTGCCAGAGCCTAGTATCGATAGTTTTATGGCAACAGATAGCCAAAGGAAAAAGGAAACAACTGCAAAAGGCTGATCAACTTGAATCCCATGTACTGTCAATCAACTCAAATCAAAGCAGCTGATTCCTTGCCCTGACCAAATGGGACTAGCATTTCCAAAGCTCCATCCCAAACTCACAAGTCTTTTCGGTGTTTCTGGATTTGAGCACGTGCTTTCAGATCCTCCTCTTCTTGCAGTTGCTTGGCCACCTGCAAGTCATGTTTCACCAGACGATTACGCTGAACGTTCGTTGCCAAATGATGCTCAACTGGAAATAAACACAGACAAGAACCCCCAAATCAGCCTGCAGAACTTTACTATGTGAACAAGAAAAAGCAAGTGAGAGGGAGATTCCAGGCCAGGAAGGAAGACAGCTCTTGGCAGGGAAATATCATGTAATATCTCTAAAGGTGGGGAAGTCCTGAACTGAAATGATGCTAGCAGCTTGAGATTGCCTCATTTCAGCACTGAGGGGGCTGTACACACGTGTCTGTTACCAAAACAAGATCTGCATATTTTAATCGCATCCAGATTTATCAGGAATGTTTTTTAGGCTTTGAATTTCATTGTCTGGCCACAGGAAATTACCCTAGATTAATAAAGGCCTGGAAGGGACCACCAGAGATCAGTGAGGATGAGTTGACTCTAAACCACTTCTGATGGATGCTTCCCTAAACTGTTCTCAAGAACCTTCAGATGAGGAAACTCCTCTCACTCTCAACATAACCAGTTCCAAAATCTCACTGCCTTTATAATTAGCAACTGAATACTACAGTGAGTCCTTTACCATACATGGATACTGCCTGCAAGAAAAAATGGCTACACGAGCTGTAGCTGAAAGCCAGCTTCAGTTCAGTGGTCTCATGTTCCAGCAGCAAGGGCACAACTTCTGCAGAAGCTGCACGCCTGGTGGAATAGCTGGAACAGTATTAGCACCTAGTACTGGTAGATACCAATGGTCTTGGCACCCAACAAAGCAGATTAGAGAGGCCACCACACCTGAAACTGCAATGCAAACATACCCCAAGTAACAGATAAGCATGTAAAAAAAAAAAAATATCACCAGTCACTTTGAAGTTCCTGGCTGTATTTTTTTTTCTCCTTTTCAAACCCATGGAGTGTACAGCTGCACTACCTCAAAATGTCTTAAGAGGAAGCCTCCTTTCAAAAGACAGGCACTAGCAGTTCTGAAATAAGTAAATAAACAGACCTCTTCTGGTTGTACCTCAGGTCAGCCTATAAAACTTGAAGCTTCTAAAATTGCTAGTCATTTCTAAAAACCTTGCACAGCAACAAAACTTCAAGTGCACTCCCACATGCAATTTTATCATAAATGGCATAAACTCAACTCTGAAAGAGAGCACGAAATTGAAAAATGAAATGCAACTATCTCTAGGATACAACGTGAGCTGGGGCAGAACACAGAGTAGTGTTACAGGACACTGAAGACAGTAATAACAACCTGTATTCCATTAAAAAGAATAAAAATGAAATAAAAGCAGGGAGGATTTTTCTTAGCAAAACCAAAGCCAGATATCTGTTGGGAAAAATTTGCTTCAGTTTGTTCCAAAGATCATTGCTACTTACTCTCTTGCTCCTGCAAGTTATGGGCCAAGGTATGATCTTCCAGAACGGCAAAGTCTCGACACACTGGAGAGGGAAACAAAGCCAAAAGAATTAGCATTAGGAGAAGGAAAAAAAAAAGCATCAAAAGAGATATGGAGGCTGGGGGAGAATACATATACAAAGACATCTGACACATCTGCTTTCTACCAGCCAAGGTCTGGACTTGTGGTTTTTCTTCCCCTCCTGCACCTGTGGCTATTTCTGCAAGCACTTACTTCTTTGTCCCTGTTTGCATAACAAGCCTTCTCCACTCTCCCCTCCACCTCCGCTTCTTTAGTTTAAGACCAGAATTGCCCACACCACCACTGGATCAGACTTCGCATACAAAACCCTGTATTCCACCCAGATTTATACCAATGCCCACGGTGAGTATGTTAAACTAAATCCAAGGTCAAGTGTTTGTGCTTACTATGACTCTCTGCCAACTTGAAGACTCAGAGTAGCAGTTTCTCCCCACAAAGATACATAACACACTGTGACCTCCACAGACCTGAGTAGATTGAGCTTTGCAGCTCTTGCTCCAAGGCACTTCTACTGGCTCAGGAATCATTTTACAGTTGTCTCCTGTAAGCTTCATTGACTTTTTCAAGTGCAGATGCTGGCTATGTACCTAAAACCCCGACATGGGATCAACCACAGCATTAGCAGCAGGAATAAGCACAGCTTCCTAAAAAAACACTGAAAACAACCTGGAGGCAGGCTAAATGATAAGGGGACGAGTTCCTTTTAGCACCAGCCTGAAAGCAGCAGATTTTTGCCCATGCCTATCACTTTCGCACTTGAACTTTCAAAGGAATGCTCTCCCCACACTGTAGAAAAACACCAACGTTTATTTTTAACTTGTTATGATAGGCAGCGGGACAACAAAACACAAGCCACATATACATCGGGACAGGGACCTACACACAGCATCAGGTTGTCTTTTGGTGGTAGCTACACATCAGCTTCCTGGTGCACCAAGGACAAGCTGCCCTGTGCCCTCAAACTGCAGTAGGGGGGTACAGAGTCCTGCTCTGCACATCTGCTGTACACAGGGTCCCCATCTGCTTCAAGCAGATTTTAAGGCAGAAGCACTGAATAATTGAGACTAAGGAGGTCTGACACTTGTTTCTCCTGGATGTGACAAGCTAAGCAGCTTAACAGGACCCAAGAGGGGATCTCTCCCATTTGAAACATACGGCACAAACCGGAAAATTACAAGGTGCTTTTGAAGCTGCAGAGGGAGGTACAAGCCATGGCTGCTGTGCTCCATGGGAGAAACCTCTGGGGAAGACCAGGGTTTCTCTTTAGCTGAGCACAGCAACAGCCTAGAAGAGAAAGTGAAAATAACCCCAAATCCCTGAGAATGTACCAAAACTACACGGGGAATTTATGAGGAACCTGTTTATGAAAGTTTCAGAGTCAGGGAAAATAAAACATTTCCATCATCATAAAGGGTGGAAAATACTACAAGGAAAGCAGAAGGCAGACGTGTCTTCCCGAGCCACAGTCGCACAAGCCTTCCCTCTTCTCACATTCATGCACATGCTGCAATAGAGAAGCATCAAGATCTTCCTCTGAACCCAGGTATTTCCCCAAAATATCTAGAAGAGTTTCTAGTTGAATGTACCGAGAGATCAGATAAAGGATAAAGTGTTTATCATATTCAATAGAATTTTTGGTTGAATCTTCCTGCACTGGAGAGTGATCTACAGATGACAAAAGCTCCTAGAAGCTACAGCAGCACTTCAGGGAAAGAGGGTGACAAGCAGCAGGGTGGAGATGAGGACAAAGATTACGGTTATACGATCCCATAGTGACTCACTTTAAGCATGTACAATTCTGGATGGTGCAATTAAGGTTTTATCGTGGCTTTGTTTTTTTTATTGCAACTTCTTTTAAAAAAGGAAAGAGGATACAAAACACTAAATAGCACTGAAACACATCCAATGAGCATTTGTGTATAAATAAAGAAACGCTGCCTTTAGCTACAGAACTGGGAAAACCACATCTGAGCAGCAGGCAGTGCTGCTACTCACAGGTGACACACCCAGGGTGTCTGGGGTCCAGGAACACATGTTTTTATGGGACAGGGCACAGGATCTTGCCCAGAGACACTTTATTTCGGTGGTCCCTAATACTATTCAGCTTTGCAGCATGATGATGGAACATCCACCTTCTACTTACAGCAAGCACCGTCTGGCCTGCTGGAAGAGCACCTTCAACTCGGAGGTTTGAGCCCTACTATCAGTTCAGATCTAAGCAAAGACACCTCAACACAGAACCCTATACAGCTTATCCAAATCTAGGGCTGTGCTTTCACCAGCATTTATTCAAGAAGCAGCACTTGCTCCCGACAGTTAGAAAAAAAAAAAAAAAAAAAAAAAAAAAAAAAAAAGGGAAGGTGTATTTTGGGAGGGTTTAATATTTTTCCTAGAACTTTTTTTTTTTTTTTTTTTTTTTTTTTTTTTTTTTTTTTTTTTTAAAAAAAAAAAAAAAAAAAAAAAAAAAAAAAAAAGAGGGAAGCGTTATTTTTAACTGCAATAGGTCTCTGAGCAAGGCCACTGCACAGCTGCCCAAACAGCTGTACTAGCAAGACAAGGCGGGCAGCACAGGAGCAAAGATGAACGTTTCAGAGCTGTGTATTTTTTTGCATACAGATTGCTGCTGTAAGAAATGCTTATGAAACTGCATCCCGGCCCTTCCCAACTCATTTCTGCACAGGCTCATACACTGCTCTGGTCCCAGTGGTATTCAAGAGCTCTGCCTTGTTGGTCATGGTGCTGATGGAGCTTGGCAGACCTTTGCTCCATCCTCCCCAGAGAGGCACACGTGCAGAGGAGAACTTCAAGTTTTTTTACTCTGTTCTACCCACACCCAGACACACTTCTCTGTTTGTTTGGGAAAAAACAGGGTGACAGAAACACGCCTGGCATACAGGCAAGAAAGTGGGAGGACGGTTGTAGAACATTGCTGCTCTTCTCTTGTCAGTCTTGCACCAACCCCAAAAAAGTCCCATGTCCTCTGGTGAACTTACTTCCTACAATTAAGCAATGATTGTTTAACCCTTGTGGATTGACGGACCACCAAAAACTTTCTAGAGAAAGCCAAGACTCAAAATACAAAGGCCACATGCTGTGTTGTCCTGCTTCTTCTAGCTGCTTCTCCACAGATCTATTGGAAGTAGTCCAGGGGTCTTCAAAGTCAAACAAAAATAAGGAAAACAAAGCAAACTTCTCTGGTCCTCACTTTTTCATGGGCCACAGCTGAAAGCTTCTGGATGACAGATGTAAAGCAGGGACCAAGGCTCCTGTCTGAGTTGTTTTGGCTTTTTAGGACAGGTCTGTGCTACTTGAAGCTCAGCACACACTGCCAGGGTACCCCCACATGCTCATGACCCGCAGTAGCCTAGCTCAGATCCAGTGCCAGCCCTAAC
Source organism: Calidris pugnax (assembly GCF_001431845.1). Classification (NCBI taxonomy): domain Eukaryota; kingdom Metazoa; phylum Chordata; class Aves; order Charadriiformes; family Scolopacidae; genus Calidris; species Calidris pugnax. Next base: position 6,793,314 of record NW_015090872.1, on the reverse strand, counting down.
ACAGCCTCGTAGCACCAGACCTGAGGCTGTACCTGGCTCTGCACACAGGGACAAAGCTCCGTGACAAGTCACCAAGTTGCAGGGCCTAGACATGAATACAGGGGCTGGGTCTTAAAACAGTGATGATTATCTCATCAAGATCCAGTACAAAGAGAGAGAAACTGGGTGGTTATTAATTATATGCCCACTGGACCCCCCCAAATGTCTGGGCTCCGAGGTGTCCCCATCTCACAGAGGAGACAGCACGGAGGTGGCTGGTGAGGCAGCAGCAAGCTTTGAGTTTGCTCACACATTTGGATTCATTCATGCGCTGCTGAAGAAGCCACTTGGCTACGTATATACTCCCGTTAAGCTGCTCTTACAAACCCGCAAATGGCCGGCTGGAGTACACAGCCCTGGCTTTGTGCTGCTGAAGCTGCTGGCAGGGCAGACGGCGCAAGAAGACCTTTCGTCACTGTCAGAAACTTGGCTGGGCTGGCCATCTCCAACTCATCGGAGCACATTATTCCCAAGTCCCATCAGCCTGAGAACAACATGCAGAGGAAGATGAGAACATCCCGTTACGAAAACAATGAAGTGCTGTCAGCCAGCCAGGTGGCAAGAGATGGGGACACCTGCAACTCCCTAGCAAGTCCAGAGCACTCCCTCAAAACTAGACCCAGCGCCCATGGCACCAAGTCAAACATGACCGCAGTTGCAAGTGAGGCCAAGGAAAGCAACCCTCTGCCCTTGAAGACACGCATCCAACAGTGAGGCAACTAAGAAATAACTGGAGATGCAGACCAGTCAAGCATGGTCAGAAATGAAGCATCATCAGTGCTAGTCCTCATCCCCTGCCCAGTCTCAGCATGATGCCAGCACACTCATTACTAGGTATTATGTGTCCTGGGTTTGTGCTGAGAAATAGGATGCCCCCAATGACAATGCACAAACTCACAATTCCCCCTCACCAACAGGCTTCGTATTTAAGGGGGAAAGAAATCTATTTCCTTATTCCCTAATCCTATGCCCCCAAAAATGAAAGGTAAGATTAATGTTACGTTCACGGCTACAAATTAACTTGATTTCCCATCTCCTGGACCTGGCTAAGAGCCACCAGACAGTCAAATAAGCAGCAGGGGTGCAATCACAGCAGCTACAATTGGCACGTCCAGTGAAGCGTGAAACATTAACAACAGATTTACCATAGTCTGATTAAGCCAATCTGCCTTGGCACAGCAGGGAGCAGGCCTGGGATATGCACTTCTGGCACAACTGTGAAAGAAAAAAATGCCAGCCCAGGAATGCCAGCCACTGCCACAGCTAGCAGAGGTGCCAGCAAGAGAGGACAAGGGCAGAAGTATGGCTGGAAACATTATCTTTTGCAGTAGTGATGGGCTGCAAAATTCATGCAGCGGCATGAAAAAGGGAGCTTGCTTGCTTAAGGGATCCTGAAGAGCCTCTCTGCAAGCTGCAAACACAGGTCTTCACTGGTAGAAGTTCCCCCCAAAAATATGCCTAAGCATATATATATCTGAGGCCCTTGCAAGCCCTGCCTTTATGGCCAAGATAAGAACGTCTCTAGGTACACCAGCTTAGCAAAGCTTCATGAAATAGCCTTTTCCTTTTCATATTCTGCCATCTGCCTCACTAGCTTTCTCCAGCATTACCTCAGCTTCATAGCTCAGCATTTCTAACACCAAACTGCTTCAAAGAGAGTGAGGTAACCACAACAGAGGAGCAAAGGCAGCCTTAGATGTTGCTGGCAATACTTAGGTGTGTGACAAAGAGGTAGTTAACGTCCAGAAATGGGCAGCGTGACCGTGCAACTGGCTCTAGAAGAGGTTAAACCCCACTGGCTTCTCAAGCAAGGTTTAGAGCAAAACACCCTACACACTTCTGCCTAAAGTCTCAAACCATGTTTTGATATCTGCTGAAGGGCCCAAGGGACCCCTTGGTTCACATGGCCCATATGACGTGCTCTGGGATATCAGCCAGTTCAATGACCCAGGGACCACACATGCGTGTTCCAAGCATTTCCTTCTGAGTCTTAAAATGTATCTCTTGCTCCCCACCCCCTCTGCTCCCGACATTTTCCCATCAGCATCATGTGCTGGATAATTCACAAAATAAACTAGAAGGTGTGAGTCATGCTTAGTTTAAAGCATCTGCAGTTTTTGAATCCTGAAGTGAAGGACAGGAGGGAGAGGAAAGACAGAAGGAGCACAAGGAAAAACAGTTTCATCAGCTAAAAATCACTTTTAGGGCCTACAGAGCTGACAAATTAAGTGGCAGGCAGCAAGCGCAGCCTGTTACAAGCCAGCAGTCTCAGAAAGTGAGTTATGGAGATCCCTGCAGATTAGAAAGCAAACCGGGAACTCATCAAGACTCAGAATACTCGTAGAGGATCACAGAAATCTGTGATTCTTACCAGATTCTCTGGAGGGACTGGCCAGGCCACTCCAAGCCAGGTAAGTTTGGCTTGAAACTTACAACAAAACAATCCAGCAGATTGTTTCCTTGAACTGAAGCCAACATGACCAAGCAACAACCCAACTGGAGGCGAGAGGCTACCCTGAGGGCAGTTTCCCTAGGAAATGTGCAACTGGGACATTTCCTTTTCAACCCCAGCAAAGCTGCTCTGCGAGCTACACAGCCTGACCTCAGCACTTCTCATTTGTGTCCTGCCTCTCCCACCGCACCAGGAGATTCCAGAGCTCCTGCTACCACATACAGGCACCAACGAAGGCTGGCCAGGACACGTCTCAGCTGCTGCAGCTGCAGTTACACAGACAGCATTCCTAGGGCCTTGTTCACCAGGCACCGTCAGCACCAAGGACATCAGGAAACTCGCACAGGGAGAAGGTGGCTCCCAGGCAGAGGGCAGGGCTGGGCAGCCTGGGGAAGGGAACAATTTCTGTTTCTTAGCCACAGCACCAGAACATCTCATGTAGCTAGGAGCTATGAGGCAGCACAAGGAGACCGGGTGGCCCCACGGGGAACCAAACTGAGAGGTTTCAGCCTAATTCTTAAAAGCATAAACGTGAAAAATAAAAAAAAAAAAATATTGCTAAAGAACCATGGGGTTGTTTTTTTTTACTGGCAGTCTTGGCCTGGAAGCTAAGAGGAGCTTGTGATTTGGGAAGAAGGTTATCTCCTCTACTCTAAGCTAATGCCTTGAGGTCAAGGCCATGAGAGGTTGAGCTCTGCACCGTTCTCCAACACAAAGCCCTCACCTGCCCAACAATGCTTTAAAAAAGAAGACTATATATATTTTGGAACCAGATCCTCAGAACACGAGTCTATTTTTTAACCTGCTTTGAAAGATCAGCAGCATTCACAAAATTCCCTCTCACAGGCTACTAGTTTGGTGCTCTCACTTCTGTGTAATGTGCCTGCAAACTGTACCGGAGAGCAGTCCTCAAGCTGAGAGAGCATCTGCTGAACAATCCAAAGCAGAAGGTTATGAGCTTGCACAGTATAAACAGGAAGCTGGAGATACCCAAAAATCACCCAAAAAACCCCAGTAGCACCACAAGGGAGCTCAAAAGGTAATCCTATAGCATGTCCCAGCCACAAAATTTGTTAAAACTTATCATTCTGCCATCTTTTTCCATCATTGGATAATTATACCCTACATTGTATCATCTGCAATCTTTCTGAATAAGAACAACCCTTCTTACCCCCCAAGTTTAAAACACAATCCACAGGTCAATAGTTAAAGACCACATCTTTGACTTGCAGAAGAAAATGCTGAAGTACTTCAAGGTTGGACACACAGACATACCTGAAAATGGCATTGAGCCTTAAGGAGTACTGGCAGCCATACTTTGAAAATTCAGCCTTTTCAGCCAGGTCCATCTGGGTCCCGAGATATGAATTACGCAGACTCACAAGAACTGTCCAAAATCTCTCAGTCCTATAGCCAACATCGCTGCCTCCTCTTCCAGAAACTTCTATGCATTGAGCGGATGAATGCATACAGTATTTTGCTACTCTAAAGCAGAGCCCAGATATATGAAGCCATGACATGTAAGCTATTACCTGCCAGGCTCATAACACTATCACCTTCATAGCTTCTTCTTGTGTGCCACAGTGTCCATCAGCCTATACAGGAATGCCTAGACCCAAAAGGTCCCCAGTGAGTTCAGCTATCGCACTGTGGACCCCCAGTAACATCCAGGTGGGTAGGTATGAAAACCTCAAGGTAGATATATTCGTCAGGGATGGCTTGGCTGGTTTGACACCACAGCCAAATAGTGGGCCCCAGGCAGTCAAACACACACTTCACTCACAATGTTTGAGACATAACTGTATGTGGAGGAAGTTAATCATCAATGAGAGCAAAAGTTGCTTCTGTAGTCATCCTCTCCAGCATCTGACACAGCTTCAGTTGACTCAGCTAACACCACATGTGCAAAATGAACAACCAACAAGACAAGGAGAAGTTTCCCTGGCAGTCAACTTTCACCACTCCCTCCAAACCATGCATCACAGCAAAACAAACAACACTGCCTCCAACAGTTGTGTTTTACCCTCAACTTCGCTGAAGGGCAAACCACCGCACAGGTTGGTGGAAAGCAGGGCAGGAGTTACCTTCACCAGGAAAATTCCTGGCTCACACAGATGTCTCCACAAGCACTACCATAGCGGTAAAACGTGCCTTCAGCAGTGTCCCATGGATCATATGACACTGCCCTTCTCTGGAGGGTTTTTTTTGTTGCTGTTTCTTTTGCAGACAGGATGTCATGGCAGTTTTAGTTTTATGCCCAACACTACTCATTTAAACTAGTGTAAGGGAGGGGGAAAAGAAAAACAGTCTCCTTTCACGCACAACTCAAAATAGCCACCCACTCAGAAAACTGCTCAGGCATGGAGCTTGCATCTCAAGAGATCTGCACTATATATGCTCCCTTCCCCCACGACCATCTCAACAGTGATCACCATATTTTGATAGGTTTAATACAGCTTTTACTTCAGTATTTTAGGCAATTTTATACTACACAAAACTCTTGGAAGGACTCGTTGAATTTCCTAGATAGGCAAAACTTCTGTTCTCTGCTAAATGCAAGCCTAAATCCCTTGCTCAGTTCAGTAGTTTCTCAGCAGCGAGTTGGCAGGTCCGCTTTGTGATTCGGGGTGCCTTTCAGGAGCCATGGCACCCTGGATCTCAGATCCTTCACTGGCATTTCTAAGCCCTCAGTTTCAGGCTGTGGTGAATAAGCTCACACAGCAGCTCCGGAGAGGCAGGCAGGAAGTTGGGAGCAGAGATAATTCAAAGTGTCAGCTCTCCCAGGCTTCTCCTCCAGCTTAATCCTAAAAGATAATGTAGCATTAAAATACAAGGGAGACAGGATTCAGAAAGGGAGCTCTCAGTGCCCTTCTGGTGCAAGTTCATGCAGTGACTCGGTTCGGTGACTGTTTACACAAGGCTGACGGCTGACGCCCACACAGAAGGTGCCAAGCGCCAAAAAAAGGTTCTAGTTCCTGTCAAAACCCCACAGTGTGGTTTTACACCACAGGGACCCACGGTCATATGGAGGAACGAGCATCTCTGGAGAGAACAAGTAGCAGAAAGACTCCCTCAGAGATGCTACGTTCTTTTCAGCCTTTGGGTGACTAGAGCCAAGCCTGAGACTGCTCTGAGGCTTGTAGCTAAACCAGAGCTGGAGCTGGGAGGAGAGACTGCAGCATCAGTACACAGGCAGACAAGTCAGATTCTATTCATCTGCATCATATACCAAGAGAAGCAAAGTTCCAGCAGGACGGGCCTCGGGGCAGCCTCCTTTCCAGCCTTGCTGGAAAGCTGGCCAGTTGCTGCATTCGAAGCTGGAGATGTCTGAACTAATCCTGCAATCGGCTCTGATTCTTGCACAGATTCCCATCAGCTTCCTTTTTCCTAGAAAGGCAGCTGTGAGGAGTCCTGTCTGCCACCCGTTCAGCTGCTGCCAGCGCTGCAAATCTGCTCTGTAAGAAAAAACTCCCTCCACCCAACTAACCAAGTCCTGCTTCATTTCAGAACTTCTCTTTGCTCCACCAGCTCCTAGGGGATACTCTCTCCTCTCCCCCCTCGCTTCCTGCATTTAAGTTCTCCAGGCTTATTAGTCAGCTCTGGAGAACACAAAGTACCAAAGCTGGCCCCAGATCAGTCAAACCTTCACATTCATCTGTAACAGTCACCAGTCAGTACAGTTACAGCAGTACACATCGCCCTTCCTGTCGCAGCCTCGTGTTGGCCGCTGTTGGCACCCTGCCCTTACAACTACAGATTTAAACCAGTGGCATAAGAAGGTAAGAATAAGTCTCTGGCCTCTGAGACCAGATGGGCAGGAAAGCATTGACCAGGAGCAAACCTCTTTGTGGCACCTGTGCCCACAGCTCATGTGCATTGCCAAGCATGAGGAGGAAGCAAGCTGGCTGCCTTTTAAATGCCTCCTCTCTGAGAGCACAAAATGAGCTGCAAGTCGGTCAGAAGTAAAATTTTTACTTTGGGGGCTAAATCACTTATAGTCACAGCTTTTTTTTAAAAAAAAACAACTAAAATCAGGACCTAACAAGTTCACCTGTTACATGGCCAGAGCTGATGCTCTGGGCAATGCCAACAGCCTGGAGTACCAGGTAACTGAGCGCAGTTATTGGAGCTGGAGGCAAACCTGCCTTTTCCACCTTGTCGTATCAGGGATGTGAGGAATGCAGGCAGGACTGTGCAGCCCGAGCCAAGGAGCCAGTCTCTCCTGCACTGCAAACAAGCTCAGGAGAGCCCAGCCTCTTCCCAACACCAACTTCCTTCGGAAACCTGGCGCCGGCCAAATCGCCTGCAGGAGAGCACAGCCCTGTGAACAGCAGCGCTCTCTGCGTGCCACAAAAACAGCCCACACCCTGGCGGCTTGGAGAAGACCCAGGACTTTCCCTGCTGTCTTCCACCACTTCACCCCAGCCCCCGGCAGCATTGCCAAAGGCACCAGGAGGGGCTGGTGAATTTAAGACATAAATCCCCCTCACCCCACCAGCCAGCACCCCAATAATAAAACTAACTTCAGAACGCAGGGAGGAAAAAATATTTCTCCCCACCAGGATCTTGTGAGTAAGGTTTGCCATATCCGTAACAGACATAAAATAAGCTCAGATGCTTTTGTACAGCAAAGCTGTTCTGCTGAGGGGACAGGGGAGAAGTTTTACATCTACAGCAGGGAAGGCTGCCTCAAGCCAGCCCAGTCCTTCCCCAGTCCATCTGCTAGGTCAGTGGTGACAGTCATTCTGCGAGGAACATTCCTTGCTGGGGCACGGTCCAGTCTCTTGGCCTGTCTGGTTGTAAAGGGCCAAAGCTATATATACACCATGTCTTTTGGAGAGGTTTCTGCAGAAAGAAAAAAATACACCTCTCGAAGCCAGGAAATATTCCTGTTTTCCCAAACTTCCTTCTTCCCTTTTGTCCCATTACTTCTCGGTCAGCCCTGTCAGTCTCCTTAAAGCATGCCCGTCTCTCAGTGACTTCAAATATTTGCTCTTTTATGTTCTCTTTTCCTTTGTCATCACTTACCAAACACCACATATTGAGTATAACATTTCCTCTTAAGCCAATTCCTCCAGCCACCAAGTTCAGCAGCAATGGGAGAAGAACAAACGATACCTATACGCACACAGGAACTCAAAATTTTACTGCACACAGCTTTTCACCCCTCCTTTGAAAAGAGAAGTGAAGAAGAGTGACTCACTTGCAAACCTACTTCAACTTTCTATCCTGAACAGCACTCACCACAGGCAGGGCTTTCTAGAGTGCACGGACCAAACCTCTACCAACCCAGCCCTGAGTCAAAAAGATCTCACTATTTTTATTTGGTTGACAAAGCATCATAGCGGTGGCACTGTGGGTTGGCGTGCAATTAAAATAATCATCAGTTGAGCTTCCGAAGCCCGTCACAAAATCCTTGGGTAGAAGCAGAAGGGCTGTGCCAGGCTTCTGAGCAGGCTTTCACCCACACCTTTCTCCCCAGGAAAAGCAACACTTCTGGCAAGCTAAGTTCACAAGGTGCCTGGGGTTACAGGGTAGATTTTTATGAGCACCCAGGCCTAACCGGTCTCCTTTGCTCAATGCAAGGTTCACGACAGCCCTGCCTTGCTTCTCTTGTACATACACTGTGATGCTGCACTCTCCTTTTTTAAGTTCTCAATCATTTATTAAAGCCAGAATCAGACAGTAAAGGTACATGAAGAAACAGAGCAGATGAAAGCCTAGTTTAACCATGGCTTCCTTCATGATTTCAGTTGTCCTTGGTTATGGATCTCTGTGGGATCTCTCTTTCCAGCCCTGTTAAGTGTCTCTCCCAGCTGCCATGCAGTGCCAAGGCTATACAGCACTCACTCAACGAGCTGTGTGGTATCTTTTCATGTACTGAGAAAGACAACAGCGGCTCAAATTTCTATTTTTAAAAAGAAAGTACAGATGAAATGTCAAGGGACTCCTACAAGGTCCCTTCATGTGTCCTGTGGAGAAGCCAGCACTGTAAGGTGAACATGGAACATTCCCAACGCACCGCTGCCTTGGGGAGGAAAGCAGCCCTGCTTTCCCAGTGGAAATGCCCAGAAAATGCCTTTTGCTCCCTGCAGTTCAAGCCACCAGCAGCAGAACAACAAATAATCTTTATTACCTTTTTGCAGAAAGGCAAAAGGACAAGACAGCAGTGAATGCCACACTAGAAACTGGACCTAAGCATCTAGAATTTTAAGGCAGTTTTACCCACAGAGCAGCCTCCTTCCTCAGTCCTTCAGCCTTCAAACCAGCACGATGCAGAGGAGCAGCAGTGAATGAGGGGGAAGCCAGCCAGCTAGGGACACTCCGGGAAGGGAACAAGGAAATAGAGAGGGAATATGTCCCTTCGTCCTATAAATCACCACATTCATGTGAACTGGATGTCTTGGAGCAAGAAAAAGAAAGCTTATTCCAGCAAAACAGAAGTTTTCTCCAAGCCATCATCTCCAGCTCCCACCTGGCACACACACACCCTCTCGCATTGCTCATGGCCACAGGAAATTAAAGGGTAAACAGAGGCCCGTGGTCACAGCAACCAAAATGCTGTCTGCAACACAGTCCTCAGCTGGGATCATTACTTGGAGAGCAGCGATGGGTGATGGCCAGTGTCCTAGTGTCACAAATGGGGGATGCCCTCCCCTCCCTTCAAGGAATCTGGGCAAAACAGACTGTGCCCCTCTTATCCCAGCCCAAAGACTTGTCAGTAACTAAGGAAATTTCTCTGTAGAAGGCATCAGCATGAGTCTGGAAGCTCTTCTCTGCCAAAGACTGCTTTTTGAGCAATCTTTTTGCCTTGGTACAACCTCCAGGGCAGCTCACAGAGGACAGTGCTAAGGATTTAAGGGATGGGAGGAGGCAGACCTGCTTGCTCAGTTGCATTTTGGAGCCAAGAGCATGAAATATGCTAATCCTGCCCATCTCCTCTGCCAAGCGCTGCAGACCCAGAACAACTGAATGCATAATAAAACTTTCACCCCGCTTTAACCAGAAGTGAAATGAGTACCACAGCCTCAGCTACTGAATTCATGCATGCTGGAAAAACAGACTTCCTATTACTCAGAAGAGCTGGACATGAACCAGTGACCTAGAAAGAAAAGCCTGTGTCTACGTCCCATCACCCTCTACCTCCTCGCTGCCCCCAAGCCATCCAGCTTGCCTGCATTTTTCAGAGCCCTTCTCAGAGGAACTCACAAAGCAGAAAACCGTGACACTGCACATCACGCTGCAAGGAAAAAAATCTCAGTCGGTGCCAAAGGGCATGGTGCAGGTGGCTTCACAGTGACCTGGCTGACCCTCAGCTGCTCTCAACATTGTTGCCCTGATTATATTAATCCAGTTAAAGGCCAACCCTTCCTTCACATGAGTACAGCTGACATCTCATCCATCAACACCAGTCCCTGAAAAATTCCAAAGCAGAATCCCTCCTCACCAGACACCGTGCCAGCCATCAACACATTCTGAACCTGCTTCCACCTTTGACAGACAGCAAGTTCTTCTCCTCCACCATCGTGTTTGCTGAGCACACACAGGCACTAAAAGCCCTGAAGTAAGCAGATAACATCAGACAGTCTCTTCCAGGAGAGTCTGAGACAGTGCAGCTCAGAGCTGATCCCCTTCCCCTGCCCCTTGGGGAGTCAGCAGCCAGGAGGTTTTTATTGCAGGAGTCTCAGCAAAGGTCACATTAAGCTGCAGAGGTCAGAGGAAAGGTGCTGTAGTTGGGAGGCAGTGGAAGACTGATGCTTACAGCAAATTTTTATTCAATTTATAGCAAAAGAGAGCCAGCCAGCCTGCCTGCCCCAAAGAACACCTTCCCAAGACAAAAAATAAAGATTCAAGCCCTTCCTGTTTCCCCAAGGCCACAGATATGTATCTTTTGCTATCACTTGTGGGAAACTGGCCTCTCTGGTAGCAGACAACAACTAGCAGCATTTGAATGTACAGTTCAAGAGCTTCAGAAAGTCAAATCAGATGCTTAATGAAGAGTAGAAACCATAGTGTGAGCATTGTTGCTGTGCCTCTCCAAGCACGAGTGGCACAATCAGCCTTTGTCAAGACCGAGCTCAAGAGACGGCAGCATGGCAGGGCTGGTTCCAATGATGGGCACAGATGTACTGCCCTTACACATTTTCATTGTACTACTAAAAATAAGATTAAATAAAAACACTTAAGTCTCTGCAATTTTCCACTAGTCCAAGGAGCAATAGAGGGTTCCTCTTCCCCCACCTTTCCTTTCCTCACAGAGGATTCAGACAGGTACGAAGTCCTGGAGTCCCTGGCAAGGAAGCCCATGCCTGGGTTCTACTTGCTGCTACTAACAACTGATGGCTCTCAGAGTCTGCACTGGGCGAGGGACTGAGCCTCAGTGGTAGCAGACAGGCATCCCCTTTGCAAAGCCACTGCCACAAACCCCAACCCTTTGGCAAAGGCAGCACCAACAGAAGGGTCCACAGGTACATCCTCCAGAGAGCGATGAGGTCTGCACAGCTCCAAAATACCTCCCCAGGAACGTGCCCCATGCAGCTCTGCCCACCTGCATGCAGACAGGGATGCTCCCAGGTCCAAGAGGCAACACCCAGCACTTGGAGATGGCACAGGGAGCTGCACCAAAGAGCTCATTTAAAGCAGGCAGCCACTGAGAAGGTGTAGCCCTTCCCAATTTTAGCTGGTAAAAAATGCATCAGATCACAAGAGATGAGAGACAACTGGTTAGAAATCAAGCAGAGCCCAAGCCAGTTTCTTTTCTTTGCTTTATAAGTAACTAATTAAAATAATATTTCCAGGATGCTTTTGTTCCCAGAAGGCTCACAAATGAGACCTCAAGTGAAAAAGATCTACACTCAGAGCCGAGCAATCCCCCGGGGTGGGTCAAAAGAGCACACAGCAAAAGCTGCTTTGTGAAAAGAGAAAATGTCACAGACACTTGAGAGGCGAATAGAAATACAAGGAGACAAACTCTGCCCGCAGATTGCAGCTAACACCAAAACCTTCAGCAAATAACTTACAAGAGCTTTACTGACCACAGTGGTCAGAACATCCACTTCACTGCCCGTGGAAAAACGGCTCTGTAACACCAGGCTGCAGCAGCAAGGTCTAGTTTATACTAGGAAAAGAGTGTTTTGAGGGTGTATTTTACATCAATAAACTCCTGCCCACAAATAAACCGGACCGGCTGAAGCAGTTTTCAGCAGCAAAATGCCATCTGGATCAGGCCTTCAGCTTTTAAAGATAAAAAAGAAAGTAAACACAAGAAGCAAGACTTCCTGCAGCACCTAGCTATGGTTATCAGATTTTTACTGCCATCAATTGCACAGAAATGACCTCGCTTGTAGTAGAGTTTTTGGGGACCACAGCAGAAGAGGAGGATGATGCTGTCTCACAGGGAGAACCTGGACATAGCACCTCCTCTCCTGAGGGAGACAGAGCTGGTGAAGAACAAAGTACTCAAACCAAAACAATGTTCTTCATTGTTAATGAATGACTAAGCTGACCTTTACCCGAAATGGAGAAAGGGAATGTTTCTCCAGAAGGATCAACAGTGATTTCTGTATCAGGAACAATAAATATTTCCCTAGGTATGGAAAGCAATGCATTTCTTTCCTTGGTTGGCACTAACACCCAGCATGAAAAGATGTAATTCAAAGCATTGCTCAGTTTCACCACTTAGCACAACAAAAGCAAATGATGTCACCAAACTAAAAGTGTGAAACATGCCAGAGGCTTTGCAGAACGTGTCTCAGGCCTCATGTACTTTGCACATTGGAGCTGCCCTGGGAGGCTGGTTTAATCCAATCACTATCAGGTAACAGCAGAGCGTCGTACCAGGACACTCTTGAAACTTAATCCACGCTAACCATAGGTGTAAATTTACCAAGGGCTGGTTGAGCTTCATTAGAACCCCATAAACATACTTTCATTCAGCATGTGATTTTAAGTCAGTCTACTTAGTTCACTTTAAAAATGAATCAAATTAAATCAAATCAAGGCTACTTAAATTCTGAATAAAAGCATCTACACGGGGATTTAATTCACTTTAATCAACCCACTGGAAAGGTTAATTGGATTAATTTTCTTAAGTAACCATGTCTGGACAGACTCTAAGGACAAGATCTCGGCCACACTAAAATGACCCATAACAATTTTGCTAATGACTTAATGGGACCAACATTAACCCCTAAAACTTCAGCACATAGATATTACTTTTCCTGCAGTAACAATAAGAAGCAAAACATTGAAGGATGGCAAGAGGTCAAAAGGCAGCTCCACCTCCCTGCGTGGATACATGCCTTCTACTCTTGCCTAGCTGAATCATCAAATTCATGTTTACTATTTTGCAAGAATTGAAATTTTAAAAAAGAAAAATTAATGGCCAGTGGCAAGGAAAACAAGTTTAAGGAATTTTAGTTGCATTTAGACAGGCACACTGTATTCTCATTCTTTACAGCATGAATCTAAAGTAACTGGATTTTGACGGAGCTTCTACAGATTTAGATCAACGTCAGATAGAAGAGACTCTACCTCGTACAAAGCTTTTCAAACCCAAAGCAGCTCCGGGGCAGCTTTAACTAAGCTGAAAGGTACACATGTGAAGCAGACACTCTGCTCGGAGGGAAGCCGAGGCCAGCCTGGCCCAACTGAAGGTGACTCCATGGACTGAGCGAAGGCTAAACCGACAGCCACAGGCAGGCACAGCAGCCGGACACCCAGGAAGCCAGCGGAGCTGCTTCACCTGCACTTTTGGGGGGCACGGGGATTTCGCAGAAAGCGAGGAGCATGCCCTTCCCCTGCACTCTGGGGGTGCCCAGGGATTCTGCAGGGTGGAGGAGGCTCAGTGCAGGGCAAAGCCTTCACGAAAACCCCTACAGGCTCCGGTATTTTTCACCCGGGGACCTCAACATCCCCAGTCCCCCTCAAATCACGTCTAGGGATATTCACAGCTCCGCTCCCATTTTTCAGTGCCCCGAGCGGAGCCTCCAAACCCAGCCGAGCCCTAACTGCACGTCGGTAGCCCGGAGGGTCCCCGGGCTACTATTTCACAGCAGGGCTTATCTCCCGTGGGAGCCCACCCCGGCCCCCCCAGCCGGGAGCGGAGGGGAGGGAGCGGAGCAGAAGCGCCAGGAGCGGCCCCGGCGCAGACAAAGGGCTGTCCCCCTCCCCCAGCGCCGCTCCTCGCTTTCTCCCGGGGGAGAACCGGCGCTTCCCCGACGACCCCCCCTTTCTCCCCCCAGCCTCGGGGAGCCGAGCCCTCAGCCGGGCTCGGAGGGGCGGCCAAGCTAAGGCTGCCGCTTCCCCGCCGGCCTTCCCTGCCCTCCCTCCGACCCGCACAGCCGGGGACAAGGCAGGGGGAAGCAGGCACACCCGGTACACCCCGGAGGTGTAATTATTTTATTATTTTTTTTTTAAAAGAAGAGTTTCTCCCTTTCCTTCCCCCAATTCCCCCCCCACACCCCGAACCGCCCCGTCCGGCTCCCGCCCCTCCCGGGGGGTGACCGCTTACCTTCTTTGACTCCGGGCAGCTTGGAGTGGTCGATGCCGATGCCGGCCATGGCGGGGTGGGCCCGGGCGGGCGGGGGTCTGTCGATCGGTCAGTCGGTCGGCCGGTCCTCCCTCTCCCCCCGCCTCAATCAGCCCGCCTCCCGCTGAGGGCAGAACGGCGGCGGCACCGCCGCCCGCGCCACAAAGTTGCCAGCGGATGGAGCCGGCGCGCGCCCGGCCGTACGGCGCGGGAGAGGGGACAGAAAGCGGCGGGGCGGGGCGGCCGCTCACCGCCCTCTCGGCCCCCCCTCACACACACACCGAGTGGGAGGGGGGAAGTGGAGAAAGGGGTCCCGGGTTGTTCCCCCGCCGCCTTTCCCCTTCTCCAGGGGGAGCTCGGAGAGTTGGGCAGCCTTCGGGCGAGTTTGTTTATTGTTAATTTTAATTTTGGGGCGGGGGCACGAGAGGGGGGGGCGGAGAATCCCCTACTTTTCAAAGCGGCCGGAGAGCGCGGGTTCTCGGGCGTTGGAATGGGCTTCCCGGGGAAGTGGTTGAGGCACCATCCCTGGAGATACTCAAAAGACGAATTCACATGGTGCTCGGGAATATGGTTTAGTGTTGGTGTGTGTATTTTGGTTTTTTTTTTATTATTATTTTTTTGTTTATTTTTGGTTTCTTGTGGTTTTTTTATAGTTGGACTACATGATCTTAAAGGTCCCCTCCAACCTAGGCGATTCTGTGATTCTGTATCCCAGTACCTGTGCCCCTGCCCCTTCTTCCCCATCCCAAAAGCCACCCCCCACCCCAGCGCCTCCACGTACCCCACCGTGCCCAGGCTGAGCCCCAAAGGAGCCCATTGTCACAGCCACAGCACGGTGCACCTTGTCCTCCGAGAGGGAGTGGGGGGAAGCAAGAGGAGGTGTGATGAGTTTGTCTGTTGGGATGGGCACATGTTGAGGATGCAGACAAAAGATTTCTGGCCAAGCAGCACCTTAGGAGGCCTTTGATCCCCAGTAGCACTCTGCCGCTCAGGGGTTAGAGCCGGCTTTTGGCAGACGTGGGGAGGATTTACAGCTTTGGTCCACCTTTGTTTTCCAGCAGCGAAAAAACACCATGAGGTGGTGGTGTCCTCTGGGTAAATGCCGATGCCGGCCATGGCGGGGTGGGCCCGGGCGGGCGGGGGTCTGTCGATCGGTCAGTCGGTCGGCCGGTCCTCCCTCTCCCCCCGCCTCAATCAGCCCGCCTCCCGCTGAGGGCAGAACGGCGGCGGCACCGCCGCCCGCGCCACAAAGTTGCCAGCGGATGGAGCCGGCGCGCGCCCGGCCGTACGGCGCGGGAGAGGGGACAGAAAGCGGCGGGGCGGGGCGGCCGCTCACCGCCCTCTCGGCCCCCCCTCACACACACACCGAGTGGGAGGGGGGAAGTGGAGAAAGGGGTCCCGGGTTGTTCCCCCGCCGCCTTTCCCCTTCTCCAGGGGGAGCTCGGAGAGTTGGGCAGCCTTCGGGCGAGTTTGTTTATTGTTAATTTTAATTTTGGGGCGGGGGCACGAGAGGGGGGGGCGGAGAATCCCCTACTTTTCAAAGCGGCCGGAGAGCGCGGGTTCTCGGGCGTTGGAATGGGCTTCCCGGGGAAGTGGTTGAGGCACCATCCCTGGAGATACTCAAAAGACGAATTCACATGGTGCTCGGGAATATGGTTTAGTGTTGGTGTGTGTATTTTGGTTTTTTTTTTATTATTATTTTTTTGTTTATTTTTGGTTTCTTGTGGTTTTTTTATAGTTGGACTACATGATCTTAAAGGTCCCCTCCAACCTAGGCGATTCTGTGATTCTGTATCCCAGTACCTGTGCCCCTGCCCCTTCTTCCCCATCCCAAAAGCCACCCCCCACCCCAGCGCCTCCACGTACCCCACCGTGCCCAGGCTGAGCCCCAAAGGAGCCCATTGTCACAGCCACAGCACGGTGCACCTTGTCCTCCGAGAGGGAGTGGGGGGAAGCAAGAGGAGGTGTGATGAGTTTGTCTGTTGGGATGGGCACATGTTGAGGATGCAGACAAAAGATTTCTGGCCAAGCAGCACCTTAGGAGGCCTTTGATCCCCAGTAGCACTCTGCCGCTCAGGGGTTAGAGCCGGCTTTTGGCAGACGTGGGGAGGATTTACAGCTTTGGTCCACCTTTGTTTTCCAGCAGCGAAAAAACACCATGAGGTGGTGGTGTCCTCTGGGTAAAGGGGAGGAGATAAGAGGAAGAGGATTTGGAGTTTAGGAATGTCTAGGCTTCTTTGGGCAGCCAGTCACTCATGTTGACTGTTAGATGCTTATTTATGATCAAAGCACTTATCTCAGGAGCACGCAAGCAGCGGACAAAGTCAGTATTGGCACATTTGAAATGAGTGGCCTCCAGCTTCTATTCTAATGCTTCATGGTCCCTGTGCCACTGGTGGGTACAGGGAATCAGGGGTGAAAGGGGGACAGAGCCCATCTCCAGCTCCCCCTCTCCTACAGGTTCTGAGGAGCTCTGTGCCCTGGGCAACTGGGACAGGAGCTCAGAGGGAAACACAGTGGGATGTCAGATCTCAGAAAAAAAGAAAAAAAAAAAGGCAAAGAGAATTATATCTCAATTTTATTAAAAAGTGAAAACATTAAGGAAACTGTGAAAAAGAAGTGACTTACAGAGTATTAGCCATGTGCTGTTCCAGGTTTTTCCAGTCCTGTTCTCTGAAATTCAGGAACTGTCTGTCCTTAATCCTGCCCCTTTCAAATCATGCTTCATCATCCCCCCTGAGGTATGCATATGCTTTGTCTTTAATCTGTGCATAACCATAACTGCCTTTACCTTTCCTTCAACCACAGCCATTTCCACAGAAGATGCCCCCAAGTTGCCCGTATTTATGATCCCTTCTCACTTACACACATCTAACACTCCTCTCCTGGGTGCTAACACATGCTGAGAGCTGTTGAGCTGTCTGCCTAGAAGGCTGTTGTACCCTTTTACTGAGGTGAATAGTGCATGGGATGACCCCAGCAACACAGGTACTCCATATGATCATACAGATGGGGATTAGTCACAGGGTTTTGTCCCCCAAAGGGGCAGCTCATACAGATTATCTCCTGTCGCCATCCCAGCTCTACCCAGCTCCTCCCTCTAATTCTCTTTCCATTCACTCCAGCATAGAAACTGGACTGCTCACAAAGAATCCAAATGGTTACAGCTAGGAAGGGTCTAAAAATCCATTTCCAGTTTCTTCTAAATTTGAGCTTTCCTGGAGTCAACATATCCCTCTGGACATCCCTCACCCTTTACTAATCAAGGTTTTTGATCACAGAACAATCACTTATTATTGGTCAAAAATGAGGATGGAAGAAAAGACCAAGCAACCAGGAAGATACAAGAGAAGTGGCACAGAACGTACTGACCTGACATAGGTCACAGCTTTCCAAAACTAGAATATGGTTTTCTCCTTCTCTCAGCAGTCTAAGGTATTCAGTACAAAGTAGAATCTGAAAGCCTGAAATATTCACATTTATACACTTAGAGCTTTAATGCAACAGAGACAGCTAGGTCACAAAGGGTCAGGAACCCTGCATTTAAGAACACAACTTTTAAGCTGTCCACCCCAGTAATTGTGTGTATTAATGCACACAGCTCTTTGGTCTGGTCTTCAGTAATGAATTCGAATCATATTAAGTTGTCTGGCTAGGGTCAAAACCAGCAACATAAATTAGTCATAATCTGCACTGCACTCAAGAGATACCATGCTGTATTGATGCGATTTTGGCTGCTGTTAAGAGAGAGCTGTGTGCCTCGCTATGCGAGGCTTCACTAAAGCAGGATCTATTACCTGATGCTCAGAGTCACAGCAGAGTAGTTCCTGGGTTCAGGTTTCTACTACACAAATTGTGTGCCTTCTTGTGGCTCCCTTAATCATGCAAATATATTTATTCTTGCAAGATCTGCTGCAGCTCAGTGATATCAGTTGGATAGTGAGCTCTGCCAGGACCCAAGAAAACTTCAGGCAGGCAGCACAAGTGACATTATTCTCTTGGTGCTGGAAATGAGGGGAACATCTCTGTCAGAGCAGAGAAAGGCTGGAACAGACTCCTGGGAGGAGTAACGAGTCAAAACAGCAAACAGGATTTGTCAACACTGTTCCCTAAGGCAGGGTCCTACACACCAAAGTATTTTCTTTGCATTCTTTATACTGGACTTCCCTCTCAATTTTTGAGAGATGTATTCAGATTAAATCTCTGAGATTGGAAGATGGCATTGATTACTTGAAGATTATAGAAGGTTTCAGAGGCAGCTAAAAGAACCCAAAACACTAAGAAGACTGCAGGGAGACTGAGGATGAGAGGGAATTAAACGGGATCCAGGGAACAAGTTACTGATGTAATGCTAGCACTCTGCAGCAGCATCACATCCTATACTCCCAAAGGGATCCTCATTGTGGTGGATCTCAAATCACTCTCCCAACTCTCACTTGTATCTAAAAGCCATGCTTTTTGCCTAGAAGCAGCAGAATGTGTTTGTTCTGCTAGACTGACATCAGCTTTTCCTGTGCAAGTTGTACAGGATCTAGCTTGACAAATGGTGTATGTTGCAGTGGGTAGATAAATCCAAACAAAGCTGGGAAGATTAACCACTATCTTTTATTTAAGATAAGATGATATTTCAATCTTCAATAAAACCAACTGGGCAAAACCCAAATAAAAGCAACTGGGAAGCTGATGCAGAACTTAAGATGAAGTGCCCAGCACACACCTTTAACTCTTCTCTCACTGATAGCTTCACTCAGGAGGGAATTTGCAGGGCTCTAGTCCAACCTCCTGCTCAAATCAAATCTGGCTTCAAAACCTGATGAGGCTGCTCACTGCCTTACCCAGGTGAGATTTGAAAATCTCCAAGGCTGGAGATCACACATCATCTCTGAGCTCCTGTTCCACTCTTTGCTCCTTGTGATTTTTCTCCTTATATCTGGATGGACTTCCCCTTGCTGCAACCAGTGACCTTGGACCCTTGTCCTTTCACTTTGGCTCTGTGCTTTCCAGCAGCCACTCTCCATGGCAGACCCCATGTACCAGGCACACCATGATCAGTGAGGAGTGTGTTCCAGCAGACAGCTGTGGGCAGGGTATCAGTTACTGGAGTGCAGCTGGGACTGTGTCACCAGACAAGTCTTAAACCCCAGGGAGGCCCAGGACTGGGCACTTTCCCTGTCTGCACCCATGCATCTAATCCTGCCCCCAAACATGTCACTCCTGGGGTATACTCAGATTGTCACCCTGGTACACTACACACCCCTTTCCCACCTCTCACAGCACTGAAAACATTCCTGAGGGGATGTGCAAAGCAGAGGCTGGAACTCTTAAAAATAGATAAAAGCAACACAATCTGGACTGGCCCCCAGAAAAAAAAGCCACAATCAGCTTTTGGGGCAGGAGTTGCCAGGCAGAGCATTGGGAGCAGGAGCTGGGAGTGCCTTATGCTGCTAAGCATTTCCTGCAGACAGGGAGAGACAATTCTGTGCTTCCTTCTTAAATAAACAGGGCACCACTCCAAGTGTCCTGCTGTCATTTCAGGTCAACAGGATAACAACAACTGTGAAATAAATTAGGCTTCATCAAGATGTTCGCTCTCAACAGCGCAGTCTTTGTTAAAGTTTCCTTAATGATGGCAAGGCTAACTTCCAACTGATGAGCCTGCTGTGGGAATAGACACAGAGGATAATGATCCTACAGGCAGGAATGTGCGCATCAGTTAATGGTCAGTGCAAAGGGATAGGAAAAGTGGTTCTAGGTGTCTCACGATATCAAGTGCCACACAAACCCATGTCCAAAACCTGCAGGTCAGTAGTGACTGACCTTCCTTTTCACCCGAGCTGGGGACACACGCTTTTGTTTTTCTCCTCTTTGACCCACTTCAGTCATTAACCTCGCCACATTTCTAAGCTAAGTTGCACTTTAAGAGAGGTTTGAAGTCCTGTGCCAAAAGGGGCCAATGAGAGGAAGCAAACATTACAGCATTGGCAAGGAGCACCAAGAAGCAGGTGTGCAATTTCCGTAGGTAGCTGAATGGTGCCTGTGGGAATTCAGGTTCCCTGAAGGACAAGCAGAGCAGGAGCCTACAAGGACTAAGGTATTATAAAGCACACAGGAGTAATGAATGGGGCGACTGCAAAGAATGAACAAAGAGGAAACCAAACTTGTGCTTACATGTAACATAATGAGAGGCACTAGGAAAATCATGAGCTGTGCGTTTACAGAACAAGGGTTTTTGTTGACTTTCAAGTAGGAGAGAGAACCCATGTAATCTGAAGTCAGGTATGATGCTGCTCACAGCTTGGTTACATGCACAGATCAGATGTTTGTATGGGCTACCCTGGAAACTGCACAGTGCAAATTAGCTCTGCATCTTTACCCACAATTTTACATACATATTTGCAGGGGTTGTAGTTTTGGTGATGTTTTTATCCGCAAGTGAAACCATGTTAAGTTTCACATCAGCAAAAGAGACCAAATGCCTTCCAAAAAAATCTTTTTCCACTGAAAGTGAGAAGCAACACTAAAAATTTGCAACTTTCCTCTTCCCTTATCCACTGTGCATCTTTCCTTACAGGTCAGAAGAGCAAAAACCCTCAGAAAAGACATTTGTTATTCACTTAGTGCTCCACAGAAAGCTGCCTGCAAATCCGCACAATGGAGGCATAAGAAGCCTAATAAAACTAGCAGGTAGTGGTGAAGCACCACGGTCGGCTCTCAGCTGTTCACAGTCACTATTGCCTGGATGAAATTTCAGCACATTGATGTTGTTAGAGGCAGTTTGGTGGGGGGCTGAAGTCAGTGCATTCTCACCTAGCAGTGACTTTACCACATTCCACTGAAAAATTACTAAGTCTACCTAAAACCCACATCTTTTGATGTCTAGATGCCCATCCTTTTCTGGTTAAAAAAAAATAATAATCCCGTGTTATCACTTCTGCCAGCCTTATTTACCAAGCTGCAGGGTGGCAAGCAGGCCAAAAGCTGAAGGATGGATACATTCTACAGTCTGTTGGATCCCTCATTTCTAGTCATGATTTTTTATATGCAAACTTACATCCACAAAGCATTGATGTTCACTCAACAAAACAGTATTTTGCATGTGCAGAAGCTATCAGAGTCTCAGCAGCCCTGGGTGCAAATGAAAAGATAGGTAAGAAGACAGGCTCTCAGAAATGCAAGGCTTATACTTGTCTGTGCAAGTTTCCTCAGAGCAAAACCCTCTGTGTACCCTCTAAGCCATCCCTCGGGTGACCTGTAGTGAGAGTTTTCAATAAAATGGATAACATTTGTAGATAAACCAGAAGGCCAGATGATGAGAACTGAGAGGACAAAGAAGAAGAAAGGGGAACAATAGGATGAAAGTTGGCACTGTGAGCAGGCTGTGTTGACCTCCACAACCCTAAAAGTGCCCCAAACAGCATTTTTAGCAGGAAATCACCCAGCCTTGTCTATACAGCCATGTTACCCAAAGTAGTATGTGTACAAGCTACATTCAGTTTAGACTTACTGAGAGCAGCTGACTGAAGTAGAAGGAAGTGTGTAAAATTTAGGGGAAACAGAGACAGATGGATGCACACACTTGTTCCCATACAATGGTTGCTGACCACGCCAAAGGATCCTTGCAGAGGTCCCTGATGCAAGTAGCATTGAGCATCTTCTGCCCAACATCTGCAACAAGAAAATCAAAGGCAGCTCATTCCTCTGCAGTTACACTAGAAGCTGTGAAGTCCACATCAGCCTGTACAGCAGCCAGCAAATGGTGGCTGCAGTGTGGCCTGGAGGACATAGTGCTTCACTGACAGCAGCCTTAGAAGTGCTGGGGAACTAGCGCTTTCGGAAGACAACTCCATGCAGGCAGACAGTACCCTGTGGAGATCTACAGAAGCTCTCTAAAAGCTCTTTGCCTAGCTCTATAGAAGCTACTCCAGAACCAACACAGCTACCTCAGCAATTTCACCCAGAAACCAGGCTAATTAACCCATCCAAGTGCCACACTAAAAAGCACATAATGGCTTTTTGGTAGCCAAGCTAGGGTCTCCACTCCACTGGGAAGACATGTCAGCTCATTGGGGACACACTCAGGCAGCCTAGCACAGCCTGCTGCTACTCAGTAGAGATAACACATCTCATGCTTGGCTTTCCTCATCTGCCCTCTCCATCTAGATAGTGGGCAAGTTCCATCAAAAGCCACATGCCAGACCACCGCTTTGGATCTTCCTGGCTCTGTGTGCTCACAGGATAAGTGATAATGACCACTTATACCCATTCTCTAGAAGGAATGAGCCAAGTTCTGCAACTATTGGAAGCGTGATGGGCTTGTAACCACATTTGTGGAGGACAAGTCCCAGCTCTAGAATTTACCTCTTGTTGGCTATGTACTGCTTTATTACCTCAGTTACCATTTCCCCAAGCGGCTGTTCTCTAACATCCTGTAAATGATAGAGAGGGCAGAAGTTCTCCAGAAAACCAGGCAGGCTCCTGCTCCAAATGACTCTCAGCCTTCCTACTTCCACTGCCTTTACTGGGGACTAGCTTCTGTAAGGTGATGTTGCTCTTGCAAAGACACCTCACAGCATCACTTACTCAGTACTCGGTGTCCCTGCCAAGTTCAGAGGCACTGATCACACTCATCATCCAAGATGGACTCAGGGCTTGCAGAAGGTGAGTCAGAACAGAGAGGGATCAAGCTCAGGGTAAATCTGATGGTATAAACAGGTCACCCCAGATCATGTCTCTTCAGGTCACTGTCCTGGCACAGGGGTCAGATTAGTCCCTACACAGTCACACCGATATTTACCATTCAGGAGCATCACTGGAAATTACTTTGAGACCAGCAGGTCACAGGACATTTCAAAGCAGAAAAGGTTTCTATACTGCCTTCATCTCCTCACCAGAAACCTCAGCCAAGTAATCCCAGTCAGTAGGAATGGGAGTCTGTGTCTGGAGGTGTTCCAGCTCAAGACTTAAGAGGCAGAGTAGAGAATGGTACAACTGCCTCTGCTCCCTCCTTTCTCTTCATGGGCTGCCTCCTCCCACATACATTCCATGCTTTGACATCCCTGAATTACACTTTCAGCCCCTCACTCCAGGATACTTTGGAGCTGGCTTATTCTCCAAGAAGCTGAGTGGTTTTCTGACAGCCCCCAGAGTGGATGTGAAAGCCAGGCAGGCATCCCAGCTGCACCTCTTGCCCTCTGCTGCTTTAACCATGAGGAACTGCTTCTCTTTAGTGCACTGCCCATCTGATGGGAGCCAGTGATGCTTTTGTGTGCTCCCTTCGTTGCTTGCAGTAAGGTGACAACCTGAACTGCTTTACACTCTGCCTTGGACCTTTCCTTTTTCTTCTCTAAGCAAGGATACAGTTAAAACGTAGCATCTAATTTTACGGCAGTAACAGACCAAGCAACAGCTGAGTCCAAAAGAGAAGCACGTAGAAGGGGGAACAAATTGCATGAGTCAGACTAAAAGCTTAATAAATATTGACTGGTTTTAACAGTCCCCTAAGGAACAGAGAATCTCATTTTATAACTACATCTCCCTCCTCATTATGCACTCCCTCCTTTCAGGGAGCTGTGACGGGGGCTGCTCTCCTGGCTTATGTGCACATTATTTTAATTCCTTTCTGCAGCCAAGCTGCTCTGTCAGGGACTTTGCACCACACATCAGCAGAGTATCTGAGTGTCTTCCAGTAGTACTTTAAGTAACAGAACCTGTGGGTTTTGTTCTCTAGTTCACCCCAGGGTATGAGTGACACAGGCAGAGGAGAAATCAGATATTAAATGTGTAAGGGATGGAGGGTGAAGAAGACAGGGTGGTTTTCAGTACCTGCTACTTTGATTCCTACCAGGTAAGGCACAGTTGGAGAGACAGAGGAGCAAGTAGATGCAAATGGAATGCAGACAGAAGAGACAAATAGCATCAGGCCTACAACGGTGATACAAGCAAGAAAGAGAGGCACCATGGAAGAGAGAAGGGACTTGACTACAGGAGATGGAAACAGTTTGTGGGGCACATAAGTTGACAGAGGGGATAGAGGCACATGGTGGGATGAGGGATTACATTGCAGGTCGCTGCCCAGGGTGGGGGAGCAAGATAACTCCTGCCTTTCTGACATTATATATATCCTCTTTCTTGTTTGCTAAAAGCTCACCAGCTCCCCACTTTGCTAGGTCTATTAGGCCCCTACTCTGCCTTTTCTACAAGGTATGTCACCTCCTCATTGCCAAATTTGTTTATCAGGGCCCACCCTCATCTTACTCTTAGAAATACTCTAGGCAAGAAAACAGTGAGACAGAAGTCTCCTTCTACGTTCCAAACAATATAAAATTCCTGCTTCTCCCATCTGAGACTACCTGGTCACAGCTAAGTCCCATCCTTGGTGCAGAGGTTGCAGGTCACTTCATATGTCCTTTCTCCCAACATTAAGTAAAGGCTCTTCCCTGGCAGATCCTCTCACAGCAGGTTGTTTGCTTTGCGACCAAGCAACTGGTTAAATGGAGACCAAAAGACCACAGCAAAGCCCATGGATGCTGTTGAGGCTCACCTGAAATACATGATGCATAAGAAGTTTTCATGTGTTCTCAGGAAGCTCTGGAAAAGAAAAACATCCTCCTTCTCTCCAAACCCCAAATGTACAGTATACAAAGCGGTCTGGAAGCCTGCCACTCCAAGCTGGCTCTGGAAAGTAGCCCTTTCATGTTTTGCTTTCAGCAGCTCAACACTGCCTCCTGCATCTTACAAGTCACCCAAAACCCACAATGAATGCCCCTTGTCTGAGGCTTACTCTGAAACAGCAAGGGTTACTGCTTTGGGCTTAATCTAAAGTTAGATTATTTGGGGACTGCATCTCTTCTAGAGGCAGTCCTGGCTTCATTAGAGCTAACAGCAATACCCAAAGTGACTTCAGATAAATCAGGTTTTTATGTAGCATACCTGAAAGCCTTTGCTGCTGCAAGATCCAGTAGTCTTCTTGGTAGAGAAGATGCAGTCAGTGCACAGAAAGAAATTGAACACTTTGAGGAAGATGATGTCCAAGAGCAGTGAGGGCCTGCAACTTCCTAGGGAACAGGGATCCAAGTGCAGTGATGCTACCAGCAGGTCAGGGACTCATCCCCAGAGGTACAAGCAGGGCAGGCCCAAAAACAGCAGCTGGGTTCAGTCAAGAGTCCCAATGATCAGGAAAGCTCACAATGATGAAGCATATCCAGAGTCAAGCTGGAAATCAATCCACAGGTCAGAATCAGGCCTGATGATAGCAATCAGAGTCAAACACAGCCCAATGAACCAGACAGGTTAACACTGATGGAATATGTCTAAGGTCAATCCAGGAAGTCAACCTGCAGCTCTGGGTCCAAATCAGTAAGGGCTATAGCCAGGCAAAGACACAGCTGAGCAGCACACTAGCATCCCTCCAACATATCTCAGGCAGAAACAGACATAGCCCAGGGCTGAGCTTTAATGGGTCTCCTTGACCTATGGGCAGAGAGGGTGGGTGGAGGCTCCAGCTGAGGCTGCTCTGGACTGTTAACACCCTCAAGGGCCTGACCTATGTAATCTCTCTCACACTCAGATCTGGTGCAGCTGAGGTTAGTGGCATCTCAGCTGTTTGGGACAAGTCTTCTCATTCCTGTTCTCTTGGACTGGTTGGCTTTGTCCATCCTTGTGAAATTTCCAATTTGATTGTGTTTGATTACCTAAAGTCTGCATAGCTTCATGGAAAGAGGAACTTCTATGTGAAGAGTCTTAGACAGGCTAGGACCATGGCAGGTAGAGATGGAGCCTGCATCTAAGTGTTCTCACCATCTTTGAGCTCTAGGCACAAATGCTCAGTGGATGATGTAGAAGATGTTATCGCTGAGTGAAGTAATATGAAGAATATGGGACTGTGTTGTTTTTCTATTGAGAATAAAGTATGTAAGAACAATAAAATGTAATAGTATTTCCAACACTTGGACAAATAGGCTAAAAGCAAAGGAATTTTCCAGGTGGGAGTCTTACAGAAGCCCAGTACTGCAAATCAACCATCTCATAACTGCAACAAATACAAAAAGTCCACTAGTGTCTGGCAGCGTCTGGCAGGCATCTATCCACCCACCCGCTGAGAGCATCCACCCACTCACAGCATCCAGTAATCTCCCTTCTAGTATGTAAATGTAGAATGGCAGTCCCTCATCTTCACCAGGACCTTCACTTGAAAGGACTGGCACACTCTATACATGAGTTGCTTTGGGGGCTGAACAGTTGCAGTGACCCAGAACAGAAGTTTCTCTGCAAGTGAAAGAGGAAATCCCTGGGAATAGCTCATCTTCCTGAAAGAACCTGCCAATAGCCCATGATGCCTCATAGCCAAGAGTAGGAAAAAACAGTGAGAGATCTGTGGATTATGCATAAACTTAGAGGAGATGGGAAGACCCACCTTCTATACCAATGCAAAGCCAATTTCATAACAGATAACAAGACATACTGGTAAGGACCTGGAAAGCCATTTAATACCAAGTAAAAATGGACCTGACCTTCCCTTAAGAATATGGTTTTGAGTTAGAGATACTATTGTCCACCCTGGACTCCTGTGCAAGGTGATGCTCATCAACTTATGGCCTCTACTTCATGGGGGGTGCTCGCTATTGACCAGTTTTAAACAGGCAGCTTAGGGAGATAGAGGTGGCTGGAAAAGTGTTCCCAGTTAGACATAGGTGCCCTTCAGTCCAACCAGAACTTTGTGAAGAAGGAAAGGCAGAACCAGATGGCTGATCACTGGTTTAAAAGACTGAGAGAAAAGACAAGTTTGGTTTATTTCTACATATTATATCTGCAGGGAAAATTTTGGAGTATTTCCTCACAAAGATGTATTCCTTAATGGAAGCATCACATTCTTTTTCATAGGCACTCCTTGCAAAAAATCTGAGCCTCCCCACCTCCATTTTTTAGTAAAAAGTAAATATTAAAAGGGATACTAAAAGGCTAGTCATTCTATAGCTAGCCAAGGTGCACAGCAAGTTGTAAGGAGAGCTGGGGACCAGAAGCCAAAAGCCCAAACATGGAAATTATATTGTCTTTTAGTTAAGATGAAGTGCAGGTATCATCAGATGAAACTCTGTTGGGTAATCTGACATGATATGGTGTCAAAAAAAGCACACAAAGTGAGTCACTAGGAGTGTATGTACAAGTCAGAGCTTGGCCAAAGTGTGGTACAGATGATTCAGTTCTGCAGAAAAAGCAGAAGTGAAGAACAAAGTTTAGTGTTGTTACTATTACCATATTTTTCTTGGTGAGGTTGTAATAGAAAACTAGTAGCCGGTCTCTGATCAATACTGATGGGCAGGCAACCAGTAGAAGCAAAATCAAGATGCAGCCGTGAGCTGAGAAGACATGGAATATGTGCAATGTGCCTCAAAACTTTGCTCTGAACTAATAAAATATGGCTGTGCAGCCAGAACCAGCAGCTGACCTTCCACTTTTTTTTTTCCCCAGAAAAAACTGAAGACAGTTGCCCATCCTTGATGTATTCTATATCTGCTGCCAAATGTGCACTCCCCCTCTCAGACACAATCCCAAAATAGGGTGTGATGCCTTTTCCGTTGACAAAGCCATAAGTCATGGTGAGCGAGACACACTCAACATCCTCCAATCAGTTAAATGAAAAGAGCTCTC
The DNA here is from genome assembly GCF_001431845.1 of Calidris pugnax. Classification (NCBI taxonomy): domain Eukaryota; kingdom Metazoa; phylum Chordata; class Aves; order Charadriiformes; family Scolopacidae; genus Calidris; species Calidris pugnax. The sequence continues at coordinate 6,765,646 of NW_015090872.1, read as the reverse complement.
CCCCTCTGTTTCCCACCACTTCAGCACTCATTATATCTCAGATTAATTAATATGGGCACTAGGAAGTGAGATGATATATTACAAAAAACCATTAACCTGATTCTGTCCAAATTGGCGACATACGGCAACTTGTACGTTAGACAAATCTTCCTCGCTAATGTGGGAGTCCTCATGTCTGAACTCTGTTAAAGCAGCAGCCCTGAAAAAATATTTTTAATGTATGTACGTATGGAATGTATATCGGTGTGCGTGGACAGTGCATGCCTGTGGGAACATCAGAATTCATTAAATCAGTCTGATATGAGATATATTGAACAGGTTCCATCTGACGTCTGTTACTGGGTTGTTCTGTCCACTCCCAAAGGAGTGAATCATATTGACAGGTTGAATTATATCTCAAGAGATATTTTTCTCCCCTCCTCCAAAGGCCATTTGCAATCACGGCACATCCACTGCCTCTTAAAAGTGAGCTCATCTGGCACTGGGTTGCATTGAAGTCCTCCACGGTGCCTGAAGGAAGAATGCTTTTGGGTGGTGGGAACATGGAGAAGATGTGGTCTGTCCAGCTGTCCCTTGGAGTGCTAACCATCTTGACCATGACTGCATACGTCCCATCTACACATGGAGAGCCGTTTTTACTACAAGGTAAGCTGGAATACAGACCAGATGACACAGGTAGGTGGTTATCTTTTTGCTTTGCTTTGCTGCTTGTCGTGGCCATGCGACGCTTGCTTATACGTGAAAGAAAATAAGATTAACCTTGAGCTATACTAAACAATCAATTAACATTGGTACTACCCAGAAAATGGTTCATATTAGCATGAGCTAAAGCTGTCCTTCTGGTCTGCAGCTGGTTGTATGACACATTCTGCTAATCAGTAAAAATATCAGATCTGGTGAAATCTGGTAAGGGTAGCTCTTTCTCTCCCAAAAGAAAATTTCCAAGGAAAAACATTAAAATATCAGAGAGTAGCAAATCCAGTATGCACCATATGAGATTTGACAGCTCATAAATGTCATTGTAGGGTGCTGCTGAACTTTTTTTATTCACAAAATTTCTTTTTATACGCTCTTCTCCCATAATTTAAATTAATCTTAGCTCGAACTTATTCTGCAGGGAAATGTCAATCATTAATCTTCTTTCTTAAAGAGACTTGGCAGTACAAAAAACAAGAGCAGCTAAATATAGTCTTGAAAATAACATTGCTTTTCAAATGATTTTTCCTCTTATATCACCTATTTATTTTTGTAATGACAACCAAAACATTCCTGAGGCCACTCTATCTAAATGCTGCTTCTGTTTAGTTTTCTAATTAATATGGGCACTAGGAAGTGAGATGATATATTACAAAAAACCATTAACCTGATTCTGTCCAAATTGGCGACATACGGCAACTTGTACGTTAGACAAATCTTCCTCGCTAATGTGGGAGTCCTCATGTCTGAACTCTGTTAAAGCAGCAGCCCTGAAAAAATATTTTTAATGTATGTACGTATGGAATGTATATCGGTGTGCGTGGACAGTGCATGCCTGTGGGAACATCAGAATTCATTAAATCAGTCTGATATGAGATATATTGAACAGGTTCCATCTGACGTCTGTTACTGGGTTGTTCTGTCCACTCCCAAAGGAGTGAATCATATTGACAGGTTGAATTATATCTCAAGAGATATTTTTCTCCCCTCCTCCAAAGGCCATTTGCAATCACGGCACATCCACTGCCTCTTAAAAGTGAGCTCATCTGGCACTGGGTTGCATTGAAGTCCTCCACGGTGCCTGAAGGAAGAATGCTTTTGGGTGGTGGGAACATGGAGAAGATGTGGTCTGTCCAGCTGTCCCTTGGAGTGCTAACCATCTTGACCATGACTGCATACGTCCCATCTACACATGGAGAGCCGTTTTTACTACAAGGTAAGCTGGAATACAGACCAGATGACACAGGTAGGTGGTTATCTTTTTGCTTTGCTTTGCTGCTTGTCGTGGCCATGCGACGCTTGCTTATACGTGAAAGAAAATAAGATTAACCTTGAGCTATACTAAACAATCAATTAACATTGGTACTACCCAGAAAATGGTTCATATTAGCATGAGCTAAAGCTGTCCTTCTGGTCTGCAGCTGGTTGTATGACACATTCTGCTAATCAGTAAAAATATCAGATCTGGTGAAATCTGGTAAGGGTAGCTCTTTCTCTCCCAAAAGAAAATTTCCAAGGAAAAACATTAAAATATCAGAGAGTAGCAAATCCAGTATGCACCATATGAGATTTGACAGCTCATAAATGTCATTGTAGGGTGCTGCTGAACTTTTTTTATTCACAAAATTTCTTTTTATACGCTCTTCTCCCATAATTTAAATTAATCTTAGCTCGAACTTATTCTGCAGGGAAATGTCAATCATTAATCTTCTTTCTTAAAGAGACTTGGCAGTACAAAAAACAAGAGCAGCTAAATATAGTCTTGAAAATAACATTGCTTTTCAAATGATTTTTCCTCTTATATCACCTATTTATTTTTGTAATGACAACCAAAACATTCCTGAGGCCACTCTATCTAAATGCTGCTTCTGTTTAGTTTTCACTAGAGTGTTTATAGGGCTTTTTTTTTTTCCCTAGCAAATCCCCTAAATGACTAAAAGTAGCTATTTTAAAATCATAACTGTCTTCCAGACTTAGGAATGAGGTTTACAGCACTCCACGCTAACTGCAAGTTCTACACAGCGTGTAGCTCTGCGAACTCCCTCGGGTTTATTTCTAGAGATCACAATCAGGACCGGCGGCTTCAGCCGCAGCATGAGGCAGGGTTGAATCTGGGCAAATACTTGGAGCATCACTTTGGCCAGAGCCCCTCTGCTTCTGCAGATTTGTGTGACTTTAGCTGATTCCCACGTACTCTTGAGCACCCTTAAAACTCATCTGTTAAAATGTTTTGTCTCGTGTATCAAAAGTAATGGCATTCATCCCATCACAGCTACACAGGGCTGTCTATACCAGACCATCTTCTCCTTTCTCACCTCCTTGAACAGAGTGAGCAAAAGTCCTAAAGATCCTGGAAGAAGAGAAAATAAGCCTTTCTGCGTATTTACTTAGTATTTTCCATGGACTCTGTAAGCAGAATTCTAGGGCTTTGTAGGGTAGGAGTGTTCAGACCAAAGATTTTGGGGTACAGCCATTCTCCCAGTAGAGTGTGGCTCACATTCTGCCATTCTCAAAAATGAATGCAGCACTCGGGTTTCAGATGATTCTAGAAATCCGTTCAGCAGAGCTGGGAGGGTCTCAGAGCCTTAGTCTGATTAGTCCCATCCCTCGTGTCTGTTGGTTTCTGCTGAACCCTTGACCTTCATAACCATTCATTTGAGGGCATAGCCACAACCACTAAAGCAAAACCACTGTGAAAGCTCCCTAAAGGGGCCTCATAGAGAGGTCCAAGTTGCTTTAGGACAGCAACTTGGGGAAGGTTTTCCTGGAAAACAGAAAAATTCTGCGTGGCCTACAGCAATTGTAAGAGGCTTCTGTGGGGATAAAGACGCTTGCTTTAAACTCCTCCACACTTTGGCTCTGTTCAGGAAGAATCCTTTAATACCACTGACAATACGGCAGAGCAGCCCCAAGGATGAGGGAGCGCAAGAACAGACCGTGGGGCTGCAGGGCTTTTCAGCCCTCATGAGGAGCAAGTTCCCATCTCTATCGGCTTTGGGAAGGCGGATGGTGTGAGTTGAGGGAACATCTGCAGTTTTGAGAAGAGGATCTCGTGGGTTGTTGTCTGGCTTTGCAGAGGCATCTGCTATATCCGCCTTGCAGAAGAGGTTAGGACTGTCTAAATCAAGGTGAAGTCTCTGGCTCTCTGCAGCCAGCCATGTCGATGAGGCTGCAGTAAGACTGGCCAGCAGCCCGGAGCTGGCAGGGATGGCTCCCCCATCCTGCACCCTTTCACTGCGCAGCCCTCCCTGGCTGGACATTTTATTCCGTGCTCACACATCTTCCTCTTCCCCTGAGCTCCTTCCACCCTGACAAAGTGCTGACAGGAGACATTTTCCTTCCACTTCTTAGCCTTCTTAATTATTGTTTTAATGTTGGGGGCTGGAGAGTCCATCCTTTTTGTCATTAGAGATCAAGAAATGTGTGTTTTATGTGCTGCAGAGAACCGAGTGCTTCCGGAGAGAGAAGACACAAATCATGAGGACACACTGCTGACTCTGCTTCTTAATAAGAAACTTGCATGGCGGAGACCAGAAAATATTGGTAAGTGAAGGGGGTGAGAGATCTCAGCTTCTTAAATATATGTTTGCATGAATGCAAGGAACTTGCTCCTCAGGTTCCTCAGAAATACCGGCTGCTCAGAAAGTGGAAGCACCCAGTATGGTGCCTCCACATGATTAATGTCAGATGTTCTCCATCATGGGGATCCTGAACCTGCTTTTGCAATGCCATGTAAAACTGCCCAAAAACACACACCCTAGACCCTCAGACACTCAGCACTGAGCTGGGAAGGGAGCATGTGTGTGTACATAAGTAATAGCAAGAAGGGATGCTGCTCAGTCCTTGTGCCTCTGCTGTCCCTGAGATGTTGTGTGCTATGCCTGGGACATGGGTCAGCCTTGGGAGTCACCTCTCCACCCACACCCCATACAGCCCCATGTGCCTTTGAGAGGCAGCTCAGTGTTTTGCTGGTATGCTAAAACCAGCAGCATCTTGTAAGGGCACACAGGGCAATGCGGTGGCACCAAGATTTTGCAGAGAGCATACGGCTGAGATCCCTTGGGGTCAGGTGTAGGTTGGGACAAGGGTAGTGGGACCTCCTGTCTGAGCCAGAGCCCCTGCTACTGCTGGAAGAGTTTGAGACAACGTGCTTTTCCCACACAGCCAAGAGGCCAAAGAAGGGCCACATGGAGGCTTTTCCTGTCTGTGCGCTGTGAACAGACACCAAATTTAAAGCCTCTCGCAAGTGGCTAAACTCAGACCCGCTGAAGAGAAACTTGGGCTTTCCATGACACTACGCACAGCCATCACAAGCGCCATGTGGATTACAGGGGTCAACTATTCCCACGGCCACCACAGCCAGGGGAGGGTTTGGGCCGTATGTGGTGGTCTCAGAGCAGGAAACTGCTCTTCCCTGTGAAAACAGCCAAGAACAGGGCTCAGGAAAAAATTTGTTATGAAAATCCATTCATCAAAATCACTCAGTGCTCCTCCCCAGCCCCTTGTTAATGCAGTGAGGTAGTGGTTAAACAATCCTGGGACAAATAAATAAACACAAATAAATCAAGCCCTTATACTAACAAAGGCATTCTTCTTGCAAAGGGGATGCATTCAAGAAATAACATTTTTATGATTGGTTTATGGATTATTGCACTTATTACTCCTGGAGGAAAGGCTGCATTTTATGCCAGACAATTGAATATAATGAATCTCTGAGCAGAGCACAGGCAGAGGATTTACAGCAGGCAGTTTCTCAAGGCTTCATCCATAAATTAACTTCCTTCCCCCTGCCTGAGATAATCTGTTCCAAATTTCGACCGCTGATAATTTTCTATTCATAGCAGTCATTGGCCAAGCTTATGTCTTGAGGAAAGTAGAGCCAAAATCGGCACTTGAAATTCTGAAAGAGGTAAAAATGTGTAGAAAAATAATAATAATCATCTCTTAAGCAGCACTCTTCACTTGCAGATATGCAGTCTGCGCTGCCTCTATCTTATGGATATGTAAAGACATGCTTAAGAGGAATCTGCCTGAGGTCATTGCTGGCAGTGCCAGGAACAGAGCCCCCACCTCCTGACTCCCAGCCCATCCCCAGACTGTCTCTCAAACCAAGCCCTGATGCAATGGGTTTGTTTAGGAACTGCTACTTTTTCTGTTGGATTAATATCTGTCAGAAAATACTCAGGATTTTTCGACTGAACGGTTTCCTTCTTTTAGGAGAAACTGCAAAGGCAGTCAGCTCTTTCTTGGCACCCTCCTGCTCAGTTTCAAACATTTGAAAAAAAAGCCCTAGTCTGGCAATGTGTCTGTGTGCTGAAGTCTTATCTGAAATCAAGGGGAATTATGTCCTAAATCCCCCTGGAGATGCAGACCAACGCCTGCTGCCACATTAGGAGCAGACAAAGGAGGCAGCTCCAGGGCTGGGTTTTGGCTTTCTTGTGGGGCCCAGCAGAGACATTCTTTAGCTCTTTCCTGGCTCTTCTGCTTATTTTAGTGCATTTTTTTTTTCCCAAAGTGGCACTTAAAACCAGCTGATCACTTTGCATTTCCCTCCCAGGAGAACTGCTGTAGTCCAGTCACTCAGCTTTGACTGAGCTCATTTTTTCATGGTGCTTTCCATTGTTTCATTTATCTTATTAAAAAAAATTAACTGGTTTTGACATCAGTTTCAATCTGAAATAAGGTACCTCAGTCCTCAAGAGGAGTGAGATTGAAATACCCCATCCCTTCCTGCAGCTTTCCCTATTGCTAGTCCAGGTCCTTCCCAATTCAGCTGGAGGTTTTAGATCCCTATTCTAGGCACCTAACTCTTCCCTTGTCCTGGATGGGATATCTCAGGGCAGTCATTCACCCATCTGTGTAGTTTTTTGACAGTCTAATGTGGTACCACTCAGCCTTGAGATCTCTAAGTCTGATCCATGAAGCTGGTCCCCAGGTCCCTGTGCTCCCCTGATATTCAGAAGTGTGGAATTAGTGCACTCACCGCTACGTTACTTTTCCTGTTGCTCCACTCTGCCAACCCCGATGTTTGCTTACTTAAAAAGCAATAAGTTATGCTAGGCTAAATCTGCGTCTTCTGACTTGTGCCTGCATGGGTGATGTGAGGATAAACAAGTCTTAAAGGAAGTAACGGGAGTTCATATAAAAGGCAAGGACAGAAAAGTCAGCATTAGAGATTTGCTGTTATCGGGATGAAAATCAAAAAGCAGCAGTGAGTTTCACCCGAGCTGGTATCACACAGTATGTGACCTTGTTGGGCCAACTCCCCTAAAGCCTGGCGAATGATGAAGTCTCCCTCATAATAGAGAATTAGGATAAGGTCTCATAGAATTCAGCAGAAAAAGCCTGCTTTTCTGTCACTGTTTCTGCTACCATAGATTTGGAGATCACTATCAGGAAACAAATGATAACTAGGTCTTTTTGTTTTCTCAATGACTGAAGAGCTTAAATGAAGAAACTTTTGGATTTGAACTTTGGGAAGCAATGCAGATACTGATGTTACTCTCTCTCTTCTTGCAGACTGGGAGCTAGCAAAGAAATTTGAAGAGCTTGAACAGGTGAGAGGAGTAAATGCACAGACGCATATATGCATACTGTTGCATGAATAGCTAAACAACTGTAAATATTGTCTTTATGCCCTATTCTTCTATCTTTACATCCTGCTACTCTTCATTCTGCCCCTATAATCTAAGTACATATCACACAAAGGGAAAAGCAGAACTCGGCTAAATAGTTGCACAAGCTGGAAAAGACAAAAAACCAGCAAGGCTATAGACTGGAGCGATAAAGGCAGCTCTTGCCTCTGCCACCAGTGAAAGGCTAGAAAAGGCCAAGGAAACAAAAGAGATGCCAAAGGAAATCTCCATGGAAGAAAAGGGAGGGAGAAGGGGAGGTCTTGGTGCCTTCCTAGGCGCTGCAGCAGCTGGCTGCATCTGATAATGGGCTGAAGTTAGAGGGACAGCCACTGCGCACTGATCCAGACTGATTTTTGTTTGCCCTTTTTACTATTAAGGGAGGCCCTACCCAGGGCCAGAGCCCTGCTGGGCTGTGCGTAGTGTGCACACACACACAGAGCAAGAGGAAGCCCCGTCCTACACCAAGTTCACAGGAACAGGGAAAGGTGTGCAGCAACCTTGACACGGCTCCCTCTGTGCCCCAAACCCTGCAGGCAGTGGAAACCCTTTTTATCCTTTCTCAGGCCAGGTCCAGCTGTTTGCATGGATTGTGGAGGTCCTGCTGGGTTCCAGTTGGCACTTTTCACTTCAAACTGAAAACCCACATTGTGGCATGCCAGACGGAGGGCTACCAGCTCCTACTCTAGCCCTTTGCTCCAGTGCTGAGGGACAGTAAGCTCTGGGTTCTCAGTGGCAACACTACCAGAGCAGAAGTCTAGATGATAGCCATAGATGTTCCCAGTCTACTAGAAAAGAGTAGCTACAAGTGGAGAAGAAATACTGTGGACTTTCCACATTGTAACCCAGGGAAGTTAGCAAGAGCTGGGGGCAAGGGAGGGGAGAGACCGCCCAGCGCAGTAGAGAAGAAACGCTGTCTGCTGCAGTGGGTGGACACCTGGAGACAACCTGCCCCAGCACTGACTTGACTCTTAGTGGTGCTACACAGACCTTTCTCCCCAGGGGTTTGTGCCCTGGGTTGGGGGGAAAGAGCAGCGGGTGCCTATATCACTGCCACGAAACAAGCAGCTTAGTGGAGGAGGACCTGAGGAGGTATGAGTGTTCCAAAGGCAGATCCTCCTGGAATGATCCAGCTCCAGGGAAAACGCCATCCTTCCCAGTGCTGCTGCCAGCCAGGCTGCCTGTACCTCCTGCCTCTGAGCCACCCTGTGCTTGCCAGCACCCTGCAAAGCTTCTCATGATGGGGCATTTGTTTACTGCTGTGTTTGCTTTTAAACAGCTGGAGAAGTTGAAGGATCAGCTCTCAGCTGAGGAAGGGTCAGAGGTGGCCTATGCCTTGGAAAGTCTCTCCGCATCCCAGCCCAAAAAACGCGGTAGGTTTTGGGTTAGAGCCCTGCAGCCATCCTGTCCAGCTCTCATCTCCAGGGCTTCCTTTGTGCAACAAAGACAGTGAGAGTAAACATGCCCCAAATATGCTGAAAAACAGGTTGGCATCTTTTCTAGTTGTCCTGGCCCTCTCTTATTAATGGCTGGCTGGTTTAACAGCTGGTGGGAAGGACTGTGTACCCAACCCTGTCTGCTGTCAGGGCAGATACACTGGGTCTGCACACCAAGGACCTCACTGGAGGCAGTCAGTGTTGCATCCCCCTTTTCACAGAGGAACATGGGGTTATATGGCAATGAGTGACTGTCCTGGAGGAGGTGAGTTCTGTATGAACACGTCCCCGCAGTGCACTCCTCTCTTTGCTATGGGCACAAAGCTAGTCCTTAAGGCATAATGAGGCATGTGGACTGCATGCATTCCCCTCTGCCAAGGTCACTGCCTCCCTACAGAGAAAAAAGGAGCACTTGTTTGTGCTGCTGAAAAGCAGCTAAAAAGGATGTGGAAATCAACCAAGAATTCAGGAAGCTAAGATCTGCTAGGCCCCCCAGTTGGAATCCAAGCTCTGTCCAGTCTGTATCCACTGACTCAGGAGCACATCGCACTGGTGCTCCTGCAAGGCTGCCCCTGAAGAGGACATGGACAATGCTGTTCACACTGGTTTTCAGTGGATTCCTCCACAAAGCAGAGGCAGCTGTAAACCAGAAGTCACTGATGACATATCTTGCCTAAAAGCAAAAGAGCTGGTTCTGCCCTTGCTCCACACACTCTGTGCGTGTGCAAGCTGACAACCTGCCAGACAGCCGAGAGAAAATCCCTTTGTGCAAGGCTTGCTTAAGTGCTTAGGTGATCCTTAGACAATCTGCAATTTATAAGCAGCCCTGGAGGCTGTCATTAATTTGGCTAATCTAATTCATGCCCCCACCAGTCTGGAAGGTTCAAATGCAGATAAAACGACTTCCTTCTGCCAGGTTTAAATCAGATTCTGCCAGAAATTAAAGCAGAGAATCTTTGCCTTCATCTAAAGTCCTTTCAGTCTGGGAGGAGTTTGTGTCTCGGCACGAGCACTGCTCATTCAGTAGAAGCTTTCAAAAAACAAGTAGAAATTTCTTCTCACATTTAACAATAGCAGACCCACATAGGACTCAAAGAACCTGGCATGCTGGTGGTACAGCTATTTTTTCCAATACCAAAACACGCATCCTTCCCTTAACTATTCTTAGAAGATCCCACAGGGATCAGTGTTGTTTGGAGGACAGTTACCAGCAGAGCGATAGAGCGACTGGGTTTTAAAAAAAAATATAAGCAGCAGATCCTTTCTCTCCAAGTCAGTATCCTGCTCTTCCAGTCAGCCACGGGTGAAAAACCCTGCCCACATCTCTGAGGCAGCAAAACTGCTGGGCAGTAGACAGGAAAGAAAAAGTTGATTCCTGATACTGCTGAAGTAAAGCAAAGGGAAAAGTAAATCCTTGTAAATCAAGCAACATGGAAACAACTTTTAGACCCCTTCTTCACATTATAAAAGCTAAAAGAAATACCTTCTAAAAGTTTTATATGAAGTCAAAGATGGTTATTGAGATCTGTCCAGAAGCCATATGCTGGCTTCATACCCCAACTCTCTCAGGACATGGGCTTTTGAAGCCCGCTCCAGGGCTAGAGCGGGAAGCTGGAAAAAGTCCTTTGAATGCTAACATTCTTCTCTTGTATCCCTTCCCAGCCTGCTTTTGGAAATACTGCATATGAAGGCTTGCCAGGACTGGAGGATGAAGATGAGCCCTTCCCCAAACTGCCTTGCTGGGTATTAATGTGTTAAGAGTTTGTCCTGTTCTCTCATCGTGCTGCTAACTCAGATGCCATCCTCCATGACCACACCACAGCCAAGTGTAGCAGGGACCATGACAGGAGCTGGTAGCCCACTAGCACACTCCACTGTTCCTTCCTTCCAGGTTTAACCTCCTTCTACTTGGAAGGTGCCTCCCAACTCTCCTTGCTACCCTGTGCGTGCCATTCAGTCTGCTGCCAGTGTACATTCTCCCCCTTCTCACCAGGCTCCCCCAAGGCACCAAGCATTAATTCAGTGTTCCCTTGAGCTTGGGTCTCTGCCCACATCTGCAGACGTTGCTCACGGTGGTGTCTGGGTTTCCTGTCGCCTCCCAGGAGCAGGTCTGTGATGACCTAACGCCCGCTGTTGGGGCAGGAAGGCAGGCTGGGTGTAATGCCAAGGGCGAAGGGCTGCCTGCCTTGGCTTGCTGAGCCAGAGCTGCTCCTCCTCCTGTCCCGTCAGCGTACACAGTAGGCTTGGGGGAGGACGGGCGCGGAAGTCTGGATCCTTTGGATATCATTCCAATAAAGATTTTCTGTTGCACAGAAGCATGTGCTGTTTTCTTTCTCACCTCTTGCAGAGGCCCAAGGGGCAGCGTATTTCCCTTGATGTAGGCTCTTTTACCTAATGGTTAATGGGAACTTTACAATGGAAAAAAAGGTTCCTATTAAACACCTAACTATAACAACACAGGCCTGTTTTAACATGTCTGAGGAAGGGGCCCTTCCTTTTGACCAGAACTAGGAATAAGGGTTTGGCCTTCCTCATGGATGTGTGTGGGCTGCCGTTCTCGCAGGACTGGAACAGACCCACCGATTTCTACCTAACTCGCCCAAACAGATATTTTGAGAAGAGTTTTTTGGTTTGTCTGGCTGCTCAGTGCAGATGCTAGCTGGCTTTTTCTGCTGCAGAATTATGTCTGCATGTGGCCAAAAGGAAGAGATCACAATCCATCAGTGGTTCCTACATATATTCATCTTCAGTCATGTTGCCTACATTTATTTGCAAAAACAACAGACCATGTTCCCAAAGGTGTAAATTCAGAATAAATCTCAAGCCCATTGATGTTAACTTTGAGGCTTACAGTGGTGTAAATGAGAGCAGAATCTAGTAGCCACTGTGAATGTGTGGTCTGATTTTGACTAGATTTGAACCATCTCTCCAGCTCTGTTGAGCCATGCTATGTAACTGTAGCTTGCATACTACATATTCTTCAAAACTTGACCTCTCCCAAAGCTGTAAATACCATGTTACACTCATTGCCTTGGGTTCCGGCAAGATGTGCACACTCACCACTTGTATATACTTCATTAACAGGAGATCTCTTTGTCCTATTACAGGCCAAACCTGGCATCTATGGAATAAACCCAATTTAATTATATCAGTGAGGTCTAATGACATGCAAAATACAGTTTGCTGTTAACATTAATTCTTTGTTATTTCTGTGGTAGTGATTCAGAGCACATTCCCCTTTTTCCTTTGCTTTTGTGCAAATGCACAAAAATGCACTTGCTTTTGCAAGTGACAAGGTACGTGGGAGCATACCTTCACATACTCTCTCAACAGCACCAAATCCAGGAGAAATTATAGCCTGCTGCCAAAAGAAGGGTCCCTCTTTCTTTAAGATGTTGGTGCTCCATATGAAAGGGAGGTGTATTACAAGACCTATGCTGAGTGCCGCAAGCTGGTGTTCAGCTCAGATTCTTTCAGCTTGCAGGAAATCCCAGCGCAATGAAAGGCTGGAGCAGCAGGCTCCATCTGTCACCTGCTAGCTGTAGCCATGCCTTCCCGACCCGAAGTGACAACTCATCAGTGAGTCAGGAAAAGGGATGCAGGGTCTGTGGCTATTTAACAGCTTGCTCTGATCCTAAACACAGGAATTCCCTGGAGCGCAATGCACCATGCTGCTTAGCAGTGTTTTTTAGCCCACATGGTGTTCTATATCCTATCAGCAGTTATTTAAGTGCTTATGGTACCCAAACTACCCCAATATTTCCTCACAGGCACTATATGCTGCTGAGTCTGCTGCTTCTGCTGGGGTCACAGATAAGTGTTGAATGCAATTCATTTCTTAATTCAGAGGAAAGGCGGTGATGCTCTCCCTAGGCTCAGTCTCAGCATGTCTCTGTGGATGTCCTGTTCTTTCTTTTAAACACATGGAACAGAAACTCTTCTCTTCCTCAAGTGCCACCTCCAGATCATGGCTGCTCACACCTTACCTGCTTGGGCAGTCACTCTTGCAAAAGTTAATGACCCACGGGCAATAATTAAAGGGATTTCCCTTACACATTCTAGTAGACCATGTTGATTTATTAGTAGAAAATCCTCATGGGCATCCAAATAGATTTGCAAATAGGCAGCACAGGGCAAAGCTAGCATGCAACGGATGCTGTAGTATATCCTCATTTCACATTTGTTGACTTTCATGCTATGCATGCTGACTGAAGCTATCCAATATCATCTATGAAAATAAATTGTGGGTTTCAGCCTTTCAGACATCATCATCTTTTAAGGAGCACCTGCCAATTTATGGATTTTAAAGAGAGCTTTTTGAGCCACAGGAGGTCTCAGTGTGCTCTGCGGTGGATGGAGTAGAGGAGCAGAAAGGATGCTACTTTCTCCCAAGTAATCTATGCAGTGAGGTGGGAGCCAAGAGCAAGATTGAGGTTTCCAGCTCCCAGTTTCAAGCAATACCACCACAGACACCTCTGTCCTGCTTTAATTTCACATCACCCTTCACATGGAGGGCATTTCTGCACACAACTACAGGCTCTAAAGCCTTCCATCTTCATTTGGAAGCCCAGGCTAATACCTGCCAACTGTTCCAATACTTTTATGATCCAGCAGTGTTTTTGAAAGGCTGCTGTGTTAGCATTGGATTCTTCTGGTCTGAGTCTCTCAAAATACATCAGACAATGAATCTGTCCGTGCTGCTTTTGATGGACAGCTGTATGAGTGGCCAGGAGTACATCACTTCCCTAATCTGCCCTTGCCCCATACATATGGCTGCCTTGCAAGCAGATTATCTTCAGACTGTCTGGATGAGCTCAGCTCAATAAGATAACTGTTCCCTAAACCACAGGGCGGGCTCAGGATAGATGGTGGCAGTGCACTGCAGAGGACAGAGTCTGGGCTTGTCTGCAGTTGCAGATTTGCTTCTAGCATGGACAGAAAATCCTGTCTCTGGTCAGCCAGTCTACACAAACCCACTCAATCCAGCTCTCAGAGCCTTCACCTGCAAGTGTAAAGGCAGAAAATGAGCAGTAGGACCAAGGTGAAAGCAGAGAGTAAAAAACAAAGAAGACCATGGACTTACAGCTCTTCTTTCTTTCTATGACTTTCAAGATCTTTGTCTGGAAAGCATCTGCAGTGCTTCATCACCTCACACACAAGCACTGATAACTTACCCACTGAAGTAGAAATTATCACCTAATTCAACCAGAGTGTGCTCTGCTTGATGGGAGAGATGGGGGCACCTCTTAATGGGATTCACTGGTTTGTGCAGCTGTTCTCAGAAGCATTAGTCTATATCAAAGATGTCAAGAAAAGCAAAGTTTCTTGCAAAGTTTCTCTGGCTGGTCCAGTCGTGGTCTCAGGGTAGGGCTGTAAGCAAGAGGGAAAATGGGAAAGGCCCCTGCTATGGCTGAGCACATACATTCAGACGTGTATTGGATGCTACCTGCCCTTCTGAGTGGGAGCCTCATCTCCCACCATGGCCTGACCTGGGGCAATTGTTCCAAAGTCATAATCCTCAGAGCAGCTGTAATTTCAAAGACTCATTGACTTCTCTTTTCCTGCAGCTGACTGAAAAGCTGACTGTATTTTTCTTCATTTTGCTAGCTGATGGCCAGGTGCTTTGTGCTTCACATAAGATCGGGAAATTAACTCTTATTTCCTCTCTCCAACATTACCCTCTGCCCAACAGAGGGTGCTTGGCAAGAATCTTTTTTCTTTCTTTTTTTTTAGTCCTGCATAATCCCTTTCTCAATGTATCTTCTTTGGTAATTCTCAGGTTGATTTATACCCAAGAATAGCAATCCAAGGAATTTAGCTGACATGGATCAGAGTCCAAGATGGAACACGTGACATTTAGAAAACGTCAGCTAGGAATCTGAGCATTGAGATGTCAGCAAACAGCTCTTTTCAGCTATATTTTATTATCTGGAAAGAAGTGAAAAGCATGAAACAGGATTTAAGATAACCTGTTTTACTCTGAAATTAAGTAGAGAGGACACGTTTACATTTTACCAGAGTGAGAAATTCTTGAACTTTAAGAGTTGGATGTCTGGTTATGCCCCATGCACTCATCAAGAGTCTAAAATAAGGCATATGATGCAGATGGCTTAGGAAGCAGATGACTTCATATTTGGATGCTATCCTATGTTATGCATAGGGAGGAGTGAAATGTATTCGTCAGTTTAGAGGAGGAAACTAGAAGTCTTACCACATTCCAGGATCTGCCATATGATGAAAACATGTCTAAATATGGTGAAGAGATAAGAGAAAGACTGCTAAAAACTTCAGGACAAATATTAAGGTATTGTCATAGTTCTTATTCAGACTAACTCCTAGTGAAGTCAGTAGACATCTTCTCCCAAACAGCAGTTCAAATACATTCTAGGTTTGTCCTGTAGCTGTTAAATCCTCCCTTCAGCTACCAAACAAAAACCTTCTTGAAAGAAACGTGCAAAGCAAACTGTCTGCTTTTCATGGACTGCTGTTGGCATCTCTGGAAGTTTTATTTTCAATCCAAAAAAATCTAACAGTCCTTGCTAGGATTATGAACTTCTGCAGGTTTAAGAAATAAATGCCATGCAATTAAACTATATACATATTTTCTGTTCCCTCCTATCAGTGGCACTGTGCACAACTGTGAGAGCATTCTGACCTGATAAATTGAATTTGTTATTACTTGTAAATGCAACATTTGTAAAATGCAACGTGAAACAGATTTTGCAGGACGTCAATTCCTTGCATGTTGAATCATTAGTCAATGACAAGACATGCTGTGATGCATCTTCTGTATTCCTGAAATGTTTCCAATACAGCATCAATCATTCAGAACAGAAGCACCTGTAGGCAGAAAAGCAGTAAACATTACCTTTTCCCATGTCAGAAACACAAGGCTTGGACAAACACACTGTAAGGTGATCTAGAGGAGATGGAAAACGATAGAAGTACTTGTTTTCTTGCAGAGGGGGTACAAGTTCTAATTTTGGGCATTCAAGCTAAATGGACAGTCACAATCCATGTTATAAGAAGCCATCCTTTCCCAAGCCACCCTTTCCAAGCCGACTGGCATTACTTGAGTACCTCCTTGCAACTGAGAACAGGGGATTTCTCTGAGCCTGCCCACACCTGGAGTACTTTGGCTTACTTTGCAGGAACTGCTAACCCTTGGTGTTGCTGAGACGGCTCACTCCAATTCGGTCAAGAGGAACTCCAAACCTTCTCTTAGGCAGCTCAACCGCTTTCCTGCACATGTTAAAAAAGGAGAGAAGGGGGGAAAGAATTGGGGAAAGACATCATAGGAATAATCAAAATGTTACTACATCTGTAATTCCTCTATTCATCCCACTAACAACTTTATTGTTGAGGCAGAACAGCTGTGTAGGAGCAGCCAAAGATGCAAGTGTTTAAAAATAAGATGCTTCACTTGTCTTATAAAAGAATAGGCAAGAGTTGCACCTGTTTTACAGACTGGCTGATGTTGATCAACTATCTCCATTTTTATGTGGCAGCAAAATTCTCAAGTTAACTGTTATTCATAAAGGAGAGGAGATGCACTGCACATATAAAGAGGAACAGTTTCATGCTTAGTATCATGTAGTTCAGGTGACCCATTAGCCTGGATCTCTGAAATCTCCAGGGCCAGCTGAGGGAAAGGTAAGCAAGGAGGTAGAAAGTACAGAGGGGACAAGTCAGAGGAGCCCTAGCAGGATTTTCCTATGGGGCATCCTGCAACGTGCTGTTCTCAAAACTGTATAGTAGCAACCCTTTGATGAGATTGAAAATGGGAGGGTTTGGGTTTGTTTTTTTTCCTCCATATGGTACATTCCCTGATGATTCAATGACTGAGGGCATGAGGAAAGCGTGAAAGAAATTCTATGCAGAAATATTTTATTATGATCTTTTTTTTAATGTAAAGAAGAAGTTTTCCCATCTTAATTCAGGATTTTTGAAAATTTTTTCCAGCAGCAGAAGTTTTACTTTAATTAATTATGAAAATGAGATTTTCTGCAGCTGAGAATAACCTCAACTTTTGTCCTTGGATATACTTGCCAGAAAAATACTTTCCAAGAGAAACCCTGGAAAATGAACTCTGTTCTCTATCAGTCCATGTCAAGGAAAATAAATAAGAAATTTCGTTATTTAAGTTTGCAAATGCAAAGTAACTACCAGGAGAGTGTGTTATGGTGCACTTGAGTCCAACTTTAATTGCTAGCACTCTCGTGCTCACTCAGCCTGTGTCTTTGGGGGGTCTGCACACCCCACCCAGGACTATCTGTATAGTCCATGGTCTCCTCTGAGCAGTCTCCTTTCCTCACGTCTCTCAGGCAAGGGCACAGAAGCATCATTCCAGCATCAGCAGCCCATTTCACACTGCCTCTTTCCTAGCTCCTTCCAGACAACGTGAAGAAACAGGAGTTGACAGAGTAGCACATATGTAGGGAGCACCACATGGGTCACTTTGGAGCAGCCGCAGAACATCACAAATGAAGGGGGAACCGCTTGTATAGCCCTCGCTGTCCCTTCCTCAAACACTTATGTATCCAGCACTGATCCACTAAGCCATAGGGAAAGCAAAGGGAAAGAAAGCAAAGGGCTGGTCCTCAGTCCATCCTCAAGGGCATCACTCTTTCTGCCCCCCCAACCCTCCAAGGTGTAGACACAAACTCGTTGGGGGGCAGGTGGGGACATGCTGGAGTCATGCTGAGCCTGACTTGATAAAAAGGGGAATTATTTTCCCAGATTGGACTGGGAGTGGGTTCCACATCGTTAGTTGTAACATTGTCATGCTCTGTAGTTAAACAGAGAAGGAAATTGTGACCTCCTGCCAAAGGGAAAGGCTGAGCAGGCAGGTTGTGCGGCAGAGCTTCCCCTCTTGCGGCCATCCAGAGCCACAACAGGACAGTCACTGCTCCCTCCCAGCTTCCAAATCAGACTGTGCCTGCTTCAGCACTTACTGAGGACAAAGCAACGTTTTCTATTTAAAACAGCCTTTTCTAAGATTCCCGGAATCTCTTTTTCTCCATCTATGGATCTTTCTACGTCTTCTGAAGACTCATGTCTTTTTGCGTGCTTTTGCCATGCCGTCAAAGATTTATAAATTGATGAGAATGAGCAAGAATAGGATCTGAGTCTTCCTGTAACTTCTGGGCGCCACAACAATGTTAAGTGAATTTACATTTGAACTGCTTTTTTTCCAAAAGTTTCTGCTGTGTTGCCAGACATCGCACACATTGTATTAATTCAGGGGGCTGAATCCATTTAACAGCTTTCACATTTCAAAAGACGTTTTCTGGTCTCTAAAGGTAACCCTCTTGGCTGGTACAGGAGTAGGCTGTTATATACTGTGTGCACGACAGCGACTGGGTGCTCAGTTCTCTGCTTTACTCCTCTTAGTGCAGCAGCCTCTGCCTGTTTCCACCCAAAGGCCCAGCCTTTCTGCTGCTTGGTGGCCCTCAGCTGATCTGCAGTCCCTGCTGATGGTACTATCTGACTATCAATGCAGTGTTCAAGGCAGCTCAGATGGTTCTAATAGATGAGCCAATACCAAACTCAAAAGTTAACTAGCTCCCCCAAAGTGATAATCTCAACTGTGCTGATGAGGCTGGGGAAGGAGGAATTTTGTGCAGTGTGTCACTCATTTGCATGAGCTCAGTGTTCAGAGACAAGCTGTTAGAAAACTTAGACAAATTTCACAGCAATTTCCTTTTTTCAGGTTGTTTTTTTTCTTATACTGCTCATAGATGAAACAAGATTTCCACCTAAAAAGCATGACATAAAGTGGGAATACCATGTACTTTTGCAAAAAAGGCACTGCAGCTTCAAAAATGACCTTGCATTTCTTCCCCTGAAAAGGGAAAACATTCTAAAAAGCAAACAGAGAATGAGCTGATTTTGATCTCTTGAAGAGATATACAGAACAGAATAGCTCTACTCAAGGTTTTAAGAATTTTGTGTTTTATCACTTTTGGCTGCAGTCAAAAAGTCCTGGTAGCAGACTGGGTGGATAAATGGAAAAACAACAAGAAAATATTGCAAAACTCTGTTTGAAAAAAATACTTGTAACGGTGACTGGCTCTCGTGAATACTTTCCACTTCCAGATTAAGCTTTAAGCATGTTATTAAATACTTTGTGGCATTGGGGATTCCATCCAAAAGAAGACAGTTACCAGAAGAAGGGAACAAGACAGTTAAGCTCTTTCAGACGTAGCGAACGGCCACTTGAGCTTTGCCCCAAACTCACTGGCTCTCCCCAGCCCTATCAACCGTCATCGCTTAGCCCTGTTATAAACATGCTTATCTTCAAGCGTGCACCGTGACGGTATTGCTGTACTGTTGTATTGATTAAACCCTGGCTGCTCGTAAGTTGATCAAGGTCTTGAAGCCCATTCTAATAACTGTCTGCCCATTTTCACGACGTGCACACCACACCTGCTCTTCACACCAGCCTCAGGAACACCTAGCCCTGCCCCTCTGCTTTTGAACCTCAGGCATATTTTTGCTTGAAAAAAATCTTACTATCAAAAAGTCAGTTTTAAACTTAGTTCGCATCACTGGAAAGAAATGTACTAAAAAAAAAATGCATCTGTTTGAATGTTCTTTGTCAGCTGTACGGCACTTTGGGGATAAATGAACTAGTACATGTATTATTCATCAGAGCTGAAGGATTACACATCATGCAACCAGAATGGTTTCTGTAGAGATTCTAGTACCCTCATCAGAGGCATCTCAGTACAACAGTAAACCTGCTGCTGGCTAAAGCTAACCCATCTGTATCCAGGACATCTACCAACAGCCTTCTTCCAACTTTATCACTGGTAGAAGTATCTAAGAATTTACCTCTGTTTGGCTTTAGCATCCACAGAGGTTGAAGAAATCCTGTCGATTGGGGAGCCAAATCCCGGGAAGCTTCTTTTCTTTTTGGTCTCGGTCACGTCATTCTCCAAAGACACCAGCTCATCAAGAAGGAACAGTTTGGCTGCCAGGTTGGTGGCTGACTTCTCTTCACTGGCAGTGGGATTTGCTCCCATGCCCAGAGCAGCAGAAGGCTCCAAAGGCTGCAAAAGAAAGCAGGGGCATTTGCTTGCTGCTTAAGTTCCAGAAAAACCATTTGAACCAGTGTCACAGAAGCAGTCCCATAAATACATAATCACTAGGATACTAAATCTGGGCCAATGCTTTAAAATGAAGTTCTTTCTATGAAACATGGCCATTTTCTACCCACAGGAGTTTGCCATAAAAGGTTGGGATTTTTTTTTTTTTTAATAGAATTGAACTCGTCTTCATTATTATTGCAAGAATTACGAACATTTATTACTTCACAAAAGCTGTATTTGTAGGCCAGCCCACTATCCCTATCTCAGCAGTGTGATTAGTATCAGTTATAGCATGTAATGTAATCCTTTCAAAAAATGCAGTCACCATTACCAGACTCCAATATCCATCCTGATATTTTTCAGAAAACTGACTTTCATTTCTTAAATGAATGCTAATAAATAGTAATCAAAACATAGACAGAACTTTCCATACAAAGCTGACAAATTAATGAATTGTTATGCAAAAATATCCCAAGATAAACTTGCTCAGCACTGACATTTAAAGAATTTATGCAGTAACACTATGTGGGGAGGAGGAAAGGAAAGAACAGAACAGTATGTTGACTTGCCACAGAATTTTGAACCTGCGCTAAGGCATTAGGCTTAGCACCTTTTCAAAGCCAAACTATACTTCACTATCCATAATAGCTGAGAATACTGGGGTCTATCAAGAGACAAATGAAACAAATCAAAGTGAAACATTTGCTCTGAAAATAACAGAAAAATATAGGGCAGCAGCTAGTCTATGAAAGCGAGTGTCAAGCTCAAATCATTCTCTCTTCAGATGAAATGCTTGCTGACTTGCTCCACTTAATCTTCATAGAAATAAATAATAACTTCTAACCAAAACTTCTATTACATGCCTTGAAGCAGGTTTTCCTCTACCTTTAGAAGGACACAACTACCTTTTCTTATTCAGACACAGTGGCTTTAGTACAAATGTAAAGAAAGCCATCACATAGATGATGTAATATGCCTGTATCTACTGGGGTCCACACCATAGCTGTGGTGAAAACAGTTCCCACTACTCCTGGGTGGCATAACTGGTGATGGAGTGTATAAAACTGTGATCCTTAGGTAAGGAGGAGCATATGGACACAATGATCACACAAATGATGTAGCACTGTTAATTCTTTCGTACAGGATCTCATATTGTCCTCTGACTTTATTTTTTATGAGCTTCAAGTGCACTGAGTAATCCTTTCTGTTCCCTTTCAGGTTTATAAAACTTTCAGAGAGTTTTGCAACAAAATTATGCCTTTAAAAAAGGTCGAACTCTCCTCTCTGGTTAGTGGGGATAAATATCTACAGTAACATTTGAAACTAAAAGGTAAAAAATAACCTCTGCTCTTGAGTCCTTTGTGCCATCCCACTTACTTTGTCTTAAAAATGATATAATAGAATTGTAAAGAGACAGGCAAAATGATAATCAGAAGTAGACAACAGTTTTCCTATGGTGAACCGTGAACTTCACAGATAAGCGAAGAGATGAGGATAGGGTACACTGGGTACAGTGAAGGGTTTATAAAGTTACAAACAACAAAGAGGTGAATAAAGACTAGTAACTTTTTCCTCAAGAAAGAGAGCTCCCCAGTACACCCAGTGAAGTCACCAGATGGTGGATTTAAAATAAATATAAGGAGCTTCATTTAAATACAGCAGATAGATGTAGTGGAAAGCATTGCCAAAGGATGTCATGCATACCAAGATTTTAGACCGTTTCAAAGACAAATTTAAGCCCATCAGTAACTACAACATGCCCTGGTCCAGTGCACATCTCTGGATCAGGAAGTCTCTGAAGATGTTCTGTTCTTACATTCTTTTCACAAAAACCTGTTATTGACAGAGGCAGGAGACCAGATCCCTGTGGCATCAGAACAGCAGCTGCTGCAGCACTAATGTGGGGAGTGGTTCCCCCAAGCCCTATTTTCTATAGCAAATATTATTTTGTATAATCATGGCATGCTCACTTGAAGACAGAGAGCAAGGCAGAAGGATCTATCAGTATTCTTCAGTATGCATCTAACTTGTAAGCCTGCCTTAAAAACCTATGTAAAGACCCTACAGCCAAACAGTGCTACTTTGATAAAACTTTTAGATCCTTGATATTTTTATGGCATGAAACCGTTACATAAATACCTTTTCTGCCAGATCTGTTTTATGTCAAGATGAAATGCAAAAAGAAAATGCAGTAAAAGTATTTTCAGGTGCAACCTCTGCATATCGTACTGGATGAAATGTGAGACAGTTCTCCCATTTCATCTGCTGCTTTCCTTTGCAAGCTTAGGCAAGTTACTTTGCTCCTTCCCTGTCTTGGTCTCTTCTGGTTCCTTTACTTTGTAACTTTTGTGAAGATGGTCTTCTTTCAGGGATCTTCTCGTGGCTTCTGAAAGCTGCAGACTTCTCATGCTATTATTTGTCATTAAGAAGAAGAATGAAACCTTCCCTTCAGTGTTAGAGGAGTTTACTTCCCCCCCTTCCATCACCTCCTTCTCCTCTTCAGGAAGCTCTCTATCCAAAGTCTCTGGACAATGTTTTAACACACAGAAAACCACATGGTGCTTCAGAAGAGGTTGCATGAACGTGAGTGAGACTTCCTTCTGTCTGTCCTCCCACAGATATGCAATTTGCATCACCCTCTTCACTGTGGAAGTTGTCCTGCTTTGCCATGGCAGAGTCAATACTAACCGTTCACCTTCCAACACAGTTTGAAGACCATGGTCTCTTCCACACTCTGTGGCCAAGAACAACTGAAGGAAGAAAAGGGTTATGTGACAACCTCCAGAAACATTCACCTACCTCTGGCACTGCCTCTGCGAGGAGCACTGAACTAGAGTGCCACCGCAGCAGGGTAATCACAAGGGCCAAATGCACCACAACAAGCTGGAACTGCAGCATCTGCAAAGAAGAAAAAACTATTAATGGCTTCACAGATGCATTGCCAAGTTCACAGAGGAACCTCACTCCAAAGTTCTTTAAGATGTGAAAGCAACAGGAGATTCTGTTCCTGTGGCTGTTAATCTGTTTTATCTTACAGAGCCACTGCCTAAACCCCAGATAGTGCCAGCTGAGTGCCCTTCACCTCCGGGTGCAGAATAAGCTCCCTCCTCTGCTCCTTTACAGCCTTGCAAATCTTTTCCTTCCTTTCTGCACAATGGCCCAGTCCCTGCAGTGGCAGGAATAATAAATGCAAACTTGCATTAAAACCAGATGAACTAGACACTCATTTGTAAACTCAGAGACTTTGGCTTGTAGCCACCCAGGTTGACCCTGACCTCCTCTCATGCTGGACAGGTGCATAAAGCTATTACAGAGATCACATACCTCCCCAGCAACATTTTGAAAGCAAGGTTACATTTCACCAGTTCCCAACATGATGGTAGTCACAACTTCTGGGATTTTCTTGAGATCCTGGAATAAAGTTATCCAGCTCCCACACCTAGGAAAAGCTGACAGAGGAATCCATTGCTTGGACTGGTGGTGTTTGACCACGTGCCACAGCTGTAGAATTGCAGATACCTACAGAGCCTTTAAGTAACACAGGGAGGCATGTTTTGGGAGGCTCAGGATCAGGAAGCTGCTCACTGCAGGGGTTTCTTTGGCCACGGGTTTAGGCTGCATTGTTTAAGCCCTCATCTGGATGTAGCTCTTAACACCTGACAGGCTTCCAGCTCACCCAGGTGGGAATATTTCAGCCGATGTTAATAAGAACTAGACAGGGGCCTCTAGTACCAAAAGTATCTGCTAATTTGCTGATTACTCTGTCTCTAGGTCCTGCCCCAGAGTATAATTCAAACCTGATTGTGCCATTCTTTGCTGACTCTCTGCTTAGCAAAAGCAGAAACAGAACGGATGTATAAATACATTAAATACATTTCTGTGATGTATGATCGTTGTTTTATCCTCTGCATAGAAAATTTCCCATTAGATCAGGCAGAAAATACATACTAAAAAACACTTGGCTTTGTATTTTTTCCCACACTACAAAGAAGAAAAGTGTTTGGAGTCCAGTTTTAAAAAGTAAAGATATGACATTGGTTGTGTTGTTTCTTGAAAGTCTGTTTCTTGCTTGGCTTTTTCAATACGTTTTACATGTCCTTCTGTTATTTTGTTACCCCACTATATCTTCTTTTTTTTTTTTCTTATGTTGTCCATGGGGGATCAACAGTGAGGAATAAAGCTGCTGGTTATTCTGCAGGGGTGAAGCAGACATAGTGCACTGGAATCAAAGGACAAAGACAAAGCAGTAAGCCAGGTGGTACCACTGTCTCTCATTCCGATGGCAACAGCCATTAAAGTCAGACAAGGGTCTGTCTGGGTGTTTTTAAAGCTGTAACCCTTTACAATGTATATTTTTGTATGTGGGTGTGCATTGAAATTTGAAGTAGCAGTCTATTACCTTCACAGGTAACCACATCCTGATTATTTGGATACAGAGACATAAAAATAAATGGCAAGGTTAAAAACACATGTTTATTATGCTTTAAGGTCTGTGCTGGTATTCATTCAACCCAAAGACCAAAGGGCTAAAAATAGCAACTGGTACACTAATCAAAATAAACATTAAGGCACCTGCAACACAAAAGACATTTGATTAACTGGTCAGAACTTGACGCCAGTGAAATTAGAAGCGGAGGAAATCGTAAGGACTTTAAGCTTGCCTCTGGTTCCCATGGAAATGAGTAGCAAAGAAGCAACGTCCCTGGTTTAAAAGGGAGCAAAACTTAAGTCCAGCAAGATCCTTTTATGCTGATTTTCAGTGGTGTTGTGACAAAGGTGGGAGAAAGAAGCAGGTTTGGTCTAGTGGAGCAGTTTAGCTCTAGAAAAGCATCTGCAAAACTAAAAGTGCATTATGACTGCATTGAGGACTATGCAGACATAATTAAAATCACACGATCTTCTGCCAATTTGAGACTTTGCTTTCCACTTTCAGCCATATCATAGGATCTCGGTTGTTAACACCAGCTGCTGCTTTTTCTCCTTGAGCTCATCTGTTGCAACTGGGTAAGCACAGCCCTCCTTCCAAAAGGGGTTTTCCCAGCCGTGCTCTGGTTATTGCTTCACCCTGTACAAATTTTACCTTGCCCCATTCCCAGAGAGACCTACACCTGGGCTTGAGAGTATTTGTTACTGAAGGGGAACAAACAAAGCTCTGACAGCCACCCTCCTTCTTGAAAAGCCTGGAATTTCCAGCTTTCTTCTGAAAAACACTTCACCACAAATTTCACAGAGCTAGGTCAAGGGATTAGGGTATAATTCCACATCTTTCATATCTCAGGGTCTGGTGTTATCTTACATAAAATATGGTTTACCCTTCACTAAATGTAACTGCAAGTCTGAGATTCAGACATATTTATATGTTTTAGTGATCTTTTAGCTTGAAATGTGTCAAAATTAAAATTCCTCATATAATTAGGTATCTTTGTTGCAGATCCAGTTAAAATAAAATTAAAGATAAAAGAGAGAACTTTATTCTACCTTATCAAAGCAGGATAAACATTCAAAACTTTTTCTTAGGAATCTGTGCAGAGCCATTTTCCAAGAAAAGATCACAAGAAAGCAAAATTCTTTACCAAACAGAAACTGTTAAGTCTCCGACATCAAACCAAAGGACTTAAAAGATGTTTTCCTTTAAAAGAAAAAACAAAACCAAAAAAAAACCCAAAAAACAAAATGACACCCTGAAGATAAGTGGGCTGAACAAACCCCAGACAGTGTGCAATTCATCACCCAGCTCCAAACCCATTGCCTGTCAAAAATGGTAACAGCTGTCATTGTTCTTACCCATTTGAACTATCATATTTCACATTACTGTGGAGATTACTCCGCAAGTATAAATCACAAGAGCTTTATTTTTCTTGCTGGCCTGTTAGCAAGAGGACTGAGGCAAGACTTCATGCCTTGCACTGTAATCTTTCACTTCAGCTGCCACTATATATTGATGATTGCTCTGCTTGCTGTTGTGATACCAACAGGGGACATGCCTGAGCTCAGCTACAAATGAGGACCTTGCTCTTGCAATGGGCACATTGTGGCTGAGTCTAGAAGCCCTTGGGGTTTTGTGCTGTATGCTCTGATGCTGACCTGATGCAGGGCCAAGGCATGACTGTCCCATAAACACTGGGAAGCTCCTGGCAGCACCCATTAGGACTCCAGTCCTTCTGCTATATGAGAACTGGGATGGTTCTGATGAGCCTTCATCACCTGTTAGCCATGAGGATCTCTCATACCATGCAAATTCCAACCAGCTGGGGGAAATCACGGGGGTGTCTGCAAGGCATTTACTGAGGTATTTTGTTGCTGCTCCAAAGCCACAAAATAGACTATTAAGTGCTGCTACCTACCTTAATCAAAGGTACCACTGAGTCCTAACATAAGCCTCACCAGCCTTAGACTGGACACCTGATGGGAATCTACTTTATGGCCAATAAAATTATGACGGATGAGTATCTTACCAAAAGAATAATTTATAAATAGCTTGTGCGAAGCTCTGAGAATAAGTCTGCTCTTGCTGAAACAAATTTGCTCCACTTTTAAAAGTTGTAGCATTGATTCTCTGAGCATACTCATTACCACAAAGTCAAAAATATACACATACCAGCAGTCCTAGTGATTTCAGAAACTCCTGAGGGACCATGTATATCTCAAGTGTCATTTTCTAGTTATGTAAATATCAAAGAAAAGGGAGAAAAATCAAAACAAATCCCACCCTTAGGAAAAAAAAGCTGAGTCCAAAAATAGGTTAGAGTGGTGTTTTTGCTCTCATCCCACAGATGAGATATGGAACACTTTTTACATACTGCTTTCTAAAAAGATACTGAAGCAAGACATTGAAGCATGGGACTTTGTGACAAAATGAAATGTAAGCAGTCACACACTCTGTGTTATTGATAATGTGTTTTCTGCAGTACGCGTAGATTTTTAAACAATGCCATCTATTTTATTAGATGTATGGTACAATTTACAGAATTCGAAAGGCTGGAGGACGGATCTTTTTAGTCTAGAGAAGAGAAGGCTGAGGGGGGATCTGATCAATGCTTTTAAATACTTAAAGCATGGGTATCAGCAGGATGGGGCAGGTCTTTTTTCAGTGATGCCCAGGGATAGGACAAGAGGAAATGGGCACAAACTTGAATATAAGAAGTTCCACCTAAACATGATGAGGAACTTCTTTACTTTGAGAGTAGCAGAGCACTGGAATAGGCTGCCCAGGGAGTTGGTGGAGTCTCTATCTCTGGAGACATTCAAAACCGGCCTGGAAAAGTCCTTGTGCAACCTGCTCTAGGTGGACCTGCTTTGGCAGGGTGTTTGGACTAGATGATCTCCAGAGGTCCCTTCCAACCCCATATGACCCTGTGATTTATTTTATTAGATATATGGCACAGACACTGTCAACTTCTACAATGTAAATTTCCCTTTATTTTCAGTTTCCTGAATATGTAGATACATAGGTTCAGGTAGGTTTCACCTGATGTAAATAGACAGAACTTAAAATTAATGAACTTATGCAAGAGGTGTAGACCAGTGATCTTGAGAAAATGTATAGGTATTTCTGTGTCCCAAATGAAACATTTTGCCTGACAGTATTTCAAGGCCAAGGATGTTCCACTTTCTGAAATGAAGTTCCTTAAAGGTTTCTCTAGAAGGCACTCCAGATTAGTCATTGCTGTTCAAAGTTTTCATTTCAATAATTGCATTCACTGTAACAATATGATTTCCAGTGTTTGGTCCTAACATGTTTTCATATCACTGTGACAGTCATCTTTGCCTGTACTTTACCCAGTATCTATTGTAAATGCTGAGTCAGCTATTGATAGTTGCACGTTTGGAAGATGTACATGCGGCCAGAGGATATTTGAGTATACAACTGTTCTGACCATCTCTACTCAGATAAAGCAGATTCAACGATGGCTTAGTCCCTGCAGGGCTTGATTAGAGTCTGCACTGACCCTGCCCATGGAAGGAGCAACATTTGCAGGAGCAGCACACGGATCCCATGGCTCATATGAATAAAGACTCAAAATATGGCACTCCAGTTCCCACACAGAGTACAGAAACTGTACGAATGAACACAGCCCTACAGGGGCACATTTTTTCAACAGACACAAGCATGAAGCTGGAAAAACTTAACCGCCTTAGGTGGACAAACACTTGTGGAAGACCATTCAGTCGTCATCCTCATCTCTTCATTTGAATAAAGAGCATGAAACCAAACAGCCATGCAGAACAAATAAGGATTTGTTTAGAATGGGCAGGAAGGAGACAAGTTGAACATCTTGCAAAAGTGACTACACTGTGCAATCAAACCATTTTTAGCAACAGATTTTGGAAATTTAAAACCTCAAACTCACTTCAATGCCATAAAAGTAGGAAACTGTGAAGCAGGAGACACAGCAGAAGTGATAAAACCCGTCTAGAAACCTAGATATTATTGAATAAGAAGGACACTATGAAGTGTATGGAAAACTAAATATTGGACTATTCTTCAATGACAGCAAGCTCTTAACCCTACACTATTTATACATATACTGACTGAACATGCCAACTTTTCTTAATGTTTCTAACAACTTTACATTTAGCTTTCTTCCTTCATCTTTAGCTGAGAACTAAAAGCTATTCACTGTTAGAGTGCCATCTTCAGCATTGAAAGTAAAAGTAAGAAACCTTTCTATTGATAAAGATCCAGAAATATATAGTGGTTTTCTATATTAGAAAAATCATCTCCTTTTCTAACAGCATTGGAGTGATAAGAGGAAGTTCTTCCTACCTGGTATGAAGAGTGTAGTATCAGAATATGTTATCAATATAAAAACATAGGCCATTTAAAGGCCAGTAAGATTAACTTTCAAGATAAGCTCTTAAGAGACAATGGCATTGGAATTTTTTGACAAGAGAATCAAACACTGATGCTGATTTACTGGATAAACACTTAAATGTTCTGATCAAGGACATTAACTGAAGAAGAAAAGCCAACTGTTTGGTGAAGATGCATTGCAAATGGAAATCAGGGAATAATCTGTTTCTCTGGGCTGACTAAGAAGAAAAGGAAAGCTGCAATCACTTGCAATCTTTCACAGGGTCAATCAAGATAGCTCTTATAATGGTTGCATGGTTCAGATTTTTAAATTTGCTGCTTAAGAAGCCAGGAGAGGTACACTTGCCAGTCATTCAAAGAGTGAAAATGAAGACCTAATCTGCTGAAATCAGTGCGGCAGGTATTTATAAATACTGAAAAACACCTGGTCGAGCCAGATACATTTTGCCATTTTCCCATCATTAACCTCATAGATTTGCTTGGTTGTTTTTTTCCCTGTTATTTCTTATTATATTCAGAGTATTTTACAAGGAAAGTAAGTTGAACTGCATTTTGAATACAGGTGGGCAGAGACAGATAAATGTAATAATTTGCCCCAGGCTTCCTGAGTGAATCAGTTGGTAGGGACACAAAATGTCCCTGCAGCTCCTCAGTTTTCAGCTCTGCACTGCCCATGAGAGGACAGTTATTCCAAATTGAAAAGCCACGTAAGGAAAGCTAAAAGCACTGTGTGCTTGTACCTCAAAAATAAGTGGATTCTGAACTTTATTGTAGCCTCTGGACATCTAAACCAAAGGTTACTCACATGTATTTACTTGTACAATTCCAGTCTGGGAGGCAAAAAGAAACAGTCAAATAGTTTTGAACTCAGAATGGAGAAATTACAATGATTATCACTGAATCAGAGTCTGCCTTCATTTACAGTGGTACAAAGCTGAAGTAGTCAGATCACTGGATAATGATAATTACTCTGTTAGTGTAGGAATGTTTTTGCAGGGTTATTCTATTATTGCAGGAATGTGGCAGAATCTGGATCAACATTTATCTAATGTGGGATATAATAAAACCCTTTTGCAGACATATAAATTATTTTCCCAAATAATTTCTCTTGTGTTTTAAAATATATTATATGCAGAAAGCTTGTCTACCACATATGTTATTTAGTAATGCAAAGGAACTATTCTGTCACAGCTCTTCAACTTATTTTAAAAAGTAATCTGCATTTTACAATAACATACAGAGGAAAAATCCATAGCAATATAAACAGACAGCAGTTTACTGCAAAGCACTGCAATAGCATGAAACTAACTAGTCACTGTTGTAAAATACACTGACACATCTTGTTTAAATATTGGCTGATTAACTGAAGGAAATAAGTTTCCACTGAGTATTATTAATTCAATTTGAATACCAAAAATACTAGGTGAGAGGCATCTTATTATCTTAATCTCAAACTGGAAAAAGAAGCTGTGCTTTTCCCATCAGACGTGGGCATGTGTGTACCTTGTGCATGCCTGTTAATGCAAAAACCTTGAAAAAATTAAAAGGAAGAAAGCACAGAAGGGAAGAAAGCTTCTGTAAATAGAGCAGAAGACACAAAACATCCCCAACCCCATCTCTTTCCTCACTCCTCTTACCTTGCATTGGATACAAGCAATTCCAACCTTAATGGTCCTGCTAAGTTCTTCCCCCTAACTTATCCCTAATGTTCAGCTTGCTTTCAGAGTTTTTATAGTCTCTGCTGTAGGCTACAAACTCCAATCCCTGCCTTTGCTTTCTCTTACATCATTTCTAAAGATTTTCCACTGATCCTTGCCCTAAACCTTTCTCTGTCCTGCACTCTCACACACATACTTGCCTCACATTTGTTGTATTTATTGCTCTGATCAAGATTCAAGATGATTAGTTTAATTAAAGGTCTAGGTTTTTGTGTTTGGTGATGTGTTTTTTTTTCTTTTTTTTCTTTCAAGATTCAGACAGCCATGGGAGTGGAAAGATTTTCAGCAGCATCACCATTCCTCTAACCTCTCACTGTTGTAAACTGCAGTACGGAAACTTGATGTCCTGAATTATATTTTTTTTAAACTTTATTTCTTTGGGACAACAGGAATAACTTTAGAAGGATTGCATTAACTTCACATTAGATAAGGAGTGCGTTTTGCGAAGCAAGTCACAAGAACTTAAGTCGTTCAGACACTCCATTTCAGTTATTGAAATGATTGTGAAGTGTGAGCTACGAAGCTGCCTGTCCTTCCTAGGCAGTACCAGGGGACCTATTTCTTCCCCTGTTTGCCTCACTAGAATAAATCTATCTTCTCTTTTGCCCCCCCCCCCCTTTTTAATGTCAGCTTTTAATTGATTCACACAGCAATTGTAGATGCATCTTGGGGTCTAAAATTCCAAACTGTGCAGACTCCTTAACAGTTAATTCATAGTGACTTCATTCTCTAAACAGATAGGCTCATTACTTTCAAAATAGTTTTTACTCTGACTTGACAAAAACTCTTCCTACAAGCAACAGAGAGTAAAAGGAAATTTTAAATGCAGCTTTTCAATAAGTGGGAAAAACATTACAGCCAGGGAGCACAAGCTTTGATTTCAACATCTGTCTTGATCAGAGTGATTAGAGAAAGACAAGAGTTTAATCATATCATAGCACAGCTCATTTCCCAGATGAAGATGGCCACAGAATTTTGCAGAGACAAAGCACTGACATAACTTTACACTGACATAAAGTGACAAATCAGGGCAGTTAATTACAAAGCATGTCTTTGCCACACATCCTCACTGAGGTATCAGGGGAAAAAAAGTCAAAGGAGAATGAGAGGCTGGTTTTGATCATGAGCCTAACACAAACGTACAGTCCCAGAGAACAAGGAGAGGCAAAGCAAATAATTCTACAGCATCTCTCATTGCAGGCAGATACGGGAGCCTGGCCTGGTGTAGTGCTGCAGAAACATTCAGTAGCCACATGAGCACCCACACCAACAACAGGCTGGAGCAGGCAGATTGGGACTGGTTTCCACTGCGGGGCAAAGCAGAACAGTGATGGCAACTTCAGAGGTCCCAATGGGTTCTGTGGATACTACAGCTGCAGCAGAACCAAAACGGCAGAGCCAAACGATGCCAGACTGCTGAAACACAGCTAAAAACGTTGCCACCAAAGGAGAACCGGACTATGCTCCATTTTACAGTGCTACCTCCATTTAGATGGAGGCTTCTTGCTAGAAGTCGAAGGACACAGCAGTATTTGACTGATCTGTATAAAACACGTGAGCAGGATCTTGGGAAAAAGATAACCATGATCTAACCACAAGATATTATTAGATTTATGGGGTACTTCTGCTACGTATGACCATGATGTGTTGATGACCAGCTACTAAAGTTCTGGGTGCTCAGGTTTTTTTTATCTTTTTTTTTTTTTTTTTTTTCTTTTTCTGTTGGAAAGAGAAAAGGCGGCACTTGCAAGCATTTACTCCTGTTGGGAATTTTTTACAAGTCCTACCTCAAGCTCTTTAAAGCAGGACCTCTTTAGGGCTCTATTCTGCCACCACATTTGATGTTGATGAGGCTGGTAGGAGGCATGGGCTGTGCCACTGTAAGCAAGCTGACAACAGACAACTGAGTGGCATTTCAGTATTTCACAACACAGGGTGAAGCCTGGAGGATGGCTGAGACTCAGCCAGCTGAAGCTTAGCACCTCACAAAAGTGAGTGGGATGGTGTGCTGCAGAAAAAGCAGGAGGAGAAATGCAGCCATACTGTCATCTTCTTTGACTCTAAGGGGATGTCTAAGACCCAATAGTAAAATTTGCTTTTAGGCCCTCCACTGATTGGTGATCCTATAACAAAGCTCCATCCACTTTTGTACCACGTGGACCTACTGTGAGGTTGTATCTCTTCCATTTAGGTAAAATGCACTTTTTCTATTTCAAATTAAATTTATCACTGTGCTCTTCCTACAAAAGCATACAATCTAAAGGATTTCAGAAATGGATGTTGATAGATACAACTACCATAATCTGACTAGGTATAAAAGACTCATATCTGAATAAAAGCCATCTTCATAGGCTGCTATTGACCTTAGAATAGGACACGTGTTACTGTTACACCATGGTTTTTTCTGAAAAAAAAAAAAAAAAAATAGAGTGTCAACATTTAATTTCTTGCTCTGCATTGACTTAGATTTAGCAACAACTTAAAGATACCTTTATGACACCTCCTGGAGAAGGCTGATAAGGAAGCTTCCCAGGCAATGAAAATGCTGTACAGTGGTTACTTAGCTGGCAGAGCACCCAAAGAACAGACAACCTCAACACTACTGTGGTTTAATTATACTTACAATAGAATTAAGTTAGAACAACCAAAAGTTTGGAAGGAATCTTTATTGTCTTAACCATAAATGAATAAACAAACGTAATGTGATTTTCTCAACTATGAAGACAAAAACAAAGAAATCAGAGATGGTAAGGATACAAGCCATGAAGGTCTTTTTGTTACCATCCAAGCTTGTCTCACTGCTGCCCTCACACTCTTGCAAGTATTTTCTGTAATTCTTTTAATACTAGTTTGCAAATCAATTTAGCTGACTGAGTGGTTTCCTTAATTGCTTTAGTAGACAGGTTCTTATTCAGAGAGCAAGAATTAGCAAGGGTTCACTTGTATAAGTGTTGAACAATCTTACTCTTCATCAGCCTTGCCTCTGGAAACTATATTTGGGTTTGTCAGACCTCATCTTTAAAATCTTAGAAATGACCCATAAATACAGTGACACACACTTGCTAGTTTTGCTGTATCATACTTTTAATCCTTTTTCTCCTTTTAATCCTTTTTCTCCCACTAAAACATATACTGGATCACCGTGGTCTAACTCACAATAGTCTCCCCCTTCTGTCACTATGTTGTCCCATGACAACTCTACCTTCCACCCTCTTCAAATTATGTCACCCTTTCCAGTGATCACTGATTTCTCACACAAGGTTGCACATTTGTCATTTACAAATCAACACGAATAGTGTGGGGTGCAGAAGGCATCGTGGCCAAAGCAGTAGACCTATCCTCAGGAATTTTGATTGAGCTGGCATAGAGCAAAGGCATGTGACATTCTGATTGCTACAATTATTCAGAGTTTCAGTGTGTCATTAGAAAGAGCTAGTTCTGGGTTTAGCATGGGAAATAAAGACAACATTGAAGCTAGAAAAAGTGGAAGGTTTTTTTTAAGTTTTGAACGTTTTCCCTCTAAATTCTAAGAAATAATCCAGGAACTTTTTTCCTTTCGAATGAAAACTCTAATTTTTTATTTTTTTTTTAATAAAGAGCTGATCTCCACAAGTCAGGTGCTCAGCTGATACTGATTCATGTGGCTCTGAGATAAACAACTGACAGGTTCCAAATTATGGTGCCTTAAATCTATTTTTATTTCTTAAGACAATAAACTCTTCTAACAAAATCAGCCCAACTCTGACACCAGTCTGAAAGTGGATTAGCATTCTACCAGATTAACACACCAGTCTGAAAGTGGATTAGCATTCTACTCTATTCTATTCTATTAGCAACACCCGGCATTTTATAGCACCATCACTGGTTCAGGGAGAACATCCAACATTACTTCTGTTGCATTTATGTTCATATCTTGTCTAGAGAAGGGGAAATGTTTTAAAATAACCACCACAAATGTTTAGTCAATATATGAGGGAATCTCTGAAACCAAGCTGATTCCCATCTATTTTCATGTAGATATACAGAGCCAGAGAGCAGATGACTCACTATTAGACAGAACTATGGAAGAGAGATCGTGCATTAACAACGTGCGTGCACGTTTTCCAGTTCAAGGTACATTGTACCTTGGAAGGAAAAACTATGTTAAGACAGTTATTTTTAAATCTGCAAGATATCAAAGTAGCTTTTGCTGTGTCACTTCCATTTAAGATGACTCCTTGCAGCCAGATAGATTCTGAGAAGCAAAACCCACAAAGTGAAAGCAACATATAAAACTGAAGAGAGTAACATTCTTCAGGAATGCTAGGTTTCCTCCTAGCACTTTCTATATATGTACTTTTTAAAAGTCCTTTGTGCTAGAATTAACTGCTTGTGATAGGAGCTGGGTCATGACATCTAAGAATCCATAAAATGTATTCACAGAAAAAAGCAAAAGTCCCAAACAAGGACAGTTTATTGAAATGCAAGCTTTTTCTGTAACGCTCATGCTATGATGCAGGAGGATGTGTTTGGAAATAAAAAGGACAGTTTATCTTTTGTGCCATGTCATTGGCTCCCAGCCCAAGACGGCTGTGAGGAGTGAAGATGGCCAAGAAGGGTGACAGGGCCTTTTGTGCTATGGACACAGTGGTCCACAGGCTAATGGACGAGAGGCAACGAAACCATACAAAGAGGTCTCAAAGCACTAAGCAAACAGTAATAATTCTGGGCCAATATCAGCCTGGTCCTAATTCAAACTGGCAACACATAAATTAAAATCAGTAGATTGTGTCTCCATCCCCTCTAGCTACGCTACTTGGAGTCAATGCTAAATATAAAGATAATAAAGTGAGAACCAGCCCCATCTTTCTGTGCCAAGACGGAAGAGGGGGAGTGGTGCTGATGTTTTCACACTGCCTCCCTTGTCAAAGACACATATTCTGATATCACCTGTCAGTGAAATAAGCTCTTTTTGACCCATGAACCCTTGTACTATGGTACACAAAGCACAGAGCAGCAAAGGGGCTGCAGAGCACATATTTCAGCTCCATAGCTAATTACAAGTGTGGTAACGTAGTGCAGCAGCAGCCTAAATTCAAAGACATGCTCACAAGAAGAAAAAATGTGTCTGTTCTGAAACCCTGTCCTGAGTTCGCACTTTTTCTTCACACAACTGATCACCATTTTCCGTGCAGAGCTGAGTAGATTGGAGTTTGGTTCATTGGCAGCAGAAGAAAGGATATGGAAGAATTAAAGAAAGCAGCTAAGCAGCAAAATGATGACAGTGGTCTGGGGGACAGAGGAAAGGTGAGTGATATTCTTCAGACAAAAAAACAATGGTGTGGGAGCTGGACAGGGTCACACAAGGTCCACTCACAGGAAACGTTGCCACTAGTTTCTTAGCTGAGATGCAGGTAGAGGAAGATGAAGTCATTGAAAAGGGAGGGCTGGGCAGCTGATTCTCCCTAGAAGCAATTCCTGCACCAAATGATGTTAATAAGGAAGGTGCTGTCCCCCCAGTTCCTGGTAAGCCCATCCCTGGGATGGTGGTTTGCACAGTGGGATCATTCTGTGCTGGAAGCCAACCAGAGCAAGCTGCTGGTGTAAACCTGGTAGTTCAGACCAATTGATGTTGACTGATTTGTTTTCCTCCCATGTTTTGCTCTGGTTTAAATGTAGTTGCAAAGGATGGCACAAACAAACGCTGTTCTAGAAATGAAGGTCTCCAGTATTTCTAAGAATTAAGGATCTCACAACAGTTTGAAAATTCATCCTAATGTTTGGGTCAAATTCTGCTTGGCCGTGTTTCCTCTATTACTTCAACTGGACAGAAGACTTTCTTTGGTAGACTCTGCATCTTTCTGCAATGAAGCTGTAATTTGCTAAAAAGCTGCAGCTGGATTAATCCAGGATAAACCAGTAATCATCTTCAATTACAGCACAAACATTAATCAGTCAATCACCGCCCTCTAGAGGTGGCCACATTGCATGTAGAGCTGATTTGGTTTTGCTGCAAATGAATTATCTGACAGACCAAGAGCTTCTGTATTCAACAGGGGGAAGGTATTTGCTGATTAGAGTAGGTCCATGTACCCTTACAGGAACAAATTACCGGGCACTGATTGTCAGCTCCTCGATTATTCCTTCCCTCTCTTGCCTGGGAGGTCACTCAACTTGCAGCATTTTACATTCCTGTATTTTGCAGTCATGGTTCTCCAGAGAGGACTGAAACAGAGAGATGGCGAGCTATATGACATAGCTATAATAAAAAGTAGTAAAAATAACCCCCCAACTAAACTCTTACAGCTTATTTTTCCCAAGCAATGTGCATAAACTAAACCAGTGGCACAAATGCATGAATTAATCGTGTCCACAAAAGCAGCAAGCCTTTATGTATAAACACAACTATGTATGCTCATTTCTTTCCCTTGACTGGAAAAGCCAAGAAGCTTTAAAGGGAAGAATATAAAAAGGGATGAATAGCAAATAACCCACTATACAATCAAATTATTAATATATTGTTTCTGGTGTGCAAAGACCTTCTTTGAATGGGCGAGTATTTCTTCCAGGAGAAACTGTTCAATGCAGAGACTTAGTGCGAGGTCCTGGAGGCAGGAATAACTCACGGCCAGGTTTCCCCAGACACGTCCTCTTTTTTCCAGCTGGAAATTCTGTCTAGGTGGAATTCAGCAATTTTTCACATTTTCTTCTGGCAGGCTGTCCAGATGCTCTGGCTTGCCTGTGTATAGAAGGATTCTCCAGGTATACACACACACACACACAGACCATCTGTGCATGTGTAGCCCCATACCTGAACATATACTTCTGTTGGCAACGTTTAACCAAAAAAGAGCAGATGTCCAGGACCCCAGTAACCATTTATTGCAAACATTACCCTGGGATTCAGGAGAGCTGTGTTCTGTTATAGAATTGCAGCACAGTGGAGGCTAGAAGGGACTGCTGGAGACTGCCTAGTCCAACACCTCTGCTTAAAGCAGGGTCAACTAAAGCAGCTCAGTCAGGGCATTGCTCATGTTTTGAATACATCCAAGGATTGAGACCCCACAGCCTCTCTAGGTAGCATGTTCATAGTTCAGCCACTGCTACAGTTAAAAAAAAAAATTAAAAAAAAAAATTCTGATGTTTAAATGGAATTTCCTGTATTCAGTGCCTATTGCCCCCAGTACTTTTACTGGGCATCACTGAAAAGAGCCTGGATCTGTCTTCTTTACTTCCCCATTAGGTATTTACATACCTTGATAAGATCATCACTGCTATACGATCCCAGTACTCTCACCATCTGCTCATATATGCCAGGTGTTCCAAGATGTGGCCCTTCCAGTATGTCCATGCCTCTCTTGTGCTGGGGAGCTCAGCACTCCAGGTCCATGCACACATTAACACGGCCTGAGATGTTGTTGGCTGCCTTTGTTGCAATAGCACTACTGGCTTGTGGTCAACTCGTCCATCAGGATCTTCAGGTCTCCTCTAAAAGCCCCTTTCCTATGGAGTTGCATGGTGTGAGTCGCAGCTTCACTTTTACCTTGACTAGGAGACCTTAGATTCAGTTCTCTGGGCCTTACTGTCCTCACTGTTGATGTAGCATTGTGGCATCATTTGTAAAGAGATTTCAAACTTTGGTTGTCTGAGGTGGGTGTCATTTTAATTTGTTGTTCTTAAGTAACTTATCCTCTGTCAACGTGTAGCCATTCACATTGATAACATTCACTTCCAGTGGGCTTTTGTAGCAGTCACTGTCCTGATGGCCAAGTGCCTCAGATTTTATTTAATTTCCCTTCTCTGCTGCAGTGTCCTTCCTCTGGAGCTTATACACACATTATTCTACTATGCTACAGGTCGAGAAATGGAGACAGAATACTGAGCACTGTGTAGCATCCTATTGCCAAGGGCTATAAACTCCTGTTCAGAACATTATGACATGGAAAATGCCCTTTCATCTTACCAGCTTTTTTCCTTCTGTGGCTGCTGTGCCCTAGCCTAGCCAAGAAGCCAGGAGGAATCCCTGGTTTTATTCCTGTAGGGAGCGCAGGGCAGTGAACATTATCCAGTCCCTTCTGCATGGAACTGAACAATTTGTGCTTGATTAAAGCTGAGAGACTGCCAACTTCAGAAAACTCAAAGTCCTAACGTTGCCTGCTCATTCTTGCTGTATGTTTCCTTGTCCTTCTCTGCATCATGCCAGCCACATGGCCAGATCCTTCCCCTCTGCAGCCCAAGGTCTGTCTTTGACGAGGATCTCTGCTCTGAAGCAAACTGGATTCCTTCATGGGTTTTTCTGTCCCATTTGAAGTTATAGCGTCCAAGTACTTTGGAAATAAACAATGATTCATATATTTTCACAACACTTTCAGGGGCAAAGAATTACAATTATCCCCTGCCAAATTTCAAAGTCTAGCTCTAAAAGTGCAGGTTTGTCACAGCTTCGCCACATAACTCTTTCCCTAGTCATACACAGCAGAAACCAGGCTCGTACCCTGCACAGCATTAAGTAACTATAACTATAGGCAGTGCTGCTGGCATACTAATGAGGCTGTATAAATTATTATTGATTCATGCGAGCAATGTAATCCTCTGGGCTTCAGTTACTCACACCAAGCTGGGTAATGTCCAAAACCCACATACAGCCATCCCTGAGACGTGGCTGCTCTCTGGAGCCTGTTCAGCTCCTCTCCCTACCTGTCCCCTTGTCTTCACATCTGCAGGGGACCTCCACATCTTACACAAGGAGCCTAGAAGAAGGAACAAAACCACCTTCCTTCCACTTGGTGACCCATTTATCCCAGGTGCGAACCAACTAGATCTCATGTGGTTGGCCCTCTACCTTCATAAGGGCAGACATACTGGATTTGTGCTTACTTTACAATTAGACTTGGAACACAGGAGCAAGAACGTAATATAGTTTCTTATGTAACCATATATTTATTTTGGTTACGTGCGGCTTCAAGACAAATCTAAAATGGTGCTGGACCGTGCTGCTGCCCTCAAAAGAAGTTTGTCAGCAGAGTAACAATAATGTTCTGCTTCTGAAAATGATGTGCTGGGCTTTATGGTCAGCTTTTAGGTTTGAATGCTTTTTTTCCACTTTGATATTTGAGCCCTCCCCTCAAAGCAAATCCTTCGAGTGTGTACATGGCTCTCCAAGCAATGGTCATGGGAGGACATAGACAAGCACAAAAAAAAGATGCTGACGGCATCTGAAAATGATTTGCAATCTCTTAGCCGCATGAGCTCAGTTGCATTAACATAGTGATTTAAATACTGCGGATGGCTTCTCTGATGTTCTTTTAGAAATTTCTTATTGGAATTATTAGGCATCCAAAATATATTTAAAACCAACTAACCAACCAACCAGTGGAATGAAATAGAGCAGATAATACTGACTAAGCACTCTAAGCCCTATCTTGCAGCCCCAAGTCAAGCACATTGCCACCAAGAACAAAAGTCCAGTGACCGGACAGGAGAGGATCTGGAACTGGGCTACTGAACTGCATCATGTCACAGAAGTTGGGACGTTGCATCACAAGAGGATCCTTTATGGGTCCGAAGCATCTACATTCCCCACAGCCCAGCCCTGCCAGAGAAAAGCCTAATTGCCTTTGGGAGAAAATGACATTGTGGGGGTTTTGGTGCCTTGTACATCAGATGTGCTTAAGGTAAATGTAGAAGGTGTGGCTGACTTTTTTTGTAAATACTGCAATAAAATTACAATTAATAACAGTACGTGATAAATAACACAAGGAACATTTTGAACACAAAAGAGTGCTCAGGTTGACACTAAAAAAAGCAACAGGCTCCACTCTGCCACAGGTACCTCAGCTTTGCTCACCCAGTGGGACAAAAACTCTGCCTTTGGTGGTGCCATGCCATGACTCCATAGGGCTGGGGGATGCCAGGCTGCTGAGCAGTTGCACACTGCTGGGTTGCACACAGACATTACTGGGTGCATAGTGATGCCACTGGTGTAGGTTCTGCTCCTACAAAACGCTCGGAGACCTCCAATACTTTCAGGAGCAGGGAGCATTTAATTAATCAAGGGTGCTCACTAGACCGAATAGAGACCCGGCAACTGGAAAACATCAAGCTACCAGCCATTCCTCGTCTTCCTGACCCAGAGAGAGGACTGGCTTCTATTCAGCCAGGTTATAAGTGGAATAACTGCTCTCAAGTCAATCAGCCCTGATAGCAGAGAGTGCTGTCATTGCACTGTAGTCAGTGGAGCTGTCTGTGATTTACACCAGTACAAAAGAAACCAAAGCCTGGCTGCATAGACTGAACAGAGAGAAAAATCAGAGCCTCCTTCTTCAAGGCACTTATCACACACAACTACTACCCGAAGCACCTCAGTCCTGCCCTTCTTCCATCCCTTTTTTCCATCTGGTCCTGTGTGTTCCTCACACCACAGGCTGGCTTCTATTATTCAGTGACTTTTTTCCTCCTCCATCTCAAGCAGGTCCCTCACTCTGCTGCCACACAAACGCAAGGTAACCAGCCTCCCCCTCCGGGGCAGCCAGGGTTAATGAACAGCACTTGAGGCTGAGCTGCAAACTTCTCCCTTTGCCTGTTGTCTGCACAGGCTCCCGAGGCTTCAGGCAGCTGGGCACACCGACCAGAGACTCCCCAGGTTGTTTTCTGGGGGCTATGGGAAATTCCCGGTGTCAGAAAAAGGAGTTTAAGCTAAGTGTACAGCCACATGTTTAGAAAGCAGAGAAACCTCAGCCCGGAGCTAACAGTGACTGATGATTGTAGGTGCTGCGAGTATTTGCTGCTCCTCATGTTACCCAAATGTCAGGGTTTTAAAGTGATGTTATTAAAGCACCACAGGAGTGCAAAGATCTGTGTAAACTGAGAGGATAATCACCATGCAAGCGGAGCATGAGCTGTTTGACGGTGTTGAAATTATGTTACTTGGTATCCCCCTAATTTGTCACATGACTTGATATACTAAAAAAACCCCATATCATGTTTTTATACTCTGAGTCCATGACAATTGCTTTTCCTGTAGCAGACAATGATTTGTAAAGTGACTTTTCTTATTCCCAAACCACTCAAAATTTTGCAAATTGGTTTCCACGAATTAGAAGTGGTTTAGAAATAACCTTGGCTTGGGGATTGGCTCTGTTATGGGGCTTTTGCTGCCATGACAGCTAGCTGGAAGAAGATAGTTATTTCTAAATTACTCTATTTTTACATTAATATTTCTTTTAGAGCAAAACAGCAATAGAAGCAGTATTGTTTCTGTTACTTGCTGTGAAACAGGACTAGTTCCTAGGAACCACGACTTTTTATCAACTGATCGTAGGCATCCATGGTCATTTCATATGGAAGTATATCCACTGCCTCCCCTCTCCCAAGCCCTGGGCTCACTGTGGGGGTACAGAGAGTAACCCCTTTTCTGGCAGCAGATATCACATTTCAGCAAATATCACATTTTATGACTGACAGCCTGGCATGGTCAAAACCCTACAGCCCAATATCATGGAATGGTTGGAAGGGACCTTAAAGATCATCTAGTTCCAATCCCTTTGCCATAGGCAGACAAAAGGGGAGAACCCATCCTGGGGTGGGCTCAAACCACCAACCTTTCAGTTAACAGCCAAAAGTGCTGACTGATTGCACCATAGAAACTCTCTAGTTATAATTACCGTTGTAATAAAAAATAGTTTTCCTTTCAAAAATAAAATTACATTCCTAAAAACATTGATTCCAAGTAGCAGAGATATCACATAGACCAAGGTGGCCTTTTTCACAACACTAACAATGTTTCAAAAAGATGAGGCCAGGAGTTCTCATTTCCCAAGAACCCATCAGCTGGCTATGAAATAGTGATCACTGCTGTTCACCATAGCTTGGAGCTGGATGTGAATCCGTAACACGGAATTTTAAATTGCAATACCTGACTCACGTACCTAAGTCAGGAGCAGTGATACTCAAACCACAGGTATTCAAGCTCAGAGGGACTGAAGAGTGTCTTTGTGCGAAGCTCTACCATACAGACTGATCCAGAACTGTCCTGTCCCTCTCCAGTTCTGTTCAGCCACATTCTGTTCTGAAGGTTGCAGAAACCCTGAGCAGAAACACCTGAAGGAGAGGTCCTTTCAACCACTGTCATGGCCCTTTTGCTCCTCTTTTGACCTTCTGATTGCTCGTTGCCTGCTACAATCAGGGCTTGATTTTGCAGCACACTGGAGACAGCAGCAAGAGAGAAAGCAAGGAGGTGGTACCCATTCTATACTCACATAGGGTGTGACAGCACACCATATGCTGAGCACTTCCCCATCTGCAATCAGACCAGATTAGGCTGACAGCTGTGACACCTCTGGATTAAGGATTAGATACAACATTTTC
Source organism: Calidris pugnax (assembly GCF_001431845.1). Taxonomy (NCBI): domain Eukaryota; kingdom Metazoa; phylum Chordata; class Aves; order Charadriiformes; family Scolopacidae; genus Calidris; species Calidris pugnax. The sequence goes on along the minus strand of NW_015090872.1, from coordinate 6,722,911 downwards.
AAAGCTCTTGTTGCAGTAGCAAGGACCCAAATTCAGTGTCTTCTGAGCACTCTGAGGACTCAAGCACTAACGTGTCAGTCATTTCACCAGGAGTTCAAATGCACAATTTTAAAGTTTTCAGAGAAATTGCAAAAAGGATTTAGTGGCTCACTTAAAAAATTAAATGTTTATCAAGAAAAGAGGAATCCAACAGCTTACTGGGGGGGAGCAGGAAGAGGGGAAGGGAAAAGGTAAACAAATCAGGAGAGGTGCAGGACCAAACCGTATTCCAAGCACACACAGTGGAAAATGCAGGCCAGTGCCAGCAGCCTGATAATCCAAATTCTCTTTCTATGCACCGACCTCTTCTGAGAAAAGGAAAGAATTTAAAGGAGCATAGATGATAACTGTACGCATTCTGGAAGCAAACCTAAAAGCGCTGCCAGGAAAAATCACCCTTCTCGTTACGGAGCCATTAACACATTCCCTTCCCCTCCCGCCCCAGCAGCAGAGCTCACACCTACAGGAGGACGGGGAGAGAGGGAACGCTTCTTGACCTGCAATGCACAGTCAATCCTCAGCACACCAGAAGGACAGATGTTAAATCTGAGAGGCAAATATGGATTTTAGGATTGGCAGGATAGATGTGCATGACTGGGAAAAGTCATGGTAACACACGGAACGTTGGCACACAGGTAAGCACAGCCGCTTTCTGGAGAGCACGTGAACAGGGCATCACATCCAAGGGAGTTCCCAGCAGACAAGGTGCAGGTCACTTGCTCCTTCCCCTCTCACAATGAACAGCAAGCACTGCTTTGGGTACTGTCCTCTGAAGAGCTAGGAACTGAGAAAATTGTCCCAAATGCTTTGCAAAAATCACAACCTTCACACCTTTTGCATGCTCCTGGTAGCTGTAGTAGCAACAACAGATTCACCACTCCACCAGCAGCTAGATCAACAGAAAACATAAATCTGTGCAGGGTTTACTTTCCCTTGTTCTTCATGCAGCTATGTCCCCACATGTGCACCCTGCATGACACTTCTCCTTTCATGTTCTTCAATACCTCCTGTTAGTCCCAGTGAATTAAGAGTCATGTTCATTTTGCACACCCACTCTATACAAGTTCTGTTTAGACACTTCTTTTGGCCAGCTTACACACTGATTTGCACAGATAAAGAAGATTGCAAAATCTCTTCCTAAAATTTCCAGTGGAGGATATTCTTGCCACTTTATATTTGGCCCATTTGCCATAGTCCTTGCAGGGTTGAGATAATATCAGTATTATGAACAATGAACTAAATGTTCTTTGGTGCTGATGAAAATCAAGAGAAATACACTAAAATCAATGGAGATATTCCAGATGAGGAAAGTATATGGCTCAAAAAAAAAATAATGATACAAAACCCACCCACAGATGCAGGAGATGTCCAGACGGTTAAGCTAGCCTGATGTCTGTCACGAACACATCCCTTAACACCCACGTGAAAACCTTTTACACTGTGGTTTTAGCCCATGACATCTCCCTGTCACTGGCCCAAAAGTACTGACTTTGTTGGCTCATGCTGACTTTCACTGGGTGAAAGCTTAGCTTTGCGTTGGTGTTCAGCGGGGGTACCCTGAGTACCGCTGCTAGGGAGCTCCAGAGCAACCCTGCTGCAGAGTCAGAGGGCTGACTGCAGGGGGGAGCTCAGGGCAGGAAAACTGGGAGTGACCCCACCACACAGGGACAGGGTGAAGGACACACGAGGACACGCAGCACAGGGTGAAGGATTAACTCACAAAACAAGTAAAAAGCTTCTTCTAATCTCACAGTATTAATTTGGTGTGAGAGCTTCTCTGTCCTCAGTAGCATTTACTTTGGTGTGACTGAAATGAAGATACGGTCCAGCAGAATTAGAGGACTCTCAGACCAGCTGAAATCAAGGAAACACCACTTTACTCCACCAGCTTAAGCAAGTTTCCAGTGTTAAAAAGTCAGCACAAATACCCTGAAAGTGGAAACAAATCTCTGTAGAGAGCTGCACAGATTTTCACAATGACTTTAAATCAACTAAACTTTCCAGCAGCTGAGAATTTGGCCAATAACCTTGGCTGTAGCTGAGCCAACCTATGTCAGGCTGGGATCCTGTCTTAGAAGCCCTGAAGAGAGTGCTAGACCCACCTGTGCCAAGTATGACAGGTAAGATGCTGATGGGATGGAGTCTGAAGCCAAGATAACTGTTCCAGAGAGAAAACAGAGATTTGGCTGCAACTTCGAAAGAAAAGATACACCAAGTTGGACATCTAACTACCAGGCCTCTTTTGGCAAGTGCACCTGGACTGGAGAGCTGGTGGGCTCTCACATTTCCTCAGGGAGCAAACATCTGCATTTAATGTACGCACTTTGCTCAGATTTGTCTATCAGAACATTAATCCAGTGCAACAAAAAAAATGAAAAGTTCAAGTCACCAGCCATGGAGCTGCTGAAACGAGGCCCCTTGGCTAGTTCAGGGAGTTTACTAGGTGTGTATAAATAAACATGGAAGACTCCAATACTGAAGCAGTTTAACAAAGTGCTAGAATCCCTTCTGAAATGTTTATGAGGTGAAAATAAGTAAGCAACCTCTGCAAAACCAACTGACATTTTTCAATTTATGAGGCTTCCCATCTCGCAAGGTCTATTATTTTACATGAGGATTTTAATTTAAAAACTGCCTTTCTGAGCTATGCTGAGATGAGAAGGCTGCTGGGATTCTGGGCTGACATCCCAGGAACCACAGTAGATTGCCTGGTATTCACAGTCGAGTTTTCTAATAAGGCGGTGCACATTTCCAAAATGTCACTGCACAAGTGGCCATTGGTGGAGTTATTTTAAGGCAGTGGTTCAGGAAGGCGCTTAGACTTGTTGTGCCTGTTCCTGAATCGACAGACACGCATTCCTTAAACTTTCTTAAGACCCTGCTGTGAAGAGAGACTTTAATGGCAAAGACAGCTCCAGGATTGCTTACTGGAAAAGATTTTTATCACTTGATTTTCTCCTCTTTGTACTGGTGTCAATTAAAAAAAAAATACTGAAATTCAAAGAGTTAGTCCTGGATAAAAGCAGACTGGAGCCTAAATTGAGCTATATAAAGCAGTTTTTGCCTTACAGCAGTGGTATTTTCCACTGATAATCGACACTAGAGTACTAGTGGGAAACAACCAGGTGTACCACCCCTATCTTTGAAAGCTCTTTCATCTTCATTTCAACCATCACGTACTCAGGGACAGCTTTGAGGCAGACCCATTACAAGTGCAGGTTGGTGGGTGCCATGAACAGTGTTTATACTGTCAGACAGTGACCTGAAATGCATTTCCAAAGAATCTTTTCTTGTTTCCTGCGTGCGAAGTAGAAAATCCAAGGACCCTCCTTTTATCTTCACAGCTCTGGCTAAATAGATGGTCACACTGCTGCTTCCTGCACTTCTTTATGCCCAAAACAGATAGCAATACTGAGCAACCCAGGGCAGAAATGAGAATGGTATGTCCTTCGTCACATGTAGTTTTGTGATCCTGGGGGGCAGCTAAAGGCCCAGGTGTAAAGAAAGTATCACCCAGGTCCTAGAATTTGCAGGCAGAAGTCACAAGCACTGAGGCATGGAAGAAAGCAAAATACCCTAATGGCCATAACTGAGGGTTGTTCATAGTGTACTGCAGTACAAAGGCAAAAGCCAACCAAGCAAAAAACATTTCTGAAGGGAACGTGTCCACAACCTTCACTGGTAGGAGTTTAATTCACTTTGGACAGTTATGTCAGCATGTTCTGAACCTGGGCTGGTGGTGTTTCAAATGAGACTGCTGTCTCTCCTGAACCTCCACCTGAGTGTCGGCAGTGGCACCACAGCTCCCTACACATGGGGTGGCTGCACAAGGAATGTGCCACGGTGACAGCACGGACTTGGCTGTCAGAAACATTATAGTCCCAGCAAAAGGGATTTCTTGGACTTCAAAGGGCTCTATGAAGAAAGCCTAATCTTCTGCGATTCATGTTACTAAGTGACTTAAGAAGAACAGAGCTTTAGAACACATTGCACAGCAAAGATCCTGTGCGTGTTGGTACATCATGAGTAATTACTGACACAAGGCTAAGGAATGTCTTTTTTCTCACAACTAAATCTTCTCCAGTTATTTCTATTTCCTATTTTTTGCAATACCTTGGTACTTCAGAACCTTCTCCCTGAATTGAGACCCATTGAGCTCGACCCCTCTGAAATTAGTCATAGTTTTCTCTAGCTATGACTAATTCAAATAAAATGTAATCTGAAAAATTCTGCAAGCTTCCTATTGTCCAATCTTCCAAGAACTTAGTATGTTAAATTTAAGTAGTGAACCTTGAGGTATCTGCTGTTGTCCCTGAAGACACATTGAAGATAATTTTATTTCTTTTTTTGTCCATTACTGAGCATTTTATCATTCCTTCCTGACTGCTCAACTTGTATAAGAACATTTTGTGACTGACTTTATCATAGGATTAAGGGTGCCGTAAACAAATCAGATCAGTTAGGCCTCTTTCAATTGTTGTTTTCCAACAAAGAAACAGAAATTCATTATCATTTATGGAAGAAAGTGCTTTAAAATTTACTCTGGTGCTTTTCTCATTTGTGTAAGTGTACACCTTGACTGTCCGTTGCTAAAAAAGACAAAAAAGTCAGTGAAACAGTGAAATTGTAGCTTGTTGCATATTCTTTATACTCGTGGAAATGACTATAGGAAACGTGTGCTTTGGAGATCGAAGACCTGTGACCCCCCTGCACTCAAATACTGTGTCTGCAGGGTTGCAATGGGTATTGAAAGGACACAGCAGCAGCAGAGGAGCAGAACTCCTTCACGATCTCCCTCACTTCCCTGCCTGTGACTTGCCACCCTATACATTTCTTCTTGGGTTTTTTTTTTTTTTTTTTAATCCCATGTAAAATAACTTCCTGTCTCCCCTTATCCCTATTTTCTACTACACTTTAGTGACATTCATCTTTCTTCTATTCTCCTAAGAATCTTAAAAGAAAGAGATTGGAAAGCAGACAGCAAAAATGACACACTGAAAGGTGAAACAATAGCTGCAGGGACTGTGAATAAAGGGAGACATTGGGACTGTTTTAATTCCTTTTCTACTAGGTGGAATCTCCTACTTCTGTTATTTTTTTATTTTTTTATGTTGGGGAAAAATTATCAGCTGAAGTAACAATGCCTCCTGGCACACTTCTAAATTCCCCCTTACTGGCAGGCTAGGATTGAAATGTCCCAGTGAAAGCTGCTGTGAGCTGACAGCTGCCTCTTAGGAACTTCTGAGAATCCCTTCTCTAACAAAGATATCCACTACCTTTACAGCTGGAAAGGTTGGACTGACTCAGCAAAGGAACTTTATTATTCTGGGACAGATTTAACAATGAATCAGAGAAGAGGGGGCTCAGTTATCATTGTTGGGGCAGAGGGTGCTTTATCTCATAGCGAGGTGGTAGGTGTGCTGCCGTACAGTCCCTCCTCCTTCATCCAGGTGTTCCTACCTCTGCCTGACAATCCTACACAAGCAAGCCAAGTGCCACAGAATCCACTGGGACCTATCTGGAAAAAGGAATTTCTGATCTATGAGAAATTCCAACATTTTGAAATTTGTTTTTCTTCCAAATATAAATGAGAAGCCAAAATTCCATGGGCTGTGTGGAACAGATCTCCTGGAGAGGAACAAGGGGAAGGAATGGAGAAGATTAAGAAACTTAATCTTGAAAGAAAAGAAAAAAAAAATCCTGCTGATACTTTTTTTGATGAGCTTTGCCACTTATTAACTTCCATGGGGACCAAACCAGACCCCAGAGAAGACCCACAAAATTCTGCAACTCATTGGGAATCTCGGAGAGATGTATGGAAAAAAAGCAAACAACTAATGATCAGTCATGATTGACAGTCAGAATCACACTGATAAATAGGTTATTTTCAAATTGGTCATACATTTCAAATAATTCACATATATTCAATATTTACAGACAGCTATATAACTCCTCAAGGGGTCTAGCGAAGCATGTAAGTATGGTTTTTAATTTCAGAATATGTATCCCCACTGAAAATATTTACTCAAGCATGTACAGTAAGACATTCACTTAATTGCTTTCCTGGACTAGTTTCTATTCATTCTTAACCCAGGAACGCTATTTTTACATCTGATACAACACCCTACTGACTTCTAAGCAAGTCTCACTCTCAATTTCAGTCACTGTTGGGTTTGCTATTTAATTCTTTAGCCAAGTTCTGCTGACCCTTGGTATCTAAAGTCCATCCTTTAAAGTTACATAAATAAAAGATATTTATCTTTTATCAAACATCTCCAGTTTCCTTAATCATTGCTGTGGAGCATCTGCTACATCCCGTTTTCCGCAACCCATGAAATTTTGGGATGCTCATGGTCATAGTAATATGCACGTTCCTCACAATCCTAACTCACACTTCCTCTTTTCTATCATATGAAGTGACTAGAGCTGCTCAGAGAAAACCGGGAAAATTTTTAACTTGAGAAAAATAAGATTTATGCAATGATCTAGGAAAGGAAGACAATAGTGAGAAAAGAGCTTTCCACCAACAATTAGATATGCAAGGAATTAAGGACTGATTACAGAAAATTTGAGATGAAAGTGACAAGATGGAGTGTCTGGCCAGATAAAGGGCAGATGACATTGACCATCAATAAATGCGAAGTGATGTACACAGGAAGAAACAATCTTAAATACTTCTACCTTGCCTACATACCAAGGGGCTCTGAACTGACTGTTTCTATTCCAAAATGAGGACCAAGAGGGGTTTGGCAGAAGCTGGCCTTCAAAATGATTGCTTCCAATATAACAGCTTGGGATCTTCAACTGCAAATGACAGGAAATAGGCTCAAAAACCAGAAAGCTCCTCTTTTTAGCCAGTGTGTATTTAAACAGTGGAACTCCTCACCAAATTATATTCTAGATGCCAAAAGCTTACACAGATTCAAAAACAAAGTCACCAAAGGAAAATCCCTTAAGAACTATTAAGTACAAAATATTTTGTCTGGTTCAAAAATCCCTCAGCCACAAATTGTTGGAGGCTGGGAGAATATTTGAAGGAAGTGTCAAATATGCTTGCAGTACTAGCCACTGTCAGAGTGAGTATCCTGAGCGAGACAGATGGCTGGTCTGACCTGGTATGACTGTTCTTGCACTTTTATATCACATTTTCCTTTCCTAAAAAAATTCACTAAAATGATCATAACGTTTACATACACATACCATACTGTGCCCGACAGACAGAGTTGGCACAAAAAAAAATTTATAAGCAACCAAAGATAAGTAAATGTAAAGGGTTACAACTTTAAGAAGAGACAGAGCTATCAACCCTACCTTTAATTAAAAAAATATAGAGAGTTCAAGTAGACAGTACATATTAGCAATTTATGGTAATACACAATACAGTGATTATACAACTATCCCTGAAGTGAGCTTTGCATACTCAAGAAATTCAGAGCTAATCTTAAAATTCAAAGAAACCCAAATATGCTGAGATATAAAAACACGTACATATTATGCATCCAGACATAGTGTGGTAACATTTGTAATGTTTCCCACAGTCTAAAAGACTCTAGTGGTTTTAGAGATATTCTTTACAGTTAAAATACAGAATCCTAGTAAACCTGATAATATTCATCAGTTTAGTTGGAATTTCTCGTGTGCACACATGCATGCAACATCTTTGTTTGAGAGGTCAGCATCAAATAAACTTAACTGCTTCCCCTGTGGACTTAAATCAAGGCTAGATACTAAATTAATATATTACTATATATAGTCTGTTTATAAGTAATTCTTTTTTAGCAGTTGCACCTTTTCCATGTAGTTTAGAATAGAAGCTGCCCTTGTTCTCTAGCACAACCTCTACCATGAATGCATCAGAAGAAAGTAATTACATTTAACAGGCACCACCCTTGTTTAATGGTGTATAAATATCCTGGTGCCAGTCCTGTGCTTGGCATACAAGGAAAGGTTAAATACATTAAACATCTGCAGCTCAACTAAACACCAGTGAAATGCTGGAGGGAATAGGATAACCATAGACAAGTACAGAAGAAATGGAAACCCTAATGATGGAAGAGCGTTGTTTAGGATAATATCTGGTCATAGAACGATGCTTTAAAAGCAAGCACAGGGAAAATGATGTTGGAAACCTTTCCTAATGGGAAGACCTAATAGGCTGCAGAATAATCACCCAAGGGAGATGGAGGAAGTCCTTTTGACTGAGTCATTTCTTTCTGGACTGGGCAAAGTGTTAAGCACACTACAGGGAAAAAACATACTGGAAGATGGAAAGACAACCAGGTATACTGCTCAGAAGCCTAAGACGTTTTTTCTTCTCAACAGTAGCAGTTTTGTTCAAAACAAAACCAAAGTCATGAAAAACCTTTTTAATTGTGCGTGGAGAGACGAGTGACTTCTGCAGTCTCTCCCCTTTCTCAAATTTAATACATTTATGTGTATTTATGACTCCTCCTTAAATTGGATTTCCAGAACAGAGTTTTCCCTTTGCCTGTTCCCAGATCTGTGGTCACGTATTTCCTTTGCCCATCTGATGCTGTGTGACAAGAACGGATGCAGCTTTATCGGAAACTTGTCCTGATCAGGCTCTTGCCAAGCGTGACTAGTTTAATGTGACAGATTATAAAACGAAGGGAGAGTGAAAAGGGAGGAATAACAAGCGTCAGGGAAAGATTAGATTCTCCACACATTTCTGCGTTTATTGACCTTTTCTTCTTCGATATACCATTAGTTACCCAGATTTACAGCTCGAGATGGCAGGCAAGCTGTCAGGTGCACTGCTTAGATCATTGAGGATGTTATGAACTCTACTGGAAACTGATTTCATTAAACGAGAGTATGTGACTTGACATTTGACATAGCAAATATCTTACTGACATTTTAATTGGTCCTTGTACAATTCCTTTGTAATTATTTAGATCTTTTTAATAACTTCTTAGGGGCTTAAAAATTAAAACATGTCTGAGAAAGTTGCAACTGGGGTACCAACAGCCAGCATATAGCATCCATGTTGAAAAGCCATTATATGTAAGTGCAGTTTGGCATCAGTGTACATAAATCTATAGATCAATTTGCAGGGAAGCAATGTTTTATCCTGAAGTTTCTTGAAGGCTCACTTGGATGGTTTTCTTTCAGTAACCTCTTCATCAAATTTTTAGTCATAAATTTGACTTAAGTTGCAATTTATTCATTAATAACATACCACCTCTTGGACTTGATCTAGAGAGAAAGTAAAGAACCTAACACAGTTCTACACTCAGGACACCAGTCTGAGCAAAATGCAGCTTTGAGTTCTGATCAGTGCATGAACAGTAGGAACTGATGCAATTGTCTACAATAGTGGATAGAAGGTTTGAAAACCTTCAGACCCACATTTCTGAAGGCAAAACTGTACTACACTTAAAGTAATGGAGCAATGTATGTGTGTATCTTTATTCTAAAGTCTGAACCCAGGCTCTCACAGTGCATTCACTTTACTCATTAGCTGAAGTAATGTAATTTCAATGATACACAACATCCCCACCCTTGGAACTGGGGTAAGAGTTTGATCATAGTTCAACTGTAGTATATTGGAGTTGTCAAAACAGCCTGGTCCAGTTCTAGACTTCGTAGGCATCAAATCCAGCCTGGTCCCTGATTCCACAGGAACAGGGTCTCAGCCTAAGAAGAGGGTGGGCTATGGAGGGATGCCCCTCTTTACGCTGAGTTAGCAGCTCAGCACAGCTACAGATGGAGAGGAACTTTCAGAGAGGATTCTTCAGAGAACTAAATGCAGTGACCAGCCTCTCGGTCTGCATTCAAATCTCTTCAACTTTAATCTCTGCAGCTGTGTAATGTTGCCTGTCATCTGTTTTAGTGCAGTGAGAAGAGCTGAGCCTAAACTCTAGGACTCTTGTTGCTGATGACAGTTCCATGCAGCTCTTGTTTTCCTCATGCTGCAAGACCTGGCTGGCTTTGGCACATCCTGCCTAACTGCTGCTGAGTGATGAGGAAATATTTGCCTTGAGCTGGAGCACTAAACACCTCCTCTGTGGTTAGGAGAGATGCAGCTCTCTCCATGGTGGGGTGGTGATTAGATTGAACCGTTACCTCCATTTTCCACCTTTGCCGCAATAATTGCTTTCCCTTGTGCCCCTCACTGGACAAACAAGCTAAGGAAATATTCTGGGAACACTGAGGACTTTTGAACACCATGTAACGTGAGCACACTGGCTTTTGGAAAAGGGGTTGGCTCTACATAAGTGCGAGTGGAAGAAGTCTGCTATTCCACCCCGAGGCAAGAAATTAATTACTATGACTGTGCACCCTCTGTGCCATGTATCCAGCTGGCAAGCCCTAGCCCATAGCCACCACGTGGGGTCACCATCTGATTCTGAGCTTCTTTATGCCCTATACTTCACACTAGCGTTCCTGTAGTCTGAAGACTATTACTTGCAGGGCAGAATAGGTTCCTCTGCTTCCACTAAAGGACAGGGACTTTAGTAGGCTGCATAGATCCGACTTCTCTGTGCAGAAAGCTGAATGTGACAAGCCAATATTGCTCGCACGACATATACAGAAGAGCAAGATGTTCACTAAAAGCTAAGCCCTGTTCCACCCCCAGCACAGGGGAGTGAAGATAGATGGTTTGTTGCACCTGTTTGTTGGTCTGTGTTTGTCGATGGCCACATGCACCTTGGGAAAGCCTGAAGTGATGTACCAGCAAGGTAGGAAGCCCCATGTAATCAGGCTTCCAGAGGCTCCTGAAATCCAAGAAAGCTGGACCATGAGGCATTTTATTATCCTTAGTTTCTGTCTGAGCTTCAGAGAATTACTGCACCTGAGCTGAGATGGGCTGCAGTTTTAAGAAAACACAAGATTAGATTGCCACTCACTGTGGCCCCAATACAGGTCACAGCCCTGCCATGTCAAAAGCTGTATAAATGGAAGAGAAAGGCCCTCTCCTGTCCCAAAGACCTACAGTCAAAGGATTTGGGCGTAGTCAAGTTAACCCTACATTAAGGTGACTGTGGTATTTCTTGTTTGTTTGTGCACTCTGAGTTTACAGTGGGTTGATTAACTGATTGAGTTTAACTTTCCTCCCTTGCAGATTAAGCTCAGCTGTGCTACATCCCCACAGCTCCAGGCTCAGAGTGCACTGGGCAGACAACACGTGGGAACACGTTGAATACTGGAAGGCAACCACACGTCTGGGTACCTACGTGTACAGACAGACAATAATACGTACAGGATGTGAGTGTTACATTAGAGACATCGCCCATGTGGCAGAAAGCAAGCAGAAAGCCAGGGAAGTGTCTGAAACTGGCACACTGGCTGCCACCTTGCTCAGGAGCAATGAAGGCATGACTTATGCTTCCTGGTTTACCAAAGCTTGAGCCTCACCAGTTCCAGGACTGGTTCCAGGCTGAAAAGCTGATGTGGTGACTTGCCTTTTCTGCCTAGCAAAGGGACAAGATCTCCTTGCTGCTGCTGCTGGAGACAAGGCCTCTGAAGAAAGGAAGGAAACATTACATTCCCTGTCTTTAGGGACAGAAGCAGCCAGTCTGCGTGACTCATCTGGATCCAGAGCACAGCATGGCATTCGAGTTAGGAGTTCTGCTAACTACAGCACCCACAAGACAGAGGAACTGAGCTGCACTTATCTTTTTACAATACCGCATGCGCCTTCCAATGGATAACACTCTTGCCATACCCACACGTTACAGATGGAAAAGACCTCTGATTTAAGGTTCCTGCTCCAACTCTGAATGCCACACAACTTTACATTTGCTCAGATCTTCAGCCAGTCTGAATCAGCATAGGTCTACTGAAGCCTGACTCATCAACACTGGGTCTGTTACCTTCACAGAAGAAAGTTGATACTTAGACCATAAACATCCCAGCAACAGAAAAAGACGTACTTTTATGTGTTTGAACAAAGTTAAATAAATTATTTCAGAGACAGTCACTACATATCTTAGCTGGCACAAATCCTTCACGCATGGTACTCCTTCAGTGATGCCCTCAAAAGTGCTTAACTGAAGTTATATAAAGAAATGCTGCAATCTTAGGATAAACTGGAGTTGATACAAAAGTAGTCTGAGAGAACGAGCCCAAGGAATGCTTAAAGCAACTAAAGGGAAAAGTAAATTGGAAGTTAAAGTTGGAATCTGCTGTGGCAGGCAAATATCCCTATCATTGAAAAGGCTCACAGGGTTTTTACTAGCCTAATAATTTTGATAACTTCCTCAAATTGTGATTATTTTTAATGGAAAAGAAATGCAAGTTCCAAATTTTGGAAATAACGCAAAGTTTTCTGCCATGATTTAGAATACTCTTTCCCTTCCTCTGTGAAAACAAACTAACTTATTTTCACAGTAATCAGCTTTAGATTTGAAAAATTTAACCCAGCTCTTATGATATTTAATTTTCATACACCACTCAAAGAACCAAACTAAACCCAACAAGTTATGTCTATGGAAACCTCACAACATCAGCTTCGATGTCAATAAGAAATTACCTGTACATTACTTAAGGTGGAAAGAAACTTCAGGCCACTGAAGAGTTACACAAATGTTCTACTATTTTAATGTTGCTGTCAGGTTTGTAGGGAGGGTCTGGGCAAGAGGCGATATCCACAAGTACACACTGTGAATGCAGTGGAAGCACCATTAAGACTTCCAGCATGGAGAGAGATGGAGTGCATTACCCCACATGGTAGCTGAGGTATGCGTACAAGTGTCTCAGCTGCCTGTGGAGATCTTTGGAATAGAAATATCTGCTTACTAAAATGGCCTTCTTGAATGCTTCTTGAATGAGAATGGAGGAGAGGAATGTAACACCTCTTGCCACACACACACACTTAAAAAAACCCCTTCAATCATCAAAGCATTCTGTTAGAATTAGAGAGAGGAAACTCCAACTGTAGGTAACACCAGGATTCCTTACTTCAGGTTTGTTTAGGATTGTTTTTGCCTGGATATCACTGAACTTTCAAGAAATCTGCCAGAGCTGTAAAGGGAAAATATAACTTACAGTACCAGAGGAGTATCATTCTCTGCGTTGTCTTCCAGAAGCTGAAGGGCTATGATTTTATTAGAACACTGCTGTTGCAAGACCACAGAATAATATGCTGACATTTTGATCAGCATTTAAACCCAATATGTATTTTTAAAACTACATTTATATTCCATCATAAACTGACACTGGACAGAACAAGTCACTGCTGCCACTGTGACTACACTTCAACTTAAAATGGAAAAGGCTCTGCTCTGCAGAGTGTTGCAAAAAGCCCTTTTTCGATGTCAGGGTCTATCTAGTGTTTTGCAACAGTGCCAGTCTCTCTAGTTTCTGACCACCTCCCTCTAAATTAGACTAAAAAGTGAGCTGTCAGTAGGGCTTCTGGAAGCTTCAGCTTCTTTCCTTTGTCCAGTTACAGGGACTAGTGAATTGTGTAGTTATAGAGAGAGGACAAGCAACATTAGAGACTGCAGTGTGGGGAGAAACTCAGCCCTTATTCAGATGCCTGGTCAAAAAAGGAAACTCCTGCTGCATTTCAAAAGGATGGTCAAATTCTCTACTGGCATTGTATAGCAGTTGTCCTGCCCTAAGAGTACTTCAGTTATGTTTTCTTTGCTCTGTGTCTTCTGCCTTGTCTACAGCTGCCAGGGCAGTCTGGTGGTGTGGCACCCAATGGGAGCTCACATGGTCAGAACAGGAATAAAGAGCAGAATAAAAGTTTGTTAGAAATGAGACTGTGCATAACTAAGACGACTTTCTATTTCTGGTACTGAAGAGCCACAAACACACAATTTTTATTATTTATTTTTTTTTTTTTAGTTTTTGCTGCATATTTCCGGGTGTCCTCTAGATGCTTCCTCACACCTGGAGTTCAAGGTGCATATTCTTGGAGATATTACTTATTCATCCTGCATTAAAAGCATGAGAACTAATCCAGTAATCATACTCACTCTCTCTTAAGCTCTCTACAGATACATGCCAAAAAATTGGTTGATGCCTGAAGCAACCTGCACTGTTGCACTTACTTTGGGGAACTACACGGTTCAGGCTGGTAGGAGTCCTCCTGCCCTTTGCGTAGAGTCAAGCAAGTACATGGTCTCTTGGATCAGATATTGTCTTCTGGTTGCGCAACTGAACAATGAGATCTCGATTAAGAAGTAGGGTGTTGGGACAATACATCAATTTAAGTACAATAACTATACACTAGATGCTCAAGACAATGTAACAATTGGGTATACAGTTAAAAAAGATCTAATTGTTTTGTAAAGCTTCCTATGCCTTATTGCTTAAGCATTCATCCTGAAGCGATACAGTATATATTCCTAATTGAGACATACAAGTAATAGAAACTATAGTATCATGGCCACTTCCACCATATACAGAAAGGAACACCACAAACTTAGAAAGGTCTGAAAACCAGATCCAAGTACTATATCTAAAGAAACTGGAGATGCTCTCAGCGTTGCTGTCTTTCTTATTAATATTTTCTGACATTCATATTTTGGTACTCCAAACAAGTTCAGCCAGGGAACAGGATTGCACTGAACAATTTGTACACACACCTATCAAAGCAAGAGAGTCCCTGAACATCAATTTTATCCACTCGACACAGTATTTATTGTTGTTAATTGCTTCCTCACTTTACCTGTCAAATAAGACAAATAATCATACTGTCCATCACAAAGCAAAAAGATGCAGAAAAATGCTTTAAAGAAATAAATATCTCATAGCATAAGCCTGTAAAAGGAAGAAACCTCACAAAAGAACCATACAGCAAATACATGACCTAACAGAAGAACAGATTTGTCACGTAAATAAACGTGGTGTGTTCCAAAAAACCCCAATCCAATACTTCAGAAAAGAGCAATATCCTCTTCATGGCTCACTGGTACTCCCGGAGGAATTTTGGAAAACATTCTAGTAAGACATGCTTTGGCTGATAGTATCGTCGGGTTGCTGGGATTTGATTTGATGTTTTCATTCTTTTTTCTTTTTGGTTTCTTGTTGTTTTGATTTGTGAGAATGAGCACTTGTCTCAAAAACAGGATCTTGGTTACTGAGGAATCTGTTTATTTCGGGCCCTTTTTCCTAACTTGGTATCAGTTGGAACCACTCACTGCTCTTGGTATTTTAGGGGACTAATTTTAGGCCCTGGTTTTTTAGATGTTGGCCAGAGGCCCCACTCAGTGTCTCTACGTAGAAAAAGTATATTATAAGATTTGCTTTTATCTCTGGTGGGGATCCAAAGCTTCTGAAGACTTATAGATTATTTTTTTTTCCTTGGAGTTCAAAGGCTCTAGGTCTGGCATCTCACTTGTGACACCAGTTAGTTTGAACATCTGTGAAGTTCATGAGGGACATTTGATTCTGTATTGTCTTCACTCTGGGCACTTAAGTGAAGAACTGCCTCTGGTTAGCTGCAATAAACCAGTGTCTGTGGCAGTACAAGCTGGTACAAGGCAATTCCACTGCCAACAGGACCCAGCATCCACGACCTACGCAATGTCAAGAACGGCCAACAAGACACAGAAAAGACAAGAGACTGAACCCCATCCTCTCCTGACAGACTTGGTGCAAAGGTCACACGAGTTCTCTGCATCCTGGTTTAGCTCCATACTAACACTAGTAGAAGCGTAGCTAGAAACTTCCTAGGGATTAGCTTTGCATAAAAGGGTTTGTTTTATCAAGAAGAACAACAAAACTTTCCCAAAATAAGCAGACATCACCTTTGATATCAGTGGCAAGTCTTACTCTCAGGAAAAAGACATCAGGGCTGGCTTCTCATCCAAAAGCTAGATCTTTAAACAACAGTATCTCCCCAAAGCACCGATATTCTGCTGGGACCTCTCTACTGCTCCCTCCTCCACGCTGTCTCTCAAGCTACACAGCAGCATGGGTCAGCCACCCCAGGGCAGGACTATGATTTCTCATCTCACCAGACCATTTCACATGCTGGAAGATCACATGGGGCAAGTTGTGAGTCTCTTAGGGCTCTCCCTGTGCACCAGCAGCACTCACTGGTGAGGGCTGGGCTTGGTTTGTGTTTGCCACAGAAGCTGAGAGCTGTTGACAGACATAACCACCTGCTTCAGGGTGCTCACTAAGAGGCACACATCTGCTGAATATGGGATTACACTAAGGCAGGAAGAAAAGACATTTGGAGTGCAACTGTGTTTTAACTAATTTACCTGCTGCTATTTTCCTTTGCAATTGCAGCCATCCTGTCTCTGAGACATTGTCTGTCAGGTTGCTCATACATCATAACTACCTTCCCCTCTCTGTTCTAGCCCCCAAACGAGAGGCGCGTGGACCACTGCTAACTAACAAGTGCTGAGAAGGAAAACACTGAAGGCCTCACTTATAACCAGAGGAGAAGGAGGGGGTAGAGAGGATTATTTACACAGAATTCAGCTTGGGTTTTCAAACCAGTATTTATAGGTTTGGAAAGAGCCAAGAACAAAAACTTTAAAATAGTTATTAGGGGTTTTATGGAAACTGGATGAATGGATGGTTTCAATGGGAAGCCAAATAAATATAAAAAAGATAATTTAAGCCTGGCAGGAGACCTTAGGATCTTGAAATAATAAAGCTTAAAAAATAAGAAAATAAAGCTTTTGAAAAGTGACACAAAGCCTCTGGAGTCCAGAAAAAAACCTTCTATCTTAACGGTAGAGATGCTGTCCTTGAACCAATTGTTACTGTACTGGCCTCCTATTAATTATTATTATTAACACAAACTATGCTGTCCTGTGCATTGCACTCTAACCACGGCAATACAGTCAGATAAACCATCCACTAAGCACAAAGATGGCATTTGAGAGAAAAGCTGGAATCATCCAAAAATAATACCAAGTTATATCCACCGAGTGGCTTCTCCCACTTCGCTTTATCTAAGTAAGCCACGCATATGTGTTTAAGCCCTTAGATGGTCACAATGGTGCCTGTACTCACCACAGTAATATCCCCGCAGTGGTGACCCTGTCTTATTTGGAGCTGTGTCTGCAGAGCTTCTGTAGCTGGACACCTTTCAAAACCAACCTACAATCCATGGGGGAAATGGAAAGCTCCTTGCTTTCATCCCTTTTCTAGAAAAATCAGATACTGATTCAAAGCAGTGACTGTGCCTTCTTTGTACCTGAGCACAGTTAAATGATGCTGCGGTCTTTTTATAAACAGAATTGTTGGGAATTAACAGAGACACTCATGACAGAGCTGATAATCCTTGTGATGCAAACAGATTTTATGCCAGCAAACATGCACATCTAGTGAAGTTTCAAAAGCCTCTTACAAAACCAGTAGTCGATGCAAGGCGAGTTTTATTTATTAATTTAAGAACTGAGACATCCTCAGTCTTTTATGCACTGATAAATAGGGGAAACTGAGGCAGAGAACAGTGAAGAAGTTGGCCAAGCAGTCAGAACAGCAGGAATCAACCCAGAACATCTGACTCATGTGCTTGTGCTCATTTGGCTAATGCTCCTGTCATGTAAGCCAAATCCTGGTTCTGGTCTCATTGAAGCCAATGGTAAAACTTCCATATATGTGAACGGAGCAGAGATTTGAGACTTCAGTCTGTCATCTGCACTTTATAGGTTTGTGCCTTTATAGATGGGGCAGATATTTCATTCTGCTCTGTGGTTCAGCCAGCTGGACGGTGCTATGTATATTTAGGTCACAATGAGAAAAATAAATAGCAATTAAAACCAAAAAAACCTCTCTCTTCCATATGGAAGATTTTAGTGTTTTTAATAGCAAAATTACTCTTCTTCATTTATGGCACTTCCACAGGGAGATCAGTTGCTTGTAACCATTAGCAGCAACAAAGGCTGAACTCATTCTCCCAGAGGTCTGTTACAACAACCCAGCAGCTCCCCATGGCCATGGGGGTCAACTGCTTGTCCCCATCTGTACCACCTACAAGAGACTTTGCTGCACTCAGTTATCTATTCTGTCATCTTCTGGCTAACAGCAGCTAAGCAGGGCTCAGGTCATGAGGCAGAGCAAGGTTTTCAGTGGTAAGATGGCAGATTAAAGACCTGGTCATCTTGCTCTCATGGGATGCCGAAATGAGCATCACAACAGCAATACTGTCTTTGCATGAGACAAAACTCTAATCCTGACCACTTGAAATGATTCTGGCTGACTTCCAGTCTGTATACCGGTGTTCCCAGCGTGCATATTTGCTGCCCATTTCAAGACCTGCTCTGAGGTTGATTCAGATGTCACATGCCAGCACCGTGTATCATCTAAGGCAATGGTATGGGAGCTATACCTCACTGGAGCAGGGAGCATGGCCTCTCTGCTGGGAGGATTACAGCTACTCACTCTCTTCCCTGCCCTTTGACATCTAAGGACTGCTCCCAGAGAACAAAACTGTAGCTTTGGCCTTCTCCCCTTCAGGGAGCAGAGAAATGCGAGCTCAGGCTCCAAGTATATTCCCTGAGACCTCATCTTCCTTGGGCTTTTGTCAGCTATTACACACTGTAAGGCTTTTCTAAACTACCAGCAGGTGACTACTATTATTGTTGAAAAGAGAACAGCAAGAAAGTTTTAAAGCTCATACAAGCAAAGGGTGGAAGAATTGAAGATCTGATCCCATCTATACATCACCTGCAGTGGAAGAAAGAGGAGCTGAAGTTTAATAGAACTTAGTTCTTCTCCAGTCCCCTCACTCCATCAGTGCAGAAACACTGATGGTTCAGTCAGGTGTTAGATGCACAGGGCTCTACCTTCCCAATGAAGGCTCAACTATTTTATTCCAGCATATACACCAGTGAGCACCACTACCACTTGGCCATGGAACATGGAGAATAAAGAGCTTATTGTGAGCAAACCCTAATAACAATGAAAGGTAATGACCATTGTAACAATCCTGCATTGTGATGTTCATTTCTGAAACTTCCTTTTTTAGGGTAGAAATTTTCTGTACCTTGTCACTCTTCAGAGATGATTTCTGTCTCCTTTCTTTTGAAAAGACTCCTTTGAAAATCCTCCTTCGTCAGTTTTGGGAGGATGAGCAAGGCATGAGACTGCACTCAGTGATAAGAAAGCAATTGCTACAAAACTGGGAGAAAACTATCATAAATTACACGACTTAGGAAAACTAAACTGTCTTATCTAATATTTCTTAATTACGTAGTTACAAACTGTCAGACACACTGAATCTACAACACTCAGCATCTAGATCAGCTGGATTAGTTCAAGATTCAGTAGAAAAGAATTAGATGTATCTGGTCTGCTCCCAATACCTTTCCAAAAAACCCAAAGAGATAACTGCTGAACTAGGGATATTTTCTTCCTGAATAAGGTATGCAGAGGAGGGCTGGCAGGCTGCTGCTAAGAAATACTTTGTTTGAAATCAGTGCTAGAGGAGTCTAAGGTGAATTCTCTCCCTGAGATGGGAGGGGGAAAGGGAAAGTATGTTTTTGTCCTGTATCATCATTTTAATTTCTGCATACTTAATTTGCCCCATCCTAAACTCTGACCAGCTAAGGTTATAATAAGCAGCCTTCAACTCAACCACTTTGAAGTCACTATTCTTGAAACACAACAATCACAACAGCATCACATTTCACTGTTGGGCAGTCCTGCACCTCCCAAAGAGATGGGATGCATCTGTTATTTGCTTGGACAGTCTCCTCCAGGCACCCTCTGGAAACCCAAAAGTGAGAGCAAATGCAGTGTAACTGCCTGCACCAACCAGTTTGGAAAGGATGAGGAAGCAGGGGCAGGACTGCTTTGTCTACAACGAATGCGAGTAGAACTGAGAGGAAATAGGTCCTTAATGCAGACAAGCCTCAATCAGCAACAGATCACATCAACGAATCTGTTGTAAATGTTCTCTTCCTGTTCTCATAGGTGAGGCTGAAATAAGCATATTGCCTACGTTCAGTCCCAAAATTAAGATACATACAGGCACAGTTCTCTTAATTACCTCTCTGGTCCTATATACAGAACATTTGAGGCAACCACAAGTATCTTCACTTGACCCAAACCAACTGTGTCACGAGGTGAAGCTGAATATAGTCCTTGTTTTATTCACCCCCTCAAAGAAACAGCCAGCTTTGTACTAAACCCTTCAGGTCAGCAGGGGGGAGCTGGCACAAAGCAAAGGAAGGGATTTGCCACCTCAGCTGCTTACCTATAAGAAGTGCCATTTCATCCCACCAGTTCCTGGACTCTCAGAGTGAGGAGATGTAGGTAAGAGTACCCTTCCTCTGCCCCTGGGCAGATGGCTTCAGTAATTGAACAGTTCAGACTCCAACAAAGCAGAGTGCATATGTGCAAACACACTCACACAACACTAACCTCCAAAGACTCCCAAACCCAAATGACATCAAGATTTTCTTTAATTATTGTATTTTTAAGCCCTTGATTTTCTTGTGGTGGGGGCCTCAGAACCATTGGAGACCTTGGGGGGTGGAGGGGTGCCAAAGACAATTGTGGCCTGGGAATATTTGCCAGCTGGACTAAGAGATTTATTTTTGGTTCTCCATTCTTTTTCTTCCTGTTCGCCTTGCAAATCCTGCTTTCTGGCTGGCTGGGATCTGCAAATCCCCAGCCTTACGAACTGCAGACCTGGAAGGTGCTGGGGTGTCAGTCCCTGAAACTGAGAGGGCTAATGCAACAGTGAGCAGTGATTTGCTATATCAGGAAGCCTGCATTTTCACAAACTGCACCCACTAGCCACAATTCCTATTGAACTTTGAAGGACCAGTTTTGCTCCTGTTTACACCCATTCAGCTTTAACAGCTACTGCTGATTTTTATGAGGAATACAGTTTGGAATTTGGGATTCATTTCCTATTCTAAAGAAAGGAAAAGAAGAAAAACATACTTTGAATCCAGCTATCTTGCAGCCTGAAATTCTGTTCTGCATTTTTTCCTTTCAATGCCGCAGCCTCCTCTGCTCTTTCTGCCTACTTCCAATTTTCAGATGAACTGCTGAGATACTGAAATTCAAACTACATGAATACACATCATATAAAACAATCACAAAGGCTGTGTTGGTTCCATATCTTCTTACCTATCCTTCAAAGTAATATCCTCTGGTTGCTTGACACAACAAAGAACATCTTGCAAATACAACTGAAATTCTGACCAGAAATGGTTAAATGCCACAGGAGCTGGTCCTCAAGGCAGCTGCCTACCATGAAGATGTGCAAGACTGTCTTGAATTCAATCCCCAGCTGAACTGCCAGCACCAAGAACGACCCTCTGAAAACAGCTGAGAATACAGGGTGTGATGTGAAAGGTGCTGATTTCCTCCACCTGGCAAAGGCAGCACTATCTACCAACTGCATACAGAAAGGGGAGTCACAAGAAGTATTTTGGATCACACAGGACCTCACCATGGAGAAGAGTAGAGAACAAAACCCTTTTTGTAATAATCATGAGGCACCAGCAGCAGCAGAGAGTTGAGAGAAATGGCTAAAGCAAGAGGAAGACATTACAGATACTAATAGGTAATAATCACACAAAAGTTCAGGAGCAACTGAAGCTGAAGGAGATGAGTTCCTAAGTGTAATCTCATTAACATGAGCTACCTCACAAAGAACTGAAAGGAAACATGCAGCCCTCACGCTCTCAGAACAAGGCATGAAATACCATAGGAGGACTGTCTGAAAGTTCCCACATCCTTGCAAAAGACTGTCTGAGGCCAGTTTGCAACCAATTACCTGCCATGTCCTTTCTTAGTACTTTCATATTTTTCTCATGAGTTAATTCCTGCAATACACAAAGCAAAACAGATTCACTGCTCAGATAAGAAACTGTCCCATACACTTGTTTTATCTTTAGTAACCAGAGCTGGCCAAATAGCTAGAAACCAGGTGGGTTTTCACAATCCTGTTAGAGAGCAGGAAGGTAAAGACTTACTGGAAGGCAAAGCGTACATAAGCATTGCATGATACAGTATATACATCTTCCCCCCCATCTCTCATTGTCTCCAATGACTTTTCAGAGCTTGATCTATTAACAGGACACAGTAGGCAAAACATGTGGTCGTCTTTGGAGACTTTGTCTTATTCTTCATCCAAATTTATATATTCTTCTGTAAGCCTTGCTGACAGTGCCCCAGTTTCACAACCCTTCAGTCACTCCTTCCAGAAAGAAGGAAAATACTCTATCATCTGGATATGCTACAAACATCAAACAAGGAACAGCTTGCACGAACAAAAGCATGCTACAGATGTGCTGGTCCAAATTATTTGGCAAACAACAAGTATACTAGGAAAGGACAGATAGATTAGGAAAAAATAGTGAAGTTATTTCCTCATTAACATTATTCTCAATAAATAACTTGACTCACTTTGCTAAGAATAATTTGACTGGAACATCCTTCTGTGGTACTTAAACTGTTTAAAACTTATTTTTTAATTGGTCTTCATGCACAGCTTTTGTCAGAATTTATTATGTTTTACCAGATTAAGGGACCAGAATTATACTTTAACATTACACTAGTAAGCAGCAAACTTCCTATTTGCTCACTCTTCATCTTGTGTGCCTCCTCTTTCTTTTAGATTTCTTCAGTGGTATGTAATATATTTCTGTCTACGCCGAAATCCTAAACTGCAAATGTAGGGTAAGATACTAAATGCCCTATATGGATAATCAGAGCATAAACAACCATAGCAGAAATTGCTTGCTAGCCTCCTACCACTCAACATGAGAGCTGAACTCAAAAGAAGGCAACCCCTCATTTTTCTTTTCCCTCCACTCTATACAGCTTCAACATACACAGTTTGATTCACAGAACTTTTTAACTCGTCCATCGGGGTCACAAATCTATGGATGACACCCCTAGAGGATTAAATACCTTCGCAAGAAGCAGGGGGTTTCATGGCTCCTCAGAGCAAAGCACCTAATGGCCAGGCTAGGCTTTAGCACACAAGCAGGATTTGGACATGCAGGCTCCACCAGCAGCCAGCACACCTTACATATAGCTGCTACTTGGAAAACAGACTTCCCTACCATCTTCTGGGTCTTTTTCCCTCCCTCCCCCGAGATCTGTTGTCAGAGGAAGGGAGTCCAGAGCTTCTTTCTCTCTACCAGCAGGTCGGTTTCGCTCTGTTACATTAATGGGAATTGCAGGTGTACTTCAGCCCAAATGTTAATTTCTTCAAACAGCAGAGAAAAGGCTACATGCACTTGGGGAGGAAGACTATACATCCGTTTGTGCAATCTTAGCTTTCAAGGGGAAATGTGCAGTGGAAAAAGAAGAAATGATAGGGGAAATTAAATTAAAATGCAGGAAAAAGAATATTAGTAACAGAAGGGAAATTTTACCTGTGATGCTGGCCAAAATGCTTTCAAGATGCTCAGTGAGAATACACGGGTGTACAGGAAGCACAGCAGACTATCCAAATATGATGCTGAGCTGGAGGGTTCTGGGGAAATTGTCCTGTTTCTACAGTCTAAGAGAACGCAGCTGCTCAGCCCAGCTCTGACCTTGGTGGCCGTCTCGTCCCTTATTTCTCTGGGTTGGCAGGAGCTCATCGCGGAGCCTGGCAAGGACAGCCCTTTAGGCATTCCTGCAGTATCTCTCAGCTCTTCTGCCAAATGGTCTGGGGCATGTTCAAAGGCACTGTGAGTGAAGAGGGGAAGCAGAGCAGCACTCTGAACGACATGGCATGAGTATGCTCTGGTAAGATTTTCCTAGGTACTGTGTGACAAAGAACATGGGAGGTTGTTTCCACTTACAGTTCAAGCTGTTTGCTCAAACCTATGGAACTGACCTCCCTGTGCCTAAACAGACCTCCACCAGCCTCACAGATGGAAGTCACTCTGTAAAGGCTGTCATTTCCAGAGCAGGATGACTGAGAACTGCACATCTATTTTTGTTCTCGTCTTCTCGTGCTTCTTGCCCTATCCAGACCAACTTCCCACTTTGGTGAAGGGAACAGTATTTATCATAGCACCATAGAGAACACAGGACAGAAAGACCCAACCTGGCAAATGCCTTTTGACACTAAGAGAGTTATTAATCATCAATGTTTTACACTACAGGGGTATCAAACACGTTTCCACTACTCCTGTCCCTGTAATGATGCTCTTCTACACCATCTCAGAGTCTTTACTTTGGTTCTGGCCCAATCCCTGCTCCTGAAGCTCTTCACCACAGGGTCAGTCTTTTCACCCAGCCTGCTCTGCCCTTCAGTCCACTCTCCCTTGTTGGTCACTCAAAAAGGTTGATCAGATTAGGTGGAAGGAGCTGTTGTCGCAACTGGCCACTGTACTTGGCCAGCATCAGTTCTCACTCCGCCCCACATTCCTGTTGAGACCTGTCTTCCTTCATTATCCTTTCCTGTCCCACTAATTCTCCATCCCAAACACTGTGGGCCTGCACTCACATAGCTTCCAGAGCCTTTCTGCTGTGCATTGCAGCTCTGTTTCCAGATACCTTACCAGTACCTTGTACAGTGGCATGAAAATATCCTTATCTCCACAGGTCACCCACCTAACACACCAGGGGTGTATTTGCATTGGCAGAGTACAGCCATCGTATGACCACCAATGTTTAAACATCCAAAGCTACACTACTGAGTTTCAGTTCATATTTAAAAAAAAAAAGAAAATTTGCTAAAACCCCAGCCACACATAAATGAATGTATAAAAAGTCTTTTTCCACTCCTTTTTCGTTACTTCCCATAAGTGTGTTGGGGTGGCAAGGTTTCTGATATGGACACCAACCCTTTGAATAAAACTTGGCAGGTTTCACACCACTCATTTCTCTTAGGCCTGCATGATATTAACAGCTTCCAGCCAGACCACTGACAGGAGGAAAATAATTCCTTTTGTTAGCAATGACCTTCCAAGCTAGTGTGCTTGCAAGGCATACTAAGTGCTAGCAGCTTTTCTTTATTTCATTGATTTTCCCAAGTCATTGTCAGAATTGCAGTAATAGGTTCATTAGTCTTACAACAAAGAGGTGATGAACATATCCACCAAGAAGAAACCACCAGGAACTGCAAAGGATTCACAGAACATGGGAGTGGTGTGATAAAAATGATAGATCAGCTTGGGGCACAGGTGGTGCTGCACAGCATTGCTCTCCCCTCCGTGCTGTTATAAACTGGGATGTAATTAGGCTCACTCTGATCTGACATATGGACACTGCCCACCCTGGGGCTCTGTGCACAGGATCTGTTCTTGAAGACCCCATAGTTTTATCACTTATCTCTGCCTAGCTCAGCTCACCGCATGCTGTTTGCTTTTACCCAGACAAGCTCCTTTACTTTTATTTTCCATACTCATCTCTGCTGATCAGTACTATCTTTAGCACCACTCATTCATATCAGAGAGAAAAATATTCTAGCCTGTTGAGGGACATCCATGTGGAGCTACACAGTCCCATGGTAGATGCCCCTGATTCTGGAATGACACATCAGTGCTCTATTCCACTTGGGCATTACCTGAAGAGATGCTTTACCATTTTCGCCAACTCCTGTCATTCCCCCTATCCCTAAGTGGCTATACTAGCAGAAGAGAAATATCTCTTGATTAAGATACTTGCTTATAATGCAAAACAGTAAAAGTACATGTTCATAGAAATTACATCTTACATTATAAAGTAAAAAGAGGAAACCTTTACTAGAGTTTACTGTCAACAAAAAATAAAAATAATGCCATAACAACAATTACTCCTATCACTGTATTATAACCTCTTTAAGACCTAGATTGCTTAATATTCAGAGTTTGTATAGCACCAACCACATCTAGCCATGCTTCACTTCTTGTGTATTTCATGTTTTCCCCCCCCATATTTACATCTTACTGGAAAGTTTAAAAAATATTATTTGTCCGTTTCTCTTATGCAATAATAGCAAACACAAATCACAACAAGCTCTGCTGTTTATCTCAAAATCCAGAAGAAACAGGAGTATGTCCACAGTAAGAGGCCCCAAGTTCAGGGGACTCAGCAGTAGCTAGACCATCTGTGCTATTCTCTTCCCATGGTCGTGTTTAATGCTTTTCTGAAAGCACACCTGCATGCCAAACTGGACAGATTCACATCCTCATGACCGGAGAGAAGCACAGTTTTAACACCCTCATGCAATCTTCTCTGGCTTGCTTTTACTATTTGTAGTATCACTAGGGAAACCAAATGTAAGACTGGTGATCTTTATTCAACATGTGCCTTCCCCAGACGTGATCTCAGTTAACTTGATTTAATTTAACTCCAGCCCATTCTTTCCTATGCAAATACCTATGAAATACATTAAACTGGAAGATAAGCGACAATAGCTGTGATTCTGAGTAGATTTTTATGTCCAGTACATGAAGAGCTACAGTGACCTCTAATGGCAGCCTGCCAAGCCTTTGGAACTACAGTACCTGTGATGCTAAGCAAAGTGTGTTGTATATTTGCTATAAGATAATGAATCACACCTAACACTCACTGGCTGGTCTCACAGCACTTTACAACAGTGGGGATGTAATTACTTATAGGACATTGAGGCAGAGGGATATGGTGTGACTCACCTAAGATCATACACCTGGTCTGGAACAGCCACCACAGAAACAGTTTAGGGCTTTTGTGTCCCAATCCAATGCTTTCTCCAAGTAAACCTGACAATGGATTAGATACAAACACAGCCAATTCTGTCTTACACCTGGGTTCTGCTCCATCCTTCCATGGCAGCTGGTGCTCTCACTTCAAGGCATTCGCCTTAATTTCTGAATAAAATTATCTCTGCATGACAGTGCTTGGTATCGGTTAGCAGCTGTGGAAAGGCAGAGCTTTAGTTACAGAAAATCAGGGGGAAAAAAACAAAACTCTACTTTTTGATCCAAATTCCTCCAGGAGTGACTCTGGCCTGCAGCTTAGTCTATGAGCCAACATGGGTATGGGATGAGTTTTTTATTGCAATATGAACAGAGTAGTATCAGGAGTTCTCTGACCTCAACTTTTTATGCGCTTATCCTCACAATTCAGCTGTTTTCTGGGGATATGGAACCTTCTCCAATTTAGAGGTGGAAAACCGAGACAAGGAATCACACCCAAGACAAAGCTCTGCGAACATCCACACAGCTACAGCTCATGCTCTGAATGCAGTTTGGAGTTCAACTGATTCACATGGGCAGAGAAACACAAGGCACACAGGGCAAAACCTTGCCTTGTATTCAGGCTGGCCCTCCACTGCTTCTGGCTTCAGCCATTTGGTGTAACAAATGTGAATTTATGCTCAGAGTACATTTCATGTAGAAACACCAGAGGCACCAGTAAGATACTGGGCACCACCTTGCTGGGGTGAGTCACTTCTGTGAAAGCTCTCACCTCTCAGCCAATGTAAAGTAGTGAGACTTAGCTCAGAACACAATGAAGGAAGCTTCATGAAGGCAGCATGACCTTACATGAAGGGAGAACTGAGCACCTGCATCGAGACAATGACCATGACTCAGATGACACGTGGAAATTTGAGCCACAGCAACACGAGCATTTATCCAAATATTTTCCCATAGTCACAAAAGAAGCCCAAAGCACAACAGAGTGCAGAATTTAATGTTTTACCAGAACCTCAAATAGTAAGCCCACATTCCCCTCTCTCACTTGATAATGAAAAATAACATTCAGGTGTATCCTTTTTTCAGAAAACTGTTATTTCTCTAATTGCTCCAACATGAGATTTTTTAAAGTATCATTCATTTGAACTGCTCCTGAAAGAATTGAATCTGTACTGATGAAGATTAATAGAAGATTTGCAATAATAAACCTTGGAAAGGATACTTTTTAGAAATTAATATCTTAAAAATAAATTTTCAGCTGTGCATAGCTAGTTTTGTGGTTGCTCACTGCAGGGTTGCTTGGACTTCAGAAGTAAATGTAGTGCAGGCCACAATGTATAGGGACTAGATGGGACCTCAATTCCGCAATTCCTATGTGAGATAAAACTTCCCTGACATGAGATTTTCCATTATATCAAAGTACTTGTACAATATCTTGAAAGGGAAATATAGGAGATTGACACAACTGAGAATCATTATTCCACCTTGCAGTACAAAGCTGCTTTGCACCGGTAAGTAATCAATGGGAGGAAAGCAAGCCTGAGATTTCTGGTGACATTTGAGGTCATAATGCTCATTCTGTAGCTTATGCACATCCAAGCAGAGCTCAGACACACAGTCTCCTATGTCAAGCACTAAGAGAACTGTGATTTATATCAGTCAGATGCTTTCATCACAATACAAAGTTATGTGAGGTCATGCATTGTCTGGTGCAGTGAATTGTCTGGTGCCAGTATTCAGAGCATATTCTAAATGCTATGCTACACCTCATTAGTTATGTATATTCCTTAGTGTTTGCAGGAATTTAGCACCTAAGAGCTCCCAGTGAAATCCAGCCCTACTGCACAGAGTGTGCGTGCCCTTTTTATGAGTCAATTCCCTGCTCAAAGGTGCATTTTAGACAATGTTTTCTCAACCGATATTTTGCCATCACTGCTTAAACTCCAAAAATCTGAACTCAGAAGTTTTGACAGATCTTGCAGAAAGTAAAAAGAATGATGGCCGTAATCCCAGCAGTTGCTAGTCCCTGCATCCACCCATACCACTCTCCAGTTTTCTCTAGCCCAGCAAATGGGTGTACAGTGCAGTATGGTTTGAGTCAGTTCTCAGCCTTTGCTAGGAAGGGGCAGCAATACTGACAAAATAACATTCTTCAGGCAACATCAGAACATGCTTCAGTTGAAGACTCAGTGTTACTTTCACTGTATGCAAAGCTGGTGGGTCTTGTAGCATAAACTGTTATCCTGAACAGCAGGATGGCTGGCAGGACAAAGCAGAGTTAGTGTAAGTTTCTATAGACTATGTCTCTGTCTATATAGTTTTCTGTGTACCTAGATATGGCATAATTTAATCCCCAGGAAGCTCTGCCACACAGGTTCAGGTAGTGAATCCTACACCACTGAGAAAGGACCCGTGACAGTAAAAGCGCAGGAACACTAGTTTTTCAGAAAGGGGAAAAGCAACTTTAGAACAACACAAGGGAAAACACCTATTCCACACTGCACTGTGTGCCCAAAGCAGCTACTGCACATACGATTCTGTGATCACACAGCCACTTAGTGAAAGACAACACTCAGAGAACCCTACCTCTGCATTTCAGGTGTGCTCCAACTGCAGAGATCCTACACAAAGCAACACTTGCCCAGTTGACATTTACGCTTTCAGGTATTCTGCCCAAGAAATGCAGGTACAGATTATGGGATACAGCCTGGAAAAACAAAGTACCTATAGATACTAAAGGTGGAAGTTGATTTCTCTCTGTTTCTCTTGTTACGGAGAAAACTCCACCTGATTTCTCCCACATCTTGTTCAACAGGTCTGACACTTGCATCACTTGTAGGTACCTGCAGTCAAAAAAGTGCATCACATTTGTATTCTTCCATGACTATCAATAAGCATACAACCATTTTCACAACAATGAGGTTGACTAAATGCTCTCGGTAACTTTTGGTTTATGTGTGAGCTGATGGCACTGGAACTTTCAGGTGGTATTAAATACCTCATAGAATTGGGCCAATAGCCAGGTCACAGATCTGGCACATGGAAAATAATAAGCAGAGTATCTCCTTGTTACCACAGCAACTTGAAAAACACAGTGAAAACAGCGCATATCCCTGCAGAATTACTGAGGATGAACAGACACACACTTGAAATATTGAAACAAATATTATAATTATACTCCTGAATTGCAGAATAACCTACTTCATGCAGACGTAAATGTCAGAAAGCCAGATGTTGTCTATTGATACCAAAACTTCCTATAAACCCCTAAAATCTGTTGGATAACATACAGGGAACTGATTGTACCAAAGCTTAAAGGAACAAGAACAGCACTGACATCTACACAACTAAACATGGGGAAATACTGATTGTATTTTGCAAATTATTCTTAATCAAGATTTTGTCCTTTTTTTTTAATAGTCATATTTATTTACTTCTATGGATTGTGTGATAGAGACCTCATCTTGCCATCTTAGTGGACTTGATTCAAAGATTGTTAAATCAAGAGAAATAACACCATTAACTTTGGTGAGCTTTGGCTCAAGGCTTCAGGCAAGACCACGGTTGAGCCAAGGGAGCCAATGAATCCCTTCTAGCTGAAGTCAAAAGAGGATCAAGGACAGTAGTTTGATAAGTCTGAATCATAAGGAGTACAGTCAAAGAGGTTAAGGGACACTACCCTTGGTGGATGCAAGAGTCTTGCAGTCTCTGCATTCATATGAGATATTATACAAACTCGCATAGGATCTAGTGGGTATTCTAGTGTTTATATCTGTCTTCTGTTATTTTATATAGCAAATTATTTTTCCTTCAAATAAAGATCCTTTTTATGCCTATTGAAATATTGGGGTTTCTTCCTGTAAACTGAACCTGTCACCTGTTATTCTTATCCTTTATTTTGGGTAATATCTGCCTTTCTGATAAAAAAAAACCAAAACAAACCATAAAAAAAAACCAAAACAAACCATTCTTGGTTAGTATTGTAGACCTCCCTCTGATACCTACAATGGGAAACCAAAGAATGCTTTTTATTTTTCCCTTTGGTCTTGCAGTACCAGCCCTAGTTCCTGGAATTTAGTAATCAGAAAACACTACTTAACAAGGAATCACATTCCTCAGTTTAAAAATAAAATAAGGATAATTACTTATAGAGAAAACCTCTTAAAACTAGAGATGCATTTTATTAATATTGACACAGTGTCAGGTTAGGTTTTCCTGCACTAAAGGTACAAGACTATAAACAAGAACAGATTAGGTTTATGCAGCTCCATATTATTACATATGAAACAAAAAACTCCTAGTTTCTTGCTGTGAAGGTGTTATTATCCACTCTCCAAACAGGTTATCCCTCCTTATTCACATTAGTGGAGTTTGCTTCAAGAGAGATATGGTTTTGTAATGTAATGCCAAGACAGAAAAGTTGTTGAGCATCTTGAGATAGAAGCTCTGATGCAGAAAATCTGAAATCAATATGCACTCCAGCAAGTTCATCACAATGACTGCAAAGCAGAAAATACAAACTAACTCTTGAAGACAAAACATGTAATTGTAGTAAAAAATACAATAAGAACAAGAGTGCCTATGGCCAGAACCAAAGTGACAATGGACAGTGCAGGACCCTCCTGGGGTCTTGCTGAGTTACAGCTTTTTGCATTGTCTCCACCCAGTGATGAGGCCACCTTTAATTATTTTCTTTATCAGATACTATACCAATAACAAATTTATTCTACTGAAAATTATCCACTGAGACTATCTGATTTCTATGTCACAGTCAGGGTGGGCACACATTCAATCAGTAAGAAGACAGGGATAAACCATTATCCAGAACTTGAACCAGAGCTTTAGGAGTTCATGGACTGCTCATTAATATTTTGTTCCCTAATGGCTAAAATTGCTGTTTGCATTTCACTGACTTCAAGTACTGTTGTTAGTAAAGGCAGATATTACCCAAAATAAAGGATAAGAATAACAGGTGACAGGTTCAGTTTACAGGAAGAAAACCCAATATTTCAAAGCAATGCATTTATGAACTGTTTCATGGTAATGGTAGGAGAACCTGAGGGCATGGCATTATTATGCATATCTCTTGGTTTCACAGAATCCAAGATTAAACAAGGGCCAGGAGGAACCTCAGGAGGTTAACTCCATCCAAACACATCCAATGCTGCAGATCCCAGACCCTTCTTCGTTAATCCATACCTGGGCTTTTCTGCCTTTCTGTAAGGAATCTTTGCTGGAAATTGCAGTTAGACACAAGACAGCCATTTGCACATACTCTTTGCTGTTTCACACTGGTGAATCCACTCCAACCTCTCCAGATCCTTCCCGGAGGCTAACAAAAGAGGACAGAGATCCCTGCTTTATAGGAAGAGGGCCACTAAGAGATCAAGTGAAATGCCCAAAAACAAGCACAGAGTCTGCAGCAGAGCCAGAGAGAGTCATTGAGACTAAGTGTCGTCAGGTGCATATTGAAAGACTGCAGTTGTGTTTCCTGCTGGAGAGCTTCTGATCATAAACCACTGATCTAAGAGGAACATAAATGCCACACGCTGTTAACAAGGTCTGTTCCCATCATAAACATACATTTATCTTATCATCCTCACTCTCAGACCTGGATTTTTTCACTGTAAGTCACTAACATGTCACAACAATTACCTGAATTGATGCCAGAGAAAGTGTTGCTTGTGATTGCTTTGAATAGCTCAAAGCTCTGCCTTGCTCGCTTTTTTTTTTTTAAATATCCTTTACCTGGCAGCTGATACCTTAGACTTTGCATTTCAGTAAGAAAATATGCTCAAAAGAGTTTATTCCAAGATATGAAATTCCTTTTTAAAGATAGTGATTCTTTAAGCAAAATAGCCAAGGGGAAAAAAAAATAATTCTTTAATTTGTTTTTGTGATGGATGAAAACTGTGGTGACAATCACACATCTCAAGGGAGTAACTCTGAGACAGGTCTTGTTTTCTGCAGAAATGCCTGTGCTGGGAATGGAGAGTGCCTGGTACACAACATCCTTTGGGAAGAGAGCCAGGACAGAATTTCACTCCAGACTTCCAAGACGACTCCATTTCTTCCCATCGGCATTGAAGAAAGTTCTGGGCCTCCAAACACTGACTCTGTTGCATCCAAGGATCTCAGGAACACAGTGTCATCCTCACCTCTGATCATCAGAGCTTCCTGACCAGCAAGGACCTGCCAGTAAAGCTCACTGTCATGAATTAACCTGAGAGTGCAAAAGTACGGGAAACGCTCAACACATCAGGCTTGCTTACAACAAAAGAAAATAAGCCAGACTGAGAATAAAAGGGGATTACTGTGACTAACAGAAAGAGTTCAAGTTGGCACAATAGGCACAAGGAGCAGCTTCATACAATGGAGAATAACAGAGTTTTCATCAAAGAACTGAGAAGTCCCTGGAGCCAGACTTAGCTAAGCCACAATCTCAAAGTGAAGTCCCTGAACCCCTTGCTCAGAAAGAGGATGTCTAACTTTGGACAGCTCATCACAGGGATAAGACCAGGTAATGGTCTTGGTCGTGGACCAGCTGGTCATGGACCAGCTCAAGCCAGCCCTAACTCCAGTTCCTTAGCTTCACCATACAGTGCAAAAACATGTAAACCGAAGATGGGGACTTGGGGAACACACTAAAGGGAGTCAGAGCAAAGAACTGAATCTCACAGAGCTGTAGCCAAGTGGAGTCAGAGCAAATCATACAGGATTTTACATCCACTGATCTCACAACATTTTGTAAACATTCATTAACCCTCCATGTTGCCAGGCTAATCACTTGCAGGTACTCATTCCCTATGAAATTCAGGTGTAAGGAACACACTCATTTATATTCTAGTCAAAACGATGCTATGAACCAAGCAATGACTACCCAGTAATTTAGAGTAAGATACATGAGAGAGGGGTAGTAACAGCCACCTAACCAGGCAGTAAAACAACAGAAAAAAAGAGCACTGGAGGAATTCAACTGTAAAAACCTCCTAACACGTGGAAAGCTGAAAATGTGCAGTTAGGGGAAAATGGCTCCAAACATACCTCTGGTCCCACATTAGATTAAATGGTAACAGAATTGTCATTTTTCCTTTTATTGGTGCTGTCATTGAAAAGGCTTGTGGATCGAAGGGGAACTGACTAGTCAAATGTTGGAAATAAAATTAGGGTTGAGGCGAATAAACCACAGAGATGGCAAAGAGTCAGTGGGGCTTAAAGGAAAAAAAGCCAAAAGAGTTTATTTCAGTAATACAGGTTAGGAATGTTAATATAGATATATATCTCCAACCTAATATATATATATAATGATTTTTCATGTTGACAGCATCTGTTTAAAGATGACTTCATGGCTGCTAGCCAAAGGTTTGGAGAAGTGTTACTTGGCCCTGTAAGTCACTATTATGGAAACAAACCACACTCTCTTGGGTTATTTGGTGTACACAACAGCACAGATGCTATTTTTGCAAGGCTGGCTCTGTCCTTCTAATTAAGTCTACTCTCTTCAATGCAAAGTCAGTATCTGCCAGGGCCAGTCCTCCTTCACCTTGGTCAAATCCCTCTCAGAGCTGATGCTGGCAAGTAGCAAATTCTCATCTTGCTTCTTCCTTCCTTAAAGCATTTCTTTCCTTTGCCTTTCACCTGCAAGCAAAGGGGGAAACCTAAACCCTTCAGCTGCCTTAATCTTGCTGATCTGGTCAAGCACTCCATCACTTCAAGCACTAGCAGATCTAATAAGCAAAGCAATGCCAACCCTCCAGTGTGATAGGAACCTTTTCCACGTAAACATTTTCCAAGACTGATTTTTCCATTAGGTTCTTGATGCCTTTGGCACGAGTTGTTCTGACTTACATAAAGTGAAATGCAAAGCACACTGCCTCCTAAGAAAAAGAAAGATTTTGCATGCAAAAGCAAGCACTATTGCTGCAAAGTGGTGGTGGCCATACACGCGTGTACCTGTATGTGTGCATGTGCACCATTTCCCTCTGCCAGATGGTAGGAGGATCATCCAGCAAGGAGCTATATGTCAGCAATCCCAATGTAGCAAAGAGAAATACCCAAGCTATCTAGACACTTTCTGCAGCTGAAGAACATGTATTTCACTCTTGCTCTCCCACTGAAGCTTTACGTATTACATCTGCATGTCCAGATGTGCAGAAGCAAAGGTACCTTTTAGAGCCTAAGCTGCAGCTTTGGGAGGAAGATCACAAAGGACCATGCCAGCTTTCGGCAGGGTTGTACAGGGTGATCATCTGGGAACTCTGAAGTGCATTCTGTTGTCTGGATAAGGTGAAGGAGGGGTTGCAACAAAAACTGAGATCACAAGGGCAAATAATTACTTTGTGCTGGCACCTTTTGGTAAAGAGAGTGAGAATTGCCAGATCTGATCAGTTCAACAGCTAATTTCAACCACAACTAGGAAGCTGGGTCAGGGGCCTCCATTGTGGACAGTGAATCATTACCAGCCTAGAGCTATTTCCCTCCATTAGTTAAAGAAAAGCTGAAGAACAAGAGTTTATTCTCCTTCTGTTTTTCATTTTCTCTTTGTGGTTAGCCTTGAAAAAACTAATAAACATTTAGCATGTCTACCACATAATTCTATGTTTGTCTGCATGTATAGTAGCTGTAGGGAGCAAACACTACCACTCACAACAACAGACCTTAAATCAAATAGACAGTCATTTGTCTGCACTAAAGAAATAACTTTTTCCTCCAGTGACAGCTAACAGAAAAATATGTTTGCTAAAATATACGTGTACTTATATATGCAGATTCAATACAGGTTAAAAATCTTTCCACAATTAATTCATTCTAGATGCTCTCCAGTTTTCAAGAATACCCCACATCCTCTCCTCCTGCAGCAAGTCCAGCCATGCAGTGGAAGACTCCTGGAATTACACCAGCCTATTTCTGATCACCTCACATGTATTGATTCTGATACTCTCTTAAATTATTAAAATGCTGCTATTTTAAGTAGCCTATAGGTCTAACGCCAGCCTAACAGCCTGCTGTTCAAATGACCTATGTTTAAGCCCATTACGAGCCAAAAGCCCATGACACTGTTCCCCTTGGCTTAATAACCTTTCTTCTTTCCAGAACTTCTCTTCCTCCATCACTCATGAGCGTAAATAATATACGACATTTCAGATTAAGCTGCCTTTGTGTGACAGTACTGAGATGATTTGTCAAAGAGCTGCAACTCCCTTTGTGCAGCAGGTTCTTAATGAGCTTTAGGAAGGGCTTTATAACCACTCAGAATCAATCTGAGCCCTTATAAACACTCCTCAGTGACCCGCTTTTCAAATAAACACTTGTGCTTTTTTCGGCTAGGAAGGTACAGGGCTGCGTCACTCATCTAAGCAGTTGCAAACAGAGAGAAGGGCACGTAAACGTTGCCCCAGCCTGAGCCAGCAGCTAGGCTTCCCAAAAGGAGCACCAGGCAAACCATGGAGCGTGGTACAGAGGGCTGTGTAGAATACAGACACCTGAACAAGGACAGACCCAGCATGTGAGCTCATGAAGGGTTGTCACTCTGCTGAGATGGTGCTGTCATCTCCAGTTCCTAGGGAAGATGTGCTGCTTACACATGGGTTGCAGAATATCCTGAGGTTCTGCCATGTGCTGTGTGGAGAGAGGGGCTGGCGCAGGAGACAAGTAACGAGATACAGAACAATTTGTTCTAGAGTCCTGGTTTGTGTCCATCGCATCTTGTTACGGGCCTTGGGTGAAATTACTGCCTTGCTGACGTCAATGGCAAAACTCCCACTTTTGTTAGCCTGCGCCAGGATTCCCCCACAACCGTTTCTGGCACATGAGAAAAGCTTAGAAACCACACAGGTGGTCCCCGCTCTGATCTGCAGCAGACAGTTCACTGTCATACCCTGTGTGACATAACCCTTTGCTAACTGCTGTATGTGTAAGGGGCTGAGGTGTGAGGCTAAACTACATGAAGGTGCATCAAAGGGCCCTGGTAAAGCACGTATGCACAAAAAAATGGCACTGTTGCTGCTGTTGTGGGGATGCCATGCTCTAGGGCTGGTTAGGGCAGAGAGCTGAACAAAACCCAGTGCCAGCTGAAAGAAAAAAAAAAAAAAATCACATCAAAGTGGCTTGTTTGAATAAACATTGAATGAGCATCAGAATTTCACTAAGCATGTAGGAAAGATTTTGTCTTAAACCAAAACCCCAAAACCAGTATTCTCTTTGTTTTATGCATTTAGAAGAACTAGCATCCAAACACCTCCCCAGTAAATGTGCTGCCCCTCTCCCCACTCTGCTGAGCAATGCTAACCCTCTAAAGCATCTAAGCACCTTCATCTGATTTTGCATACTCCTGTGAACATCAAGGCTACAAGTGAACATCTGGTCCTACACTGTGCAGTGCTGCACTGCTGTTTTCCCTTGCTCTCATGGAAGGGAAAGGTACCCAGTGGAAAACTGGCTGATTCCTGGCTAAATTAGAAGTACTGAACCTAAATACCAAACTCTTAATATCTTAGGTCTTTGCTTACTCAAAGAGCACTACCAGAAAAAAACCCTAAACTATTAGACCAAGTTCCTCTTCCTTGTTTAGTAAGCAGCACAGGAATGCCACATGGAAATTGGGGCATGTAGCTGGTGGCTGAGCTAAGAGAGCTTCTACCACCACCAGAGGCAACAGCAGAAGTGCGGCAGCAGAGGTGCACCAGGGTTTATTTGCCTGGGCACAGCACTGTGACAGTGTGGCCATTCCTCTTTCAACTTTGGCTATATCTCCGCACACTGCTGGGCACCTGCTGAACTGGGTGGCTGAGGACACTACTTCAGATGTCTCTGTTCTGTGAGCCATGGTAGAGGGTAGACATCTTCCTTCTGAAAGGTAGACCCACAAGCCAAAACTCCTCAAGCAACTTTGAAAACAAACCTGTCCTGCTTCAGTTTCCCCGGCTGTAACATTAACAGCATTTGTCTGCTACTATGTGTTTCAAAATCTAAACGTATTGATCAAAAAAGCAACATGATTGTTAACACCCACTTGCAATAGTTAATCAAGCTTATAGTAAGTCACTGTAACAATCTGAATATAATTACAGAAACAAGAGACGGTGGTTGCAAATAGTGTTGTACATTCACCAACTAAGTATGCAGTAAAGCATTTGCACCCAGTCCCAGTGCTCATACTCCATCATTCACCGGAGCTGGATAGAGGCAAACTCTTAATTACAGTGTTAGATTAGAAGGTTTGCAGGTGGCTAACTTGCCAAGAAAGCATTATGCTTTGTGTTACTGAAACTGATACAAATGACACATGTTACAATAGACTATTGCCACACAGAGAAAAGGCCAATTAACTCACAGCTGTAACTACTATTCCATGCTGGAGTGGGCTGTCTAGCAAGGAAGCAGGAAAATAGGGCTGGATATTTAACCAGTCCCCAGTTAGATGTATCTACAAGGTAAAACTTCCAAAGTGTTGTTTGCAGGGTTAAAGCCACCGAATCCTTGCCGTGGCTAATGCAGACCATTCCTCTGCCTTAGCACACAAGGGATTTGTGCCCCTGCCTCAGTTTCCCTCCCATGAGATGGCTAATAATAAAGGAAGCTCATTATTGACAGAATAACAGCACATGTATTAAGCTATTCCTGATTTTTGTCCAGGATTTAACAATGACTGTGTATAAAGGCTGCATCTGAAATTGGTCCTCAAAACAAACCTGTGTGGTTTTGCTACATGTGATTCCTCACTGCCCGGAATTTTACTTTAGCGGTTATACCCATGCAAAAATGACAAGTCAAGCACATAATTTGGGAAGGGTTGTAAAACTCTAATAAGGTTTGACCCATATTTTACATAACTGCAAAAATAACATGTATTAAATGTATGTCTTGAAGTATGTTCTTCCTACAGAAGATTCAGAACAATGATTCAGGTCCGAGTACCGATCACGTTTTACACAATTTAAGCTTGTGTTTACCCCAGGCAGCTCTCAGTGGACAGCTGAGCAGCGAAAGCCACACAGGATTCTCACCCCACCCCTTTCACACACACATACTCTTTACCATGGAACTGCACAGCAAATTTCACCCCCTGGATTTCCACTTGCAGAGTTATAATCTGAGATCACTTTAGAAAAATATACAGAGGAATTAAACTCGAGACTTAGTGGGCTGCTCTAGGAGTATTTCTTTCCTGACAGCTTCCTGTAAAGTAATTGAAAACCCAGGATAACTGTGTCTTGTATTGTCACACTAGGATGTGCCAGAGTTAAGTATTACTGCACATGGCCCCATCGGCTGAGGGATGGTGAATCTCGGGGCACTGCATTCAGTTTTGACTCTGATGGGCAAGTGTACATGAACTTGTTGGCTAGTAGAAAAGTCTCTACAACCTCTTTGGGATTACAGAGCTCCTGCACTCCAAATTCCCAAATGACATCAATTGGAAATACATGGACCTTGCTACTCTGCTGCCATCAGAAGGAACACAGCAAGGGCAATTGGCAGGGGCTGGGCAGAGCAGGGGGGTCACCCCCTTCCATCAGACAGTTCTCCCACTACACAAATATCCTACTCTACTGCAGCTCTGCCCCTCTGAAAGCCCTAGTCATGTGTTAAGAAGTGGTCAGGACTAATTTAAAAGAACAGGCAAAAATCAATGCAATAAGCAGGCTTGATAGATAGCACACTGAGGGCAGGAAACAGGGTCTACATCAATTACACTTCCAGCTTCCAAAAACATTTATTCTTCCCTACTAGATTAAACAATTACATTTTGTAGCACTCCTGGAACAAGGCCCCAGTTTTCCAAAATTGTTACCATGTCCACTAGCACTCACATGTGGTATTTCAGTCACTTCTGTTGATCCTTAATGAT
The DNA here is from genome assembly GCF_001431845.1 of Calidris pugnax. NCBI lineage: Eukaryota > Metazoa > Chordata > Aves > Charadriiformes > Scolopacidae > Calidris > Calidris pugnax. The sequence continues at coordinate 6,683,521 of NW_015090872.1, read as the reverse complement.
CCAGGTCACACAGACCGCTTCCAGGAAACATGTGTTTCTGTCTCTCTAACTGTCCACAAATTAAAATGGGGTCCCAGAACAAAAGAAACCTGATCTATGAGGAAATTCAGATCCGGATTTGGATTCAGGTCCAAACATCACATCTGGTTTAAAATAATAATAATTTGGAAAAAAAAATTCAAAAAAATCACGCACACATGACACACACGCAGAGATGTGCACTCCCCTGAGATTCCGCACCGCTGGCTAGAATCTATTTTACCTTTAGCTGATAGTCTTCCTGGATAATGCATTTTCTATTCATTTCTTTCTTTACCCACAATTCTTTCAAAGAAAATGGGATACGCATTACCGTGGGAACCAGGAAAAAGCCATGGGAGCATTTATACACTATATTAAGGATTCCCCCCCTCCCTGGGCTGCTGCAGGGGTCCCAGCCTATGCCTTCATAGCTCTTGAAGGGGTTTCTCTCCCCAGAACTGCCAGGCTTGGATCATTCTTCCAAATCTTCCTTTGTCACAGAAGAGACAAAGGTTGTCCCCTTGAAGCCCTGGAGATGACCAGCGGGCGGCTGTGGCTGGCGAGCTCCGTGCGGGACGAGCCCGAGCCGTGCCGCAAGATGGGGCTCTCGGCGCAGGGAGAGGGAAGCCTCAGGGGCTGCCAGAAGCCCCCCCGAGGGACACGCAGCCGCTGGTGACAGGACATAACAGCGCTGAGGGTCACATCCCACCTACGCAGACAGGCTGCCCCGGGGCACCTTTCAAACCGCCTGCGGAAGCAAAGAGAAGGCACTGCTTTCTGCATGCCCACTGCGCCGTCCCGCTGGCCGAGAAATAAGAATCCCTGGGAGACCAGCAAATGCCCGTTTTCCTGCTGAAGTTGTAACCAGGAAGGCAAGGTTCACCCAGGAGGAGAGGGAGATGGGAGATGGCTACGGATGCAGAGACCTTCCAGCTGAGTTCCTGGCAGAAGATGGGATGCTGAGCAGGCAGAGGTGCTCCAGGTGTGTGCTCAGTCAGTCAGCCACCACATAAAGAAGCGGATGAACCTTACCTGGGTGCTTTTTGAAAGAAGAATGTCTCACTTTAGAAACACAAGCACACAGTAGTAAACCCTGGAGCTGACCCCTGGCTGGGTCAGCTGCAGTGGAGAGAGATGGGGCTCAAGATCTGCTGGCCAAAAAAGAACTGTGGGCTTTACCCAGCCGGGGAAAGCAGTTGGATCTAAAAGCTGCTTTTTGCATAAAGGAGGGAGCAGGATATACGTCATGCTCTCTCCTATTTTAAAATGTCTTGGAATAGCTGGAAGGATACATAAAGAGGAAAAATAAAATGCTGTTAAGCCCAAAAGGCTAGAGATGAACTTTCTTTGGGTGTCCCTGGGAGCTTGTATACAGGACACTCCTCCCGTAAAAAAGAATATGAGTAAAACGCACGGCAAACAGTTCCACAAGAGGGGTAAGATTAGAGGAGATGTCTCCTGGTTTTTAAACAGGCTCCTGTGGCAGAGGCAGGGCCGTAAGAAGCTCCTTTGTAAAGCAGTCACTTAAACTCCCTCTGGAGTCTGCTGTGGATAGCACACGTGCCCTGCAACCTGCTTTCTCCTGGGTGCACCGCTAGCTCTTCTCTTGGTGACTGCTCACATTCAAAGTATCTGCAGAGGAAGGAAGAGCTGATCAGAGGATCTGCTACCAGACCAAGCTGTGGTGCATCCAGCCCAGCTCCTGCCCTGCTGGAGCAATTGTGGGTCTCCCAGACAGCACTCAGCGAGAGCATTTGCCTGCACAAAACACAGGCTTGTGGTTTACTGACCACACAGACACCCAAACAGCCCAGAGATCCAGGACTGCTCACAGAATGTAGAATCACAACTGGATTTAGATCCTGTGCATTGGTGATTTCATGTGAGAGGTCTAGTCTATGTGTTAACAGCTCCCCATGGACAGCAATGCACAGGAGAGGCATTAGAAGGCATCTTCCTACATGTCATGATTCTGCACTGCTAAGCAGACTAGAGAAGCTGTCCTTAGTGAGCTCTGAAGTGTCTACAGATGTGTGCATCCACCTGTGAGAGCCAGCAAGGGTGCTGCTGGAGCAAGGAGATGGAGACCAAAGAGTCCTGCAAGAAACAGGAGCACAAAAGAAGATTCATCAGGGGAGAGATGGTATTTTCTCTCACACCGACATTGAGCCAGTAGATGCCTCCCAAGGAGAGAGGGGAGGACTGATCAGGGTGCTCCTTTTCCCTTGGCAGCAGAGCAAGTGCATCTGCTAATGAATAAAACCCTTAGAAAAGGCAAGGAATTTTTTCCTCCCTACAGACATTCAGAGAAGCAGAGAAGGTTTTTTTTGTTGTGGTTTTTTTTTTTTTTCCTTCTTCTCCCCCCTCTTCAGGATTCTTTCATTTGTGATTTCTAATCATCATTCCACTCTTCTTTCCCCCCTTTTCTTCATTCCCCATTCGCGAGCTGCCCCCTGGGCTTGGCATCGCTCCAGACCCAATGAACTCCAGGATGGTTTTTTCTCCCCTTTCCCCACCACTACCACCTTCTCCTCCCTTTTCAAACTGAACTTGTGGACAAAATAAACGCTGGCACTAGGTCATTGTCCTTCCCCTCCCCATCAGAGGATTCTGAGAGAGGATTAAACTAATCTCATACATTGACTCGCTCCCGGGTGCTGGCCTGGACTCCTGCCACGCAACGAGATGGCATAAAGTGCAACGTCCCAGCAACATGTTTCTGCAGTAACTTCCTATGCAAAGGCAGCAAAAGGACCCGATACAGGAGCGAGTGGTTCTATATTGTGCAATGTCAACACAGTCACCACATTTAACACATTGCCTTGGTTTAAAAGGAAAAAAAAAAAGGAAAAGAAAAAAAGAGCCTAGAAGCCTGAAGGGAAAGGACAGTCCACCCAAGCCAATCATTTACGTGCTTGTGGATTGGCTCATTTGTTAATTAATACTTAAGCAAAGTGTACCAGAAGTTGTGTTGTGATGAGAGGAAGGCTACCAGGAGTGCCTGGGATTTCTTGGACTCTCCTCCCATATCTGATATACCCAGATGATCAGTCCCTCAGTGACCTCCTGGGAGCTGGCAGTGCCTGCCTGCAGAGAGCCCAGCACCAGCTGATTCTGAGGGCTTCACAAAGGAAGACAACCACTCCTGCTGCCATTCAGCAGGTGGGGAAACTGAGGTACTGCAAGATACAGTGCCTCCCACAAGCCCACACTAGTGAAGAAACAGGTTACTTTGGTGCTGTAGTTGCTGAAAATACCAGTTCATTGCTGACAACTCTGAAAAGATACTGCTAATGCTCATCTGCTTGGGTAGCCCTAATGAAATAAAGCTGCTGAGCTGCACGTGCAGCTCCATCATCCCTCACTGACTTGCACAAAGCTACCCCTGGCCAAGGATGTCAGAACATTCAGCGGACATCAAGGCCCCAACCCAGCAGAGGGCTGAAACGTGCCTTTGAGTCCTATCAGACAACATGACTTGATTTTGATGCAGCACGTTTCTTAAGTGTTGGTGATTTTTAATTGGTAAAATTAACCCAACCTCAAGACTTCAGAAGCAACAGGTAAGAATTAAAAACAGAAGCACACAGATGATTGAGGATCATGGTTTGCTGTCAACAAGAAGTATATGTAACACATTTCTGGAATCAAGTGACGTTCATTCCAGACTTGGAACACCAAGGTATAGAGATATACATGAGCTATCATCAGACAGCTACGGCAGATGTGGTCACAGTATAATCCCTAGGGCCATAGACTGGGAGCAAGCTGCAGAGCTCTGGCAGGTAGGCTGTGCTGTGGCTGTGCTGCTGAAAAGCTAGCTAGAGTAAAGCTCATCTGTACCATCAAGTCATCCTGGTGGCTCTAAGTCAGGAACTGTGGCTATTCCTCAATCTGTCACAGATTATCTCTGCACCCTTCTGTAAGGCATTTAACCTCTCCATGCTACAGCTTCTCATTTCCAGGTGAAGCTAATACAGCCAAGTACATCTTCATATCCACCACCCTTTGTGAACAAGCTGGCAAAAGGGGAAAGGTTGCTGAGAAGAAATAAGTGGAGAAAAATGGAAGACGCAAGACATGACCAGAGGTTAAAACCCTTCCTGACCCATCTCAGACAGCAAGTGCTAAGGGAACAAATTCTCCTTCCCAACTCAGACTCTCAGTTGATGGCCAAACAGCTCTGAAACAAAACACAGATAGCAAACAATTCCAGTCACAAACGCTCAGGCACAAACGTCTAGGTGGTTTGTCAGTGAGCAATTAAATCCTGTGCTGAATAAAAATGTTAAAAATGCATCACATTGTGGCTTTAAATAGCCTCTTGTTGGAGATTGGTCTCACTGCCAACTCGCGCTTGGGTAAACTCTGTTTTTGCCACTACTGGGATTCTCTGAACGTCCATCAGGCAGTTGCATCACACACTGAATAGTTTGGCATTACCTCATGCCTTAAGGGAAAGGCAGAAGAAAATGAACTAGCAGCCTGTTTTCTCTGTCTACTTATTTATTTACTTTGGTGAGGGGCTTTTTTATTTGCTTTTGTTTGTGGGGTATTTTTTTTGTCCTTTTTGCTCCTGAGCTAAGGGTAACTTGAGTGCACGATCATAAAAAAAGGTGGCGAGGAAAGTACTTTGGGAAGTGTTGAGTGGAGATGTGGAAAGCAGGGGAAAGAAGGAAAAACGTGAGTCAAAGGATTAAATCCAAATTCCAGTCTGGGACTTTTTAACGAAGACGGAATACTGACTAGTTGAGAAAATTAAGCTTTTTCAAGGGGGTCTGGGGAAGCGATTGGTTTCTATCCAAGCAGAAAATGTCATTCTTCCCCATCGGTACCAGTGAAAATAAGAGAGACAAAACACCCCCAACCCTGCTCTGAGAAATCTGAAAGGATGGGAAAGTAGACAAGGACAAACAAGCAATTAAAAAGAAATTGCTTCTCCCTCCCCCCCCAACCTTTTCTTTCTTCCCAAATGGAAGTGGAAAAAATTGATTAGGGGGTCAAAAAGAGGAAGGACCGAAGGACTGCATCATGTGTAGTGCCACGTGAAACGGTCACTCTGCTCCACCAGAGTGCAGGCAAAAAAATATGCTGTGGCAATGGGGCTGAAGACCTGCAGGAATGGACAAACACTCATGTCTTAAGACTTGTTTTGGCTGAACCTTCCTCCTGCCTCTAAGCCTGCCTTTGATAGTTACAGTTTCTCTGCCTAAATCAACCACATGAAGTCAATGAAAATTTAAACATTTTCATAGATGTTGTTACTGTCTCATCAAGCCACCAGGCCAGCATTTTATTCTTCCTCCTCTGACATCTTTCTTGTTGTGGTTTCCCAGAGGGCAGCTTCTGTCCCAGCAGAGCTAGCACACACTGACCAGTAACTACTCAAACCTTCTGCTGGAAGCCACTGCCTGCACAGCAGGTCAGCAGAGGGCAACAGGCCCCCATCCCTGTCACTGCAACAGATAATCAGGTATCCTACTCAAATCTGGTTTAATCAATGGATGGCTGGCAAAGTGGCTAAAAGACCTGCTTAACATTTGTCATCTGCTGCCCTTCTAGGGCATACAGCTGTGGACAGTAGCTTTGTTAACTGTTGCTGTAGGATTCACACAAGGAATTCCCTTGGAGACCAAAGCATAGCAGCCACACAGGAGAGGTGGTATGATTCATGGGACACCAAGTATCAACATTATGTTTTGCATTAGTACAGTACTTTTTAAGGAAGTAAAAACTTTGCATCAAATCTAGATTCACTTGTATGTCAAATGGTCTGCAGCTTCAAAGGATTCATTCAGCTCTAGGTGGAAATATTCCATGTCATACCCAAATCATCTGAGAATTCAGTATTGACTAAAACTAGAATATAAGGATATGAGAAAAACAGGTTAATAGATAGAAGTTTTACATAAAGCATAATAATGCTTGCTGCATTGGATCAGAGTGAATACCTATGTAGAGCAGACACCCCAGCATCAACAGTGACCACAACAGTTGCTAGACAGAGCACACACATGTATGATACTTCTCCCTTAAGTTCTTCCAGTCTGCAACTATTTTCAGCCCAGAAAATTCCCAAATCAGAAGGGCGTTTTCTATGGTTCATAACCCTAGCTGGATTTTTCACTCCCAGACTTCTTCAGGCTTCCTTAAACACATGTAAAAGTTTAGCATCTACAGCATTTTTTGGCAAGGAGACCCTGGGTGTCTAACGTGTAAGGTCTTTCAGGTGCTAATGCCAGGTAGTGATGTATACAATCATTTGGTGGTTTGTATGGCCAGCAAAATTCTCAGCTCATCTCTGTTGAAAATAGTCCTTAACGCTTTACATGTGGGGAGACTGTTCCAATATCCAGACTGTCTCATACAATGAGCTGTGGCAACATGTACTAGGCACCTCAGCTAAGCAAAACAGAATAACAGAGCTCAGAGCATATATTGCTGTAGGAGCTGGAAATCCTCTCCAGACATCCAATAATTCCACTTTACTAAAATATATAACTAAGCAGAGCCTGGATGATGATATCCATACAACCAAGACAACTGTGAAACTTTCAGCAGAATACTATGAGAAACCATATCAAACCCACCAGGCTTCTTGAAGTCACGTTTGTAAGTGTTTGCTAGAGGTCAGCACATTTCCAAGGAAACCTGAAAGTATCATTGATTTGAAATACAACCACTCAGAATTTTGAGGAAAGTGAGAAATTTATGACATTTTGTCAAGCTTCACTTCAATACTTCAAACCCATGTGTGAATCCAAAAATGAAGTGACAAAGTCATTGTGAGAAACACATGGGTAACGCAAAGGGGAAAGCCAGATGAATTTCTACAAAGTGTGAAGGATGTTTCCAGCATGTCTCCTGTTTGACACACATAACCAGAAAAGCTTTCTATAGCACTTTAAACTGAGGCAGAAGACCTACAGCTAGCAGCAGGGAGCCATCCTTCTGACCCTCATTTCACCACACGCACTCTACACACTCTGATGCTGAAAGATTTATCCTGGGAAATTCCTCAGACATAAGACATTACTGACACCAAATGTTTAGAGGAGTTCTTGCACAGAGTAAAATGAGAATGTATTTTTATATTAGACAAAGAAAACACTTAAAAAGATCTAACTGTCTGTGTATCAAAGAGCAGGCTGATCTCTCATTACCTCCAATTGGAACTTCTCTTGAGGATGTTTGAGACCATATCATTTTTTTTCGCATTCTTAACTACAACATTTGTTACTGATCTTTGCTGCAGCTAATGCATTTATCACCTGAGATATTCACCCTGTACTTTATTGATTTATATAATTAAGTGATGTCATTATATACAAGTAGCTTCCTAATCCATTTGCAACTGCTGTGCAGACATTCCTGGGCAGATTTTGAGGAGAGGTAGGGCAGTCAGTCTGCACTTGGCTTTTATTTTGCCTTCCACTCAGATAGGCCAGTTTCAGTAACTCAGAAGTCCTGGGTAACCCAGAAAAATGATGCCTCACTCTATGTCCCAGGCTTTGACTGGTACTACGGCAACAGCTAAGCCTGGCTGGGACATTTTCATTATACTCTCAGTGCCTGAAAACAAACAAATTTGTACAACGCACACAAACAGCCTTTTCTAATCTCTTTTAATGGCACTCTGAAGACCAGACCATCAATTGTCCAGTGTGTTCTCAACAATTTGCTAATGATAATTAAAGATGCCCAAAGTTTGCCAACTATTTCAGCACTCTATTTAACCAAGAAGATAAGGGTTCAGAAGGAAAGCAAACAAAATGAACTTGAGCCAAGAAGGAGGTGTTACCTACAGAGGAGCCGATGAGGGCATAAAGATAGCAAAGGCAGAGTAAAACGTTCTCTAAACTGCACAACCGATACACAGAGAGATGATGCCAAAATCCTGGAATGAGATTACAAAGCGGGAGAGTGAGTGGATTCTTTTTTCCTTTCTCTCCATAGGATTCCATCACAAAGAAGTTGCTTAGACAACGGCAACCCCCTACCATGCAATCTGTGTACGAGGAAAAACAAATCCATGCTGTAGTAAAACTGGAAGATCAAAACCTGTTTTTATTCCCCAGCTAGGAGAAATTAAATACTCCTTGAGTGCCCTTTTCTGCAGGAAAGGGCCATATTTCCACCACCAGTGAGAGATATCGGGCATGCAGCACCCAGGAAACAGAGAGGAAAAGAAAAGGAAGAGCAGGCAACTGAAAGTGGAAGCTGTTCTGAAGTCCTGAGAATTAAGAATTCCACTTAAAGTCTCCATTCCAGAGAATGGTGCCAGATCATTCAGTTGACCACTGAAGCTATGATATTACATGGGTATTTTTAGTAAGTTCTACTGTGGCAATACAGAGAAGTTGATGGACACTGACCTACGGTGCATTTTTCCTATGCTGACACATGTAGCAAATAACCAAGCTCACGCCTGTCCTATTGTGAGACTGAAATAATTATCTTACAAGAAACACACCTTTCCTTACTGAAGGCCACCATCCCTTGCAGAAGTTCCTCTGCCATGATCCAATATGATCACATACCTACTCCCAAAAGTCTCATAGAGTTTCATCAAATCCATAATTTCTGCGAGCTCCATACATGCAAAATTGTAGCTGTGACCTTTTGGTAGCCTTTGGTATTTGGTTCTTTGTATTTCTAGTTTCTTCTTGCATTATTTTTCAAACCTGTTTATTATCTGAGTGTGCCTGAGGTTGTTTAGAGCAGCACACCAACGTCCCTAACAGAAAATGAATAATACGGAGAACCACCTTTGTACCAAAGGTGAGGAAGTCTCTATTGGGAAGAAGAGTCTTGCCTCATACTTTAAGGAACTTTACCTGTCTGTCCATTTTCTAAGCACACCACATTCAACTTCTGCTTATTTCAGTAAGTTCCAATGACTTCAGCACCACCCACTTGGTAGGTTTACATCCCCTTTCTGTGAGCAAAATCGTAATTGGTCTTTCAGAATATTGCCCTCCACATCACTCTTAACGAATAAAAAAACCCCAAAAAAACACCAAATAAAAATTAAACATAAAAACCCCCAAACCCGCAAAACTTTCCTGGCTGCCAGACAGATGACTGCAGCTGGCTCTCTGGGGGACCTGGAAGAAGAAGGGGGTGCCTACCCTCAATCCTAGTCAGTAGTAAAGTCAGATCCAAAGTCTATTTGAGTTAGTTGGCATTTCCCCCTCTTTGATTGGTATGGATGGAGTTATAAACCTATGTGGCACGTCTCCAAATCCTTTTCACACAGACGAAAACACACATCTTGACAGAAATACTACAAAAGTGTATTCCAGTCTTAGAAGAGAGCAGCCACTCAGATCACATACTGACTGCATGTTTGTAACCCCAAGCTGATAAAGATGTTTACCTAAATCACATTAATTTACAACATAATTACTTCTTTATTCTAAAGAAAAAGTCTAGTAAAACCAGAATATTTACCAATTTTCTTTAATGCTTCACTTCAGAGCCAGATTACTGGGCATCTGACTTGCATTTTTTTTTTTTTTAAAAAAAGGGCTAACACTAACTGCAATGCTGGCACAATAAAGTAATGAAATGTGATGTGCATGTAGAAGTGTACACATGAAAACTTGAATTGTATCCCTTAATTCTTAAATCACACTTTTTTCCCCTCTGAACAATTGGGACTACAAACCAATAATCAGAGACCCTTTTCACACATGAATTTTAAACCTGGCCATATTAGTACTCAACCAGCTTCTAGTACTTGAACTAATTCTACAAAACACATTCCTACTAAATTTCAGATCATAAATATATTTTTCTTAAAAATTCTGATTAGTTTTCTACAAAAATCTAATAGCAGAAATGCAAAGCAATTGTCAAAAGCAAAGCAAAGTCTGCTGCCTGTAAATATACATTTGCAATGCAGTTCCACTTCTAGTGGAATTTAAAAATCTTTTAAATTTGATGTGCAAATTTTCAAACCACCATCACTTGCCTCAACACATGCCTAAGCTGTTTGCATTTATAAACTTTATTTCATCAACTAGTAACCCAGGAAGTGTTTCATGTAAATATTTACAGGTTTGAAGACTTGCAATATCACTTTCGCAGGGTTTGCTGTTAGCTCTTTGGGACTGAAATGTCTTTTAATTTTTTTTCTTCGATGCTGCCAAACTCATCCAAAGTAGGAGCCAAATCTCTACCAACACACCAAGCATTTCACATTCAGCTCATATTCTTTCTGACCAAGTGGAAGTAACTCCAGAAAGGAGGGGGAACTCAGTCCTCAGCACTCCTTGCTCATAATGCATTTGACTTGAACCAAATATCAGGCTCGGCAGTGACAAATCAGGACATAAGGTGGCATTATTTCCCTTCCTTAACTGTCTGTAGGGCTGGAGTCCAGATCTGCATGTCAATAGTGCTACAACCTTGCTGCAAACAAGCTGTTTGGTATTCCAGGAACAAAACAAACAAACAAAAAAATCCCATCAAGGAGAAAATCAAGTCTGTACCAAGATGCATCCAGAATCCTACATAAAGCCAAACCCTGACTCCTCCCCAACCTAAAATTTTCCCTGAATGCTGTGTGTATAAAGTGGTCTGACTGAAAACATTAGGCTTATAGTACATTAACTGTAGACTACTTCTAAAATAACGTTTTGAAAACCTGGACTTTGTTTGTATCCTTGACTCAGTGTTCAGCTGTGATTGCCTGCAGCAGGAATTCCTATCAGATTTATAAAGATGCTTGGAAAAAGAAATGAGAAAACAGTTGCAAAGGATACAGAAACTTGGTTTGCATGTTTGGTTACTTTCAGTTCACACATAGGATTTAAAACTTTTTTTTTTAAGAGAGTTTATAGCTTTAATTTCAGGTACAGACTTGAAGCTACAAAACTGGGAAACAACTTTTCCCTCACCTTGCCCAACATTTGTGGGTATTTGGATTGATAACCACTTTTTTTTTTGTCTAATGTCAGACTTGTAGTATGACTTGATTTAGTTCAAATCTAGAAATTAGAGGAATAAGCCTGAAGGCATATAAGGTGGCAGAAGTCAGTTCAAGTGCTGACTGCCAGGTTTGCAAAGAATGCACCACCCCAAGATCTACCAACTAGTTTAAGACACAGGGGAGTGTGACCTGGCAGAAGTGGAGAGAGATGAGTCTATTCAGTCTACCAAAAAAGAAGACTGAGATGTGACCAACAGCCACACATGAGCATGTTTCCAGTTGCAGGTACATTTCATTCAACAGTTCGAAGCTACTGCTAACAGTGGAAAGAAAGTGAAAACATTAAATAATAACAGTGGTTAAACACTGGAACTGTCTCTCACACAGTGACACACACCACCCCTCCCTCAGTAATTCAAAACCAGGGCAGGTGCCTTTTGAGAGTGGATGTTTTAATCACATACAAAACCTCAGTGTAGAGAGAACTAAGAAAACTAGCAGAGTTATATGGTGTTTGAGGCAAGGTGGTCCCTTTTGGATTTCAAGCTCTAGAATCACACGATTCATTGCAACATTCCCAAATATCCAGATGCATTCATTCATTTCTCCTGATAAAATACCATCATGCTTAATTTTTGCATTATGCCGTTGGCACAGAACACAAATGTAAGGTCCATGTCTGTATTAACACAGGTGTAAAGAGGAAAAGCTTGCCAGGTGCAACACAATCAGCATTCTCAAATGCAAACCTTGTGCCCCTTGAGCACTGAGCCATGGGGTCCAGAAATAAGCAAAAGTGGGAAGCATCTAGTGAGAAACCACTGGAAATTCAAGACAGCTTTGAAAAGGCTTTGTTTGTATTTGGTTACCGTGGTGGTGGCAGTTGGGGTAAGCTCTAATTGCATGTGATACACTTCACCACTTTACGGAAAAGGGACTCATCACAGTCCAAGATATGTCAAGCACAAAGGCAACCTTAAATAAGCACCCATCTCCAGTTCCATTAATCATAAGCTCCTGACAACTTTTGGGTCCCACTCTTCTTTTCCCCCCATCTTGATGCAACTCTGAAGAACCTCTTTTAACAGATCCATTCAGCCAGGACCACCATCTCCATGAAAGCACCCTGTGTGGCACTGGCTCACTCTCAGACATCGCTGTATTTCATCTCATCCCATCACCAAGAGTCCCCTGACATGGTTATTAATCATGGCCTCACTGACAGGGCACTGAACTGTCCAGAGATGAAACTTCACATTCCCGTCCAGGGCTCCCCAGGTAGGACATGGAATTTGTTTCATCTTTGCATAATCAAGAAATGGAGCACATTAGGGGAGTGAATTAACCCCAACTTCAGGTTCATAAAGGTGTCCCTGCTCTGTTTAATTAAATCTGTCTTAAAACCTCCTAATCCCAAACTAAAGACTTAATAATGTTCAGGAACCTCTTTTTCCTTACAATATATTGCTATAATCTGCTGACAGCTTAATATTGAAATAAACATTGCTGCTCCTTTACCTGACCTGGCCAGTACAAAGACCAAAAACCACATGACTAAGACCAGCTTCTCCTAGAACAGCAAGCGCACAGTACACCGAGGATGTTGTATGTATGTATGTACGTCTAAAAACCTTTTAATTTAATACCACAAAGTAACTATCAAAGACTGTCTACAACACAAAAGAGAAAAAAATAATTAAAAAAAAATCAAGAGTGGAAATAAAATCAAGGTATGAATGTTTGATTCCTTCTCTGAAGATGCAGAGACCTGTCCTTATAGATTGAAGATGGCAAACCCTTAACCAATAGGTTGTGTGTATAACACATTCCTTTGAGAGTCTTGAGGCACCAAATACCACCCCAGGTCTGTGTTTCAGAGTGGCCAGAGAGAAGGCCTGCTCAGGCTCTTCCAGTTTGGTGGGAAATCCGATTTCATAACTACTCCTTAAAAAAGCATAAAACATTTCTTTCAGATTATGATCAGCAGAATTCAGACCTAGTTGAGAGCATTCTTCTCTGCATTAACACCCAGGTGGCTGGATTCAGGATTTTCAGTACCAAAACTGAAGTATTTTTAAATATCAATCTCAGCAGCCATTTAGTCCCGAGAGGTACCAAACCATCAGCAGAGCTTCAGAAGACAGCTTGTAGAAAGCAGAGTGACTCTACATGAGATCTTTAAGGAAGCAACCAGAAGAAAAGCAGTGTGATCCAGCATCAGAGAAGAAAGAAGGAATAAGGTGGAGATGTAAGAACAGAAGCACCAAGGCAGGTGGTTAGGGCTGCCAGCCCATACTCAAAGTGATTCATGGGAGGTAAACCAATTCCATGGTTACACCTAGGTCCAAATGAGGATGGCTATCCCTCTGTGCTTCTCCCCTCCTAAGATCTGCCATGCATCAGAGAGAGAAAACAGGGAGAAACATAGAAGACTCGGACACAGCAAATGCTGCATCCAAAGAGAACATACAGCAGATGGAAACGCTTTCTACTCTTTCTTTCCCTAAGAGGATTATTTCAGCAGGGCCTGGCTGGCGTCTGCACCAGAGCTAAGCACCAGTGACCACGCCAGCCAGCCTTACCCTCCTGTCAAAGGGTTTCATTAAGACTTTGGTTCCCTGTTGCTCTCATGGTGGCTTGCACGTGCTTACTAAATATCCTGCATCCCCTCCCAAGGTATTTGCTGATACAGAAATCTCTTCCTCCCCTCCTTTCCTCCCCCCTCTCAAGGACCTGGGGCCACAGTACAAGTCACCATCCTGCTGAGAAATTTTCATTACACAAGGATGGGACAGAGGACTCAAGCTGAACATGTATTATCAGAGAGGCAAAGACCTTAAAACTGTACATCATGTCCACTGCTCTGACCATGCCATCAGTCAACTAAGAGTGCATGTAGAATCATAGAATGATTTGGGTTGGAAGGGACCTTAAAGATCATCTAGTTCCAACCTCCCTGCCATGGGCAGGGACACCTCCCACTAGACCAGGTTGCTCAAAGCCCCATCCAGCCCGGCCTTGAACACCTCCAGGGATGGGGCATCCACAACTTCCCTGGGCAACCTGTTCCAGTGTCTCACCACCCTCACTGTAAAGAATTTCTTTCCAGTACCTAATCTAAACCTCACCGCTACCAATTTAAAACCATTACCCCTTGTCCTGTCACTACACTTCCTGACAAAGAGTCCCTCTCTGACTCTCCTGTAGCCTCCCTTCAGATATTGAAAGGTCGCTATAAGGTCTCCCTGGAGCCTTCTCTTCTCCAGGCTGAAACACCCCAGCTCTCTCAGCCTGTCCTCATAGAGGAGGTGCTCCATCCCTCTGATCATCTTTGTGATCCTCTGCTGGACCCGTTCCAACAGGTCCATGTTCTTCCTGTGTTGAGGACTCCAAAGCTGGACTCAGTACTCCAGGTGGGGTCTCAGGAGCACAGAGTAGAGGGGCAGAATCACCTCCCATGACCTGCTGGCCACGCTTCTCTTGATGCGGCCCAGGATGCAGTTGGCTTTCTGGGTTGCCAGTGCACATTGCTGGCTCATGTGGATGGATGTCCCCAGATATTTGGCTCCCCAGCATCCCAGGAATGATGAATAGCTCTACTTGTCTCTATTCAGGTAAGACTCAGCACCAATACTTCCAGCAGAACCAGCCAGTGAATTTACCTGGGAACAAGCTCATTCTTTTAATCTCATTTGTCTGTTACCAGCTTGCATAAAACCAGGAAAAAGACTTGTCTCTGACTCAAAGGCACTTATGTTACAAGATCTAGTCTATAAGAAGGGACATACTCTTTCAGAACAACCACCACTTCTCAGAATCCCTTATAAATCCCCTTCAATTAAAACTGAAGGCAGAATCCATATCTTTATGTTACTAGTTTCTGTAGAAACAACTACAGCTCAAGGCAGGAACCAAAGCATCAAACAAGCTGAGTACGTTATCTGATGTGAAACTCCCAACATTTCCCCCTCAGGTACTTCCCACACGTGATGCCTGCCTCCTCTATGGATGCTCAATAACAGAGCTTAAAAGATAATAATAAGTTACAATATTTGAAAGTGTTTTGTTTCTAACAGGAAAGACTGGAAATCTTTTTATGAAAAGTCAATCATTTGGAATATAAGAGCTATATGTAGTCTCTTCATTTTCTTTTATTTTATCCAAGTTTGCATCCTCCCATTGGAGAATGACAGATACTCTATTTTAAGGAGGGTTCTTTTCTTCTTTTTTTTTCCCTCCTCCAAAGACTAAAAAAATTCAGAGAACTGTGAAACATTAGCAAAATTTAACTTTTAGGAGGGATGAGAAAAAGTGGCAGCCTGCAAAGTGCTGGATGAAGTCCAAAAAGATAACTTTATATTGTTATGGTGCAATTCATAAATATTTTTACAATCTCCTTGACTTTTCCTTATATTTCCTATTTAGAATTCGGAAAACATTGCAAAAAATAATCCAATCAATTTGCATTTTAAACATTTTAAATTGCATTTTTCACTTGATTCTTCCTACAGCTTTAAATTTCTTATTTGCCAAAATATTCAAAGAACAAATCACTCCAGAAATACTTAAGAAAACAGACACTCATAAACCCAGCACTGCTGGAACTTGGTCAGCAGTTATGCAAATTGAATCGCTGCACAAGGGCAGGCTAACTTAAGTCCTCCTCGTTTTAGTAAGTATTTAGTCCTTTACCAAAGGGACAGAAAGACTATGTAAAGTATTGTTTGCACAGTAAATCTTAACTCTAGGGTTAAATTAAGGATCCAACTTCTAGTAAAAACAAGTATTCAAGCAATAGTAATAAATATGATAATCTGACATATTTCTATGCATCAGATCACCTGATCAACACACATACTGCAGATAAATATACACTACAAACTGGAGATATATACTGTAATCCACAGGTAACTGGAGGTAGTGCACCTGTGATCTAAGTCTTAAATAAGAGTGCCTCAGTGACAGAGGGGTATTTCATGACCAATGATTGGATGAGGTCGTTTAAGGTATATTCACTTGCGTCTCAGAGAGCATGACATATTTTTGAGGGCACAGACTAATGTTACCATCTCTTTGGATGTCCACATCCACCCCAGACTGCCAGAGGCCCAAGCAGAGTCCATCAGGACTTGGTCCTGATGCACACTCAACCTGGACAGGATCCACGAGCACAGGAGGAGCACAGCACACCACCAACACTCGCTGACACTGGCCCTGAGCACCTCTGAGACTCAGCCCAGTAATTCCTGAGCATCCTGGCTCCCACCTCTAAAAAAGAGACAGTATGTAGTATTTAGAAAGGAGACCCTAAAGTCAGCATGTGACATTAAAGAGTTTAGTTTTCCGATAAAATCTTGAGATGCAGCACCAATAATGTAAGACAGACCTCCTTCTAGCCCTCTCCTTATGTCATAGCATCTTAACTTCCTGAAAAACTATTTTTCTGGACTCACATGCACCCTTCCCCAAACACATATCTTATAAACCCACCATGAAAATTACCTTGAAACATGGCCTGACAGTTTAATAACATTTAAGGTGATGTAGCTTTCAAGCACCAGGGCCCAGGTCAGAGACGGCAGCAGAGAAAACCACCAATGACAACGAGCCACTACTGATTAAAGCCTTAGGGGATCTTTTTAAGAATATAAGGTTATATACATGCAATATATGCATAATGCCTTTGTCTAACTCAATGGTATTGTAAATACCACATTGCGCACAGCACCCTATTCTGCTTTATGTGCACAAATCCCAGTGCAAAGGCAGATGGAGGGGCCAGTTGTGTTAAGCCCAGGTGATTATGTCACCAGGTTTGGGGTTTTGTTTTTCGTTTTCTTTACCAGCAAACTGTCCATTAACTTTTCTGAGAGCAGAAAGCAAAAGGAGAGGAATTTGTGAAGTCGGTAGTCCATATGGCTGGTAGTGAGTTAATCTGCATCTAAGCAGCAGGTAGCATGAGCCAGGCTGTCTGTTGGGGTTGTTAGTAACCTAGGGGCAGATCATGGAACAGCAGGGAAGAGGATAAACTCAGCCTACAAATACAGTCAGGAATGTGGCAGGAAATTATTTTTGAAAACATACTCTGAAGCATAATAGCAACAATCAGACAGTCAGACCGTATGTATGAAATCTATCCGGACCCAGGGCACACAACAGGCATGCACACAAGTGTGTGATAAAACAGACTGGGCGTATATATACATATGTGTGTGTCCATATATATATATTAAAAATATACACCGTTCAATAAAAAGTACATGTGCAGAGTGTATCTAAACAAGCATTGCTTTCCCCGACAACTCTAAGCAAAACAAGAATAATTTATTTGCTTATGCTTCATGGAAACCATCTGCCAAATAGTTTCATAAAATTATTAATTATGCCAAAGAACAGAAGGTAGAAAGCAGAAACCAAAAGGTTCAGGTAACAAGAGAATTTTTTTTTAAGTGAAAAAATAATGAGGAAAGAACCCACAGATCATAACAGCAGCACAGGAGAAAGCTTTTGCACCCGCAGTACGGGCTGTGACACTGAGCAGGGAGTAACATGACAGACAGCCAGGAACCAAGTGGCACAGAGAGACACAACCTAAGACAACCTGGGGCTGATTTGTAGGGTAGACCAAAATAGGAAGCAAATTTCATTACTTTCTCTAATTTAATTTTGAACATGTCATTCAAAAATAATTTTGATATTTTACATTTTTTCCCCATTCAAAATAACAATAAGACCGTGACCGACTGTCTGGGCCAGAACATTTTGTTGTAGTCATCTTTACTAACTCATCACTAGCAAAACCCCAGATAACATTAACCCTCCAGGCATCATCACCTTTAGGATGAGAGGTGGCAAACATTGGGCAACTTAAGGAACCCACCACCACACAGCTGAATAATCTGCCCTTATTTTGAGGAGGAGTGAAAGTTAAATCAACTAATCTTTACATATACGTAGATACAACAGTATCTACAATGGATCATTTAGCTCTAAACCCTGTCTTCTTTTGCAGCCAGTAGAAGATAGCCAGGAAAGAATGCAAGAGCAGGGTGATATTTCAGCCAAGTAACTTCCTAGTCATGAAGAATTTGCAGCTCAGGAACTTCTGGAAGCATTGCTTTCATATTTAGTACTAGTAATTAGCACATTAGTAGGACTTCTATTTCAGCCTCAGCAAAGAACAGCCCTCTTTACTGACCATAACAAATTGCAAGACAGTTTAATACAGAGGGAGATACTCTAAACTTCCCATCACAAGTGAAAGCTATTCTTCCCCAGACTTAAGCACCAGAACAAATCAAACGTGACAGATGTCATTTGTATTACATATTAGCACACTACAGGAAAGCCAGAGCCGCTGGTAATGCGTGCTTTATAAAACCTCCGGCAAGGACTGCCTAGTTAATAGGAAAGGCAGGAAGCAATAAAGGAATTATTTTCATCCAATGATTCCAATCTTCTGTGCAGCCTCTTGGAAATACAGAATTTTTCTGCAAGTGGCAAAATTTTGAAACCTGGGTGCAAAAGAAGGCTGCTCTTTCAGACAGGAAAAGTAGGGTCACCTTATCTACGAGGTACCTGACCCTTGAAAACAGATGCTTCTGCCTCAGGTGAGCACTAAAACAATGTTCAGGTCCACACAGAAAGTCAGGCAGCAGGGAAGATAAGGCATAAATAACATTCCTTGGGATTAATGCCTATCTCCAAAATTGTGTGATGACAGCAAAAAGGGAGAAAGAAGAGCATCCCTTGAGAATACAGATGAGCTCTGAAAGGACATTAGGTGTAAGCCAAATCTTAAGGGGAAAACCAGGTCAACCGAAGTGTGAAATAATCTCAAAAGAGAGACCTGCAGTTAGGAATTGACTGTATTTCATTTCCAGCAAATAGGAGGAACAGAAAGTCAGTGGCTGCTGAAAAGCACTGCATGCTACTCTGGATGATCTCTGTATCTGGCTACCAAGTTTCCAAGGTGCTTGTCCCAGCACGGAAAGACCCTGTTGGGCATTCTACTGCCTCTCAGCCATCTCTCCTCTCTTAAGAGGGGAAGTTCCATCTAGTGGGAAACAATCTGATCACAGGTATCCTAGTAAAATGCAGGAGGAGAAATTGGTCTTTAGGGAACAAAAGGAGCAGATGTGAGGTCAGTATCCCTTAAACCCCAGCAGCTACAGGGCATTGCCATGCCCTTCACTGCTACAGGGCTGCACGCACTGCCACCCTGTCCCAAAGACCAGTGCCATGAGTGATGCAAGTCTCATGAGTGGAGCATGGCAGTAGCTAATTAGCACAGCCACACACTGTCTGAGCCGAAGGTGAGCAAATCTTTTTCCTCATCCTTAACCACCCAACTCCACCTTGGTCACATAGATAACATGCCTCCAAAAGACCACGTGTTAAGTCTCATTTGATTTTTAAGCTGCATGGGGGACTCAAAGCAAATAGACTGGTGTTGAACATTCTTTGCCTCCAAAGGGCTTTCCCTTAGTCCTTAAGCTTTTTTCACCTTCTTCAGGTTCAGACGTCCTATGTAGATCTGTGCATTCACCCAACCTCAGCAGCTTGCTACCTCTAATTTGTACAATCTTTCTCCAGCTCTGCCCTAGACCTACAGAGTGATCTCAAAGATGCCAGCTCTCACAGATCACAAATACTGGCCGTATTGGTCTTCAATTCAATGCAAGATCTCTTGTACTTTAGCTCATGTATGAGAAAATTCCTTCCCTCCTGTTGCATTTGCTCCTCTCCCTTAACTCTCATCAAAACATTTCTCTGCACTGAGATCCACTTCTTTCAGGTCAGTAAGGAGGAGAAAAATGAGAAGCAGCTTTTCAGAGGACTGGTTGCAACTCTTTGTGCCAGTCCTGGTACCAGTCAGGCATGCAGAGGCAGTGTAGGGGCAGAGCTTGACCTTGTAGGTAAATGATTTTGTCAGGTATCTCAGCCGAGCAGCTGGCACTGCCCAAGTTGTCCAAAGGGAGACAAGGTTGAGATCCCTGACGCTTCCATATTGACTGCACAGCTCCCATCTCTGATGGGGTGAGAGTGCTTAGCACTGCTCAATTATTTAAAGAACAAATGGAAAACTGTCAAGTTAATGGGGAGGTTTTGTGCGTGCTAATTATAGCACACAAAACCCCATTGTCTGTGTCCAAGGCTGGGTCACACTCTGTTGTTACAAGCTTTTGTAACTCTACTAATGCCTTTAATATAAGCTCCTATTAATTGTATATTCAACTTAATTCCTAGCTCAGTGCCACTGGATTGCACTAGCCAGGCAGCTGACTGTAATTACAGTGTGCTTAACCCGCATTTATAAAGCACGTTAATTCTCATGATTCTGTTTTAATTTGGTGCAGGATTGACAGCCTTTTGATTTTGCTCCACAGATCAGATCTAGCTCGAGCAGCAGCCAGGTAAATACACCGTGCTGTCCAGCTAACGTGTCTCGCTTGCTCTGGAAGGAGGTGACACAGTGCTTCATCCTCCCTTGTGTAACTGGAACTACACTATCCCTCCTGCTCTTTGCAAGCTGTCTTTCTTTTCTATACATACAGGCTCATTAGAATTTTTTATTGCCAAAACAGCCACCTTGTTAGAAGGCATAAACAGGAGTTCCCATGATTGCCTATGATTGAGTTCCTATGATTGCCAACAGCCACTGAGGGATCTACAGCCTTCAAAACAGAGTTTCCCTACCCATGAAGTCCCACAGTTCCAGGCCACCATGCAACATTTCAGCAATTCTAGAAACTAGATGAGATATTTCCTCAGCTGTTTTAGAACAGTTTTAGACTGTACCTAGAGAGGACTGTAGATCAAGGGCAACACCACTTTGCCTATTTGCATTTTTGCCTATACTGAAAACCTCAGAGGACGACTGATAAAATTCAGCATGTTGCATAAAGCTGGAGAGAAGCCAACACCTCATTTACTCAGTTGGCTGTCAGCCCGTATGAATTGCCATTTTTGAATGACTTAAGAGCATTGAGGCATACAGGTCTTCCTGGTGCTACTGCCACGAGTTATAATAGGATCAGGGTGCACACTGCTTATGTGCTACAGAGGACAGGATGAGGGTGGGCCACAGAGAACTGTTGAAGCTTTAAGGATGACAATTGTGGCTTGTCTGTATCCAGCACCATCTCCTCTTCTCTGACACTCCAATGAGCAGTAGCTCCTGCCTACAACATTCTCCTGGCTAACAAGTTATCTTTGCAGCAGGTCTTGCTTTACCTTCCCTGCCTTCTCCTGGTGGTTCAGGAAATAATAAATAGCAACTACAGAAAGTCCTGTGGTAGACCCTAGAAAGACCAGGTGATCTGGATACCTTGGAAGAGGAGGAAAATAATTTCTTGTTTCCTCTGAGGAAAATTTAAGGAAGGTATCAAATAGGCAAAAGGTTGCTGAAAAGGGAAATGGAATTAATTTTATTTCCAAGGAGTATAGAACATGATGCAATAGACTTAAATTGCTACAACCATGGTTTAAGTTAAACATCAAGAGAAGTCTCCACAGGTGAGAACAGTGTTGTACTGGAACTGGTTGGCAAGGGATATTCTAACCTTCTTTTTTAAGAGCTGGCAAATACCCATCAAGCTTAGATACAGAGCAGCTCATTTTAGGGCATGCAGATAGGCCTAAATGACTTCCCAGTACAGCCACCTTTTTTATGATTTTTTTAGCCCTTATATTACCTTTTGTGTGTGAGTGGCTATTTCCCTCTTGTTATTCTTTCCTTTGGTAAAATGACAACATATGCTCTTACTATACAACTTAATGCCAATAGCCAATCTTTCACTCATGTTTTCCCTCTTGAAAAAGATGTAAACAAAAAGTCCTCTACTTATTCATGTAACTACACTGATAAATATTTCCAATCAATAAGTTCTTTGAAATAAAATTTATGCACAAAATATTAGCTTCCAAAAAGTTGGTTTTTTTTTTTTGAAGGATAGGTTTTCAATGAAAGCCTCATCATTTTAGAAGGCAGTTTTTAGCAAAATTGACTTAATCTTTGACTTTTCACAAGGGAAGAGTAACTTCCTAACTTGATGTAATGATTGCAATGTTCCTTTTATTGTTCCTTTTTCATTTCCTGCATTAAACTCCCCATTAATATATTTTGATTTCTTTACTTTTAAAAAATTATTATGTATTTTTCAGAAAACAAAGGCAACCAAAAAGATATGGTCTGAAAGTGTTTATACTGTATACTAAGACCACTGTCCACATGTTTAACCACAGCCACTAGCAATAACATCTCAACTTTACAAATTCAGAACCTTCTTAATCTCTGTTTAACGAAACCCAAACAGGGAAGCCCTCTGTCCCCAAATGCTGCTCTGCCTTTATCCCAACAGGCGGGCTCCGGGCTCCTCTGTAGATGTGATTATTGCTGTCCAATTCTTTGCCTTCCTCTCAGGGCCATTCCCTTTATACAGGATGACTCATTAGCCTTCATCCCCGGCAGGGAGCTGACATCCAATTAACTAGCTGACAGTCCTCTAGTGGCTCCCACTCCTCCTCTAAGGCTCTGTTTACAAACACAGGCTGTTGCGCCCATAAGGGAGGGGAAGTTGAAAGTCCCCCTGCCAGGCCAGTTTGTTCAAAATCTTCAGAGCTCTTTAAACAATACCTTTGTAGGGTAAAGACCGGACATATTGCTTGCAGCAGGATCCAAGCCATCTTAATGGCTGTGTTTGGCGGGAAAGGGAGCAGCAGTTGGGATCAAAATAAGAGCGTCATGACACAGATCTGGAGTTCAGCTGGGAAACCAAAGGAAATTAGCAGATGGGGAAATATTGTTGAATTCTGAATGGGAATGCACCTAAAGAGTTAGTCCATAGTGATGTAAAGCGCTCTCAGACAAAGAAATGGGATTTTGAGTATAAAATTACAGGTGTAGCAACACTCATGCAACATCTGCACAAGGAGACAAGTCACTTTATTCACTGACATAGTAAAGAAGCTTCAAGGCCCCCACATGCTCAAGCAGGAACACAGTGTTACTTGCAGAGAACATGAGTTTTCACTTTGCAGAGACTCACTACGGAATGTCTCTGCCTTTGATATGTATGTGCTGGTCTCATCTGTTGGCACTAGGCAGCCTGCTTAGATTTTTTCCCTTTTGGCCAACTTCAGAGGAAATAAGGTGCTCAGAAAACTATGATCACTGATACTTGATTTCTATTTGGCACCAGCTAAAGAAAAAAATCACTGTTCCTACTCAGATACAGCCTGCCCTAGAGCAACAACTTCAAAATAAAGTCTGAAAAGCTCCTCCTAACTTGGCAGCTGGGACATCTCCCTGGCAGCAAGTCTGAAACTGGACTTCAAATTCACACATACCTGAGTATTTGTGGGATTTTTGGATCATGATCTAAATCCTAATCTTCACCCCCAGCACCCTTTCTGAGTTAGGTACAAAACCACTGTTTGATCCAGATGCTTTCAAACCTGAGCCCAGTTCTCTTGAATTTTCATGAACGTAGTCTCATCTTTTGAAATAGCCTGCACTTGCTACAAACCAAAGCAGTGGCTGTTTTTTGCATTGAGGAATGCTGACACTGCCTTGTAAGAGCACCTTTAATACCCTGAGAATTTATCCCTCCACTTCCTCTAGATGCCTGTTAACTTAACATCTCTATATCGTGAACTCTAATACCAATTACATCAGTGCTTCCAGCCTGCAGCAGTGCAGTCACCCAGGGGAGCTCAAATCACCTTCAGCAGCAGCACGAGGCCTCACAGGGGCCTTTCACATTCTGGTCCCCAACTCAGCTGCAGCATCCACTCACAGGAGGTAATAAGAAATAGCAGAGGGACAGATATTTACTTAGCCCCAAAAGTCATTCCTGCTCTAAGCAGCTACCCACAGCTTATACACAGCCTCTGCTAAGAAAAGCTATTGCTATATCTGGGTGAATTATATTCCAAACTGTTGCATACAGATTGACTCTATCCACGGATTAACTGCTCTACTTCATTACATTATAGAAGTGACAATGATAATTGCCATGTGCATCGTGGTATGACACTGGAGCCAAGAGCCAGCCAGGACAGCAGCACATGACAGAACGCAAGCCATGTCACTCTGTCCCAGGCCTGGGGCTGTGTTCCAGCTGCAGCCAGGTCATAGAAAAGTTAAGGGTCCTTTTCAAATTTAGACCCTGCCCAGGATCTGACCCAGGCAAGTTATGAAAACCTCCAGCAAGGGTGATTCCACCCCCTCTCCAGCTTATCACATTTTGAGTTTGGGTTTTTTTCTGTCCCACATATCTAATTGGAACATGACTTGTTCCATCTTTTGACTACTCCTCATCCTTTCACTGTGCACATCTGAGAAGAGTTGGCCTCTCTCTCCTCTATACTCTCCCATGGCAGGGAAGGTTGCCATCAGATTCCCTTAGCCCTCTTCTCCAAGCTGAGCAAACTCAACTCCCTCACACTGCTCCAGCTTCCTGACCAGCTTTGTGTCCTTCTTGCTAGATTCTCCAGTTTGTCCACATCTTTCTTGTGCTGTGAAGACCAAAGTTAGATGCAGCACTTCAGATGCAGCTTCACCAGTGCCTAGTACAGGTCACTAACCATCTCCATTAGCCTGCTGATGTGGACTTTTGCTTCATCTAGGTAGTCATAAAATAACCTGTTTGTTGGCTATGTCAAATCGTTCATCCCTGGAGTTCTTTCTGCTGCCTATTATTAAAATTGTTATCTTTCTACACTCAGCATTTCCAGTTAAGCAAACCATAAGAACTCTAAAATTGTTTTATAAGTCAGACAGCAATAAGCCCACTCTTCCTGGAGACCATGTACACCTACAAAAAAAAAAAATAGCCTCTAACCACACTGTTTTGAATCTTGTAGCACAGCCCAATTCAGTTGTGAAAGACCAACAGATGGACAGAAAGAGACACCCTCCTCCCCCCTTTAGCTGGTATCAATTCCCATTAAATACTCTCCTGTGTCCAGACTATGCCTGCTGACCACTCAACGCAGACAGAATTGCAATCCACCTTGATGAACTTCCTAACAAGTTCTCTGTGTGTCTCTCCTTGTTCCTCTACCAGTCACACTCACCCTCTAAGTTTTCCTCTAATTAATTCCACATTAAGCACTGAAAATCTGCAGGGTCCTCTCAGACATCCCTTGTCCCTTTCTGTATGGACCCTCCGGGTCCCCAGTGGTAAGCCCACTGGTAAAAAGCTGACATCTGTGCGGCAGCTCACAGGCTGCAATTTCAGGTATAGCATGTGTTGCACCTTGAACTACCGTCTCATTTCAGACCCCACCATTGAGACCAATTAAGTAGAGAGTATGCAAGGAGCCGACCGAGTGTCGCGTGCTGACTATAACCACAAGGACTTAGAGGCCACAAATCTGTTATTACCAAGCTGTTCCTGACAGCAGCATGCTGCCTCCTAACAAAAAGAATAGATTAGGATCAATCAAGTTCCCCTCTGGCTTGTCAGTGGGACTTTGGACCACACCTTCCACCCAAAACTTTCCTCTTCTCCTGCTTCTGAACACCTAGCCAGCTCCAGGCTAACAAGGTGGCTGTGAGTCAAGCATGAGCTGAACCATATGTTCATAATTAGTTAACTTCTTGCTTTGTCGCTAGAGGCACTATCAATAAATCAGCAACAGCCTGTAGTGGCCTTAGGAGATGCAAGGAGCCACCCCCAGCCAGCACAGAGCCCTCCCCTCCACACGGGCGACTGGCCGTATTTCATTCCAGCTGCCGCATTGTGCGGTGAATTAACTTTATCCTCAATTTAAAAAGCCAGCATGAAATCAAAAGAGACTCAAGAAAAAGAATAAAGAGAAAGAAAGAAAGAGAGAAGAGGAAGGGGTGGGAGGAGAGGGAAAAAATCCTAGCAAGTCAACTCAAAAAAAAAGTCTGGTGAGTGACAGTCTACAAGGATGGCCCCACTTAACCCTTTGCTGCAAGGTTGGTTGTTGGCAGCACATTAACTTTCAAAGCCATTCTGCCTCTTATTCCCCAGCGCTGCGGTGGTAGGTTCCTTGATACTTGCTGAAGGGGGGACCCAGTGATATAATTGTTTTTAAACCAGTCAAACATACTGTTAAGTAACAGCCTAGTTAGTGGGTAAAGCAGAGCAAGAGCCAGCTGTGCCAGGGCGATACAGACTGGCTGCAAACACTCTCTCGAGGTGAGCGAGCTGCTCATCGCACTGCGTTCAGCTGCGTACTTGAGCAAACAGTGACATGACTGGGTGTAGCTTGCAAACAACTCAATCTCTAGCAGAGTACCTGGTGGTCATCTGCACTAGCTGCTCCACTCTAAGCCTCAAAAACATACCCATTTTGGGGTTTCTTTTGGTGTGAGGTGGTGTGGTGGGTTTGGGGTAGTTTTGTTTTGGAGTTGTTTTTTTTTTTAATACATGAGTGAAGAGAGCAAGTTACAATAGGTCCTGTGATGGTCCAGACCTGTCACACTGAAAAAAGCTCCTGTGTTTTCAGTTTGTCGATACCAGACTGAGATTAGATATTCTCCCTGATTTGGGAAAGCACATGGCAATAATCACATGGGGTTGGAAGGGACCTCTGGAGATCATCTAAAATCCCACTGCCTGAGATTAAGCCAGACTCCCTACAGGCAATGGAGAGTGCTAGAGACTTCTAGAAAGGAATCTACAACACCTGAATCCAGAGCCTGCCTATCCTAAGGTCCTTGTACCTCCATGGACTACAGAGTTACTGAGGTAACCCGAGTATCACTCAAGTACACTGGTGCAATCACTCCTCCGGCCTGGAGGTTTCACTGCAACGCCTGTGTTTGCTGTGCTCCCATTGGCAACATTTCTTTGGTTACAGATGCACTTGGAAGGGTTGTTGCTGTAGGTGGAGGAAGTGATATTGTCCTCCTAGGGCTGATGGAGCCTGTGAAGACACAGCTGTGAAAGAATCCCTTTCCTTCTTTCTGCTCTTTCTGCATCAGCCCCTCTTCTCTCCAGCCCCAGCCCTTCAGGTGTCTTCCCAGGCTGCTGTGCTTATCCCATCTGCTTTCTTGCTGCCTCCCAAAACTGCTCCCTCCTCTGAGAAAATCTGCTCTTGTCTCGGGCCCTTTAGTCTCCTTTGCAGGAGGAACTGGGGGCTCTTGCTAACAGGCTTCTCTCTTCTTCTCAGTCTACTCTCCACCACCAAGGAGTCACTTTGCCACCTCCTCCTCTGCAACAGAGCTTCTCGCATTTGTCTGTTCATTTCTCTACTGGGTATGTGCTCACACAAATCATAGGAAATCAAGGCATCCCTGAGGCTCAGGCAAACCCCAGAGAAGTGTGTATGAAAGATGTGATGACAAATCCAGCCTGTACTTGTGAAAAGTCTTGGAAGCTGCTGCCCAATCTTGGAAATACTCAACTCCACGACTACCTTTCAGGATTTGGGAGTGCTCTGAGCCACAAAGCCACAGGCATACCTCAAGCCTCCTGCAGATGACATGAAGAAAGGAATTAAAGACTTTTACAGCAAAAAATAAGAATAATTTCATCTAATGAACTCCATTCAGGAAGGGAGATCTCCATCCCGCTCAGTTTGAACAACAACTCAGCAGATACATCAGGGTTACCATGGACAAATGACTCTTAATACAACAGCTGTATATGGGCAATATTAACACCACATTCACAAAGAAAGAGTAATCACTAATTGCAGATCCTAAGACAAAGATGTTTAAATGGACGCTGAGATCTCAATATAAACCCACAAAAATCTATCAGTCTATTCCTTCATTTCTTCGATGACATTTGTTAACTGTTAGACGAAGCCTTTAATAGTAACTGCTAGAAGCTGCAGAAGACAGTGCTATGAAATGCAGAAATGGACTTTCATGAAGCAGTTTTTCAGAAACACGACTGAAAAGAAGTTGCTAAATCTCTAATCATTATCAAATCCTACACTTCAGAACCTCACTTTAGAAATCAAGCCTGCAGGATCTCAGTGCACAGTTTTGTGCCACCTCCATGATAGGTTGCTTTTCTATAGTAGCAATATTCCAGAATATTAAAGAGTTTAAGACTCAAGTTTCTTGGACTATATTAACACCATTATCTAAGAATGTCTCCTTAAAAGGTCTAATAGATGCAAAAATACCCCAACTCTTTAAAATTGGAACTTTGTTAAATCTAGCAAGGAGAATCAAAACTGTAAAAAAATATTATTAATTATTGTACAGGTTGTTTCAAGACTCAGGGAATACGATTTGTACTTTTTTAACTCTTTATACTAACAATCCTGATTTTAGTATCAAAAAAAAAGCTTTTTTTCATTGATCCAAAAACAGGCTGACAAAACATTGCTCCAGTAAGGGTAAACACACAGATTTATGCCATTAGACAAAATAAACTATTTTTTTTATTTGTAAAATGCTGATGAAATAATATAAGGTGTGGGGAGGAATGAAAGAAAAAACCCACCACACCAAAAAACTACATACCTGGGTTTATTTAGGGAAATAATCTGGTCAATAACTGTGCTCAGTGAATAAGTGGAAAATAATTGCTTTCTGTTTCCAGCAACTAGCCTGTCTCCCAGCTTTAGTATTTGGGAATATCAGAATTTTCTTACACAGCACCATCTGAGATGGAAAGAGAGCAGAGCCTTATGCCTCTCTATTGCTCAGTTCTCCCACTCAAAACTTAAATCCAATTAATAACCTGATTTACTCCACTGAACAGCCTTCCTGATTTGCAGGGGTGGGACCAGAAGGAGGGATACCAGCAAGCCCTCTAGTGTCCACCTACTGCACACTTCTGTAAAACACACCAGCATTCAGGAACGTACAAAAACCAAAACATTTTCAGCAATAGGCTTTCCCTCCAAATTCAAGGCACCAAACCACATCTTTGAAAGAATAAAGTTTATAATCATTGTTACTGTTGAAAATAAAAATGCCAGCAATTACAGAGGTTGTTCCTCAGTAAGAACATCTAATGTAATATCCTCCTCATCACACATTTGGGGTAAACAAAGAGGTAAGACTGAATTACTGAAGGATATTTTGCAAGCCAGCAGCCAACCCAGAAATGAGCACTGTAGACCCTTTCAGTTTCCCAGTGACGTGTTTTTCTGCAGGTCCACAGCTCCTTTGTGCCTGAGGCACCCAGGGTGCTTGCCCAGACTCTTCCTTGCAGATTTGTATCTCCTGGGCACTGGAGATTACAGACAGGTCTAAGCCCTATCACTGAACACAAACTCCCTTGAAATTTGAGGAATCACGAAATAACATCCAACAGTTTGCACCCCAGATTAAAGTAGTTCACTTCAGATGAACCTGCCACTTTTCAGACAGTACACCTTTCCAGCTCTAAGAGGGAAGTCACTGACCATTGACCTGAGCCAACAAGAGTCCCAACGAACTGAAGCTCAGCAGTGTCTTGATATGTGATTGCCGTGGATGACTGAGCAGCCATTGGGGGTTCTGTGACTGGCAACAGGTCTCATTTCTGTCTTACTAGAAAGAGAGACAAGAAAGTTGAAACAGAACCCACAGGAGCTTCTGGGCAGCTCAACAGCTGCCATCTAAGTCTCTGTTCCTTCCAGTCACATCAGCAGACTAAGACATAAGAACCTTGAGCCAAGAGGAAAAAGTCTCCTCTCCAAAGTCTGCTCTGTTGCACTGTACTAACCTCTTCCTTCTTCCCCTGCTTTATTATTACAGTTGCAATGGAATTGTAAAATTACAGTAAGGCATCGATGAATCCTGCTCTCTCATCCAGGGGCAGTTAAAATCCAAGGATTTCTCTTGTTTCTTATTCACTCCGAGGCCTTTTTACACTGCTTTGGCACAGCACAAGGCTGCCAAGTGGATGCAAACCTCCCCCCCCACTGCCCCTTTCACCTCCAGGATAGCATAAAGTATAACTGGACAACAAAAAATCCTGTTTGCAGTTATTCTCCACTGCAGATCATTGCTGCAAGGGAACCTATGCTGCCACTGAAGTATGTAAACTTTAGCTTAAAATTAAATTTCAGCAAAAATTCAGGGGAGAAAACAGCTCTGATGTGTTTTGAATGGAATTCTTCTTTTAAAAGGCTTTGGGATTTGGAAGACATTTACTCTTTTAATCCATTATATCAAAATCATTGACAAAATCACAATGAAACATTTTGTTCCTTCCTAAAAACAAAAACCAAAGAGGGGAAAAAAAATCTCTCACAGAGAATTAAAAAGCATTCAGGTTTCATTCCAACGAGCTGGGCGTCAGGACCTCAGCATTCTTCGAGAAAAGAGATTATTGTCTCCAGCCAGCTCTGGTGTAAGCCTGTAAAATCCTCTGCCAATCTTTTAGATGAATTACCAGCCAACTAATTCCTTTTCATCACCAGTTCATCGAACACTACCTGCATGGACTAGGAGCTGGAAATTTTATGTATACAGACAGAGCTGTTCTACTAGAATATCTCCCTAGTGACTTACTGTTTTAACTCAGCCTTTGAATAGCACACACAAAAACCCTGACATCTTTCTCAGCTCGTGACAACAACATCCTTCACCTTCTAACCCCCGACACATTTCCACACATCCTTGGATTTTTCTTTCATTATTGATTAGAGAAGGCAATGCCATACAGCTCTGCAATGAAGAGATGCCCTCACATATATTTACTCAGATCAGAGATCTCTGCCAAACCTCCCAACTGCCAGCCAAGAATGGAAAGTGCCCAGCTCTACACCCAAGGAGAGATGGAGGGGAGCCAGACTGCCAACTCCTGAGCACCAGCCAAGAGGAAAAGCACTATTAAATAGGTGAAGCCCAGTACATAGGTATTGGCAGCACGGTGTACACTGGGGAGCTCACAGACCAGGTTATGAACCAGGCAGATGCACGCATCAGTGGCTGATTAGACATGGGGCCTCATTCAGCTCTGCATCTGGTCCCATGAAAATTCATCCTAATTTGGATGAAATTCATAAGCTAAGCTTTTCTGGCAGGTTTCGCTGCAAAATATTTGACTTCAATAGAAAACACCATGGAGAAAAACATGCCTTTTCAGCACGCTGGTCTTTTTCTCATAGACACAGCAATTTCCCCCAAGCCATGATGGTTAACGCTCATAACATAGTCAAGAGAAACTGTTTCTATCATCTGTTATTTAACCATGGAACTACCTCAGAGCATTTGTTTACACTGCAGAATCACTCTTCTGTGATGAAAAGATTACTTAGCTGCAGCAGAACAACTCAGTTCAACAGTAGCCTCTGGATAGGGGAACATCAATACAGAAGTAGTGAGCCACTGACGCCAGACCAGAAACAGGCTTCGGTTCCAAAACTACATCAAGGTGTAGGTTAAAACTCCCATCCAATTAGCCCCCACAATGCAGGAAAAGCTTTCTGTTCACAATTGATATTACTCTTGTGGAGCCCAGTGGTCACAGCCAAGAACAAAAGGACTCACTTGGCCTGGGGCTACGTGGGTACATTTCTGATTACAGAAGAGAAAAACCTAAGCAGACACACCACTCCTCATTGATAGAGGAGGAACAGAAACACAAAGATGCAGAGACTGACTTGGGTCTATGCAGTAAATGGGTGACATTCTGAGGTTTCAGACCTCATGTTTAAGTGCCGCTATAAAACTATATTACATCAGTCCCAGGAGGGGAACATATTTTTTTTTTCCCATACAACAATTAGATTGCTATCAGTAACAGATTCCCACCTGTAGTTTTCAGAACCCATCAAGCTTGTCAAAAGCCAGACCTGAGATCGGTATCTCTTTAGGACCTCATTTTTTATGATACAATTCAAATCGCTCAAAAGGAAAGGGCAAGCCATAGGCAATACATGAGGACCAGGATGCATTCTGAGATAACATGCCCGTAAGAACTAAACCAATGGAATAAGTGTCCTCTTCACACAGAAGATCAATAAACTCAGTAGAATTAATGAAAATATTGAAAAGAAAACTCCAGAATGATAAAAAGCATTATTCTATTTATTTTAATACCACAATGCTGTCAGCTCAATGACACTGTGTCGTAGTGAATTTTATAAACATACTCTGTGCTACAGAAAGCCAGCACTTTTTCCATTTGTCTTTCCATTTCAGCAGATGATTCCTCACTCCTGTATCTGGGGGTGTAATGCACTGCAATCTAGAGGATTGGGAAAAAAAGTCACCCACACTGCTGAAAGACAAGGTCTATCTACAAGAGGTGTGTTAAGGGCTTCACAGATGGTCAGGAAAATAGGAAAAAGATTACACAAACCCAGTATAGACTGTTGTTTATAAGCACATCAAAATGGCAAGCACACAGGATGAAAAAGCTCACATCCAAAACTAGCACAAGAGCCACAAATCTCCATGAATAAGATTAGATTAGACATTAGTCAAGTAGTAAGAAGCAGTACCAGTGTCACAAGGGAATGCATTGGTGGGCTGGCACTGAAGTCTTACTAACCAATAGCCTAAATAAAGGAGGAGATGGGACAAGACAACTCAAAAGTCCCTTCTAGTCCTATATCTTAACAAGTAGTTATCTGTGCTTTAACAGATCTCTCTTCAAAGCAGGAATGTTCAACCCCTTGTGAAACAACAGTTACATCCACAGGAGAGAACCAAGATTAGCCGTTAACAGAACAGGGAACATGTCAGATGCATTAGCACTTGCATACACAACACAAGGTACACATACATGCCAAATGATATTTAAACATACTCCTTACATATTTCACCTGCAAGGATATTCTGTACATAAGAGGGTCACTACTTATACATAAAAACTTCGACTTTTTCAGATAAGCTAAAGCATGGCTGCAAATATATATAACTCCATTTTTACAAGAAAACGTGATTGTAATGTGATTTTCCAGTTCAAAATTAATCAAGTCCCATAAAGAATCAAAATCTTAATGTCTGCATAGGGAGATAATGAGTTCCTTGCACAGCTGCTACCCAGAGAACAAATGTGGAAGATAACTACAAATATGGAGAAATATAACTTCTCAGCACCTTAAGACACTTTTTAAAAGTATACAAATAATTTCAAAGTAATTAGAAATTAACTGAATGTGATAAATATTCATTTGGATTTTCATTATTTAATTTGAGCCTACATAGTACCACACACATACAAATCCATCAGATAATATCCATCACTCAAATTAAGTTTCTCAATCACTATAAAACTTATCCTTTTCCATACTGTTGCTAAAATGCAGCTTCCTTGAAAAAAACAACTCATTTCTGAACACAGACAATGAAGCACTAACAATACCAAATTCCCTTTTAGGGATCTGTCAGGGATAAAACTCATCCAGTGTGTACAAGAAAACACAGAAACAAACTCACATACACCAAAAACACACTACATAGCTTCATTTCAAACCAGAAGACAGGACTGAAGCCACCACAAAAATTGTGCCCAGGCAGGACAGCCTGTATCTATTGACTCACCACTCTTGCTATGAGAAGCTGCTGGCAAACCTGGAAAGGTCTATTACAACTTTTCCATCTTGAAGTCATTTTTTCAATTTGTTTGCTCCTAAATACCTATGAAACTCTCCAGTACTACACAGCATCAGCACAAGAGAGCTGGAGCCCAACAATACTAAAGACTCAGTTCGACTAACTGCATTTAACCTCAAATGATGTCTACAGGTGTATTTATTGCCAGGTGACAATGATTTCAAAACTAAGAACTGGTGTGAGAGAGTGATGGAAAGGTAAACTTTACTCTAAAATGTACCAGGAAGAAAAAAAAAAAATAGAGATAAAAGATTTGCCAATGCTTTTCTCTAAAACATTGGTGCGTTACACAGCAGACTGAGTAATTTTGGTCATCCATCTGAAAAACAGGTTAATGTCAGATGGAATATTCTCTGAAATGGGTTCCTGAGTTGTTTATGTTTGGGGAAGATTGTAAAAGAACCTGCCTTATTTGACCCAAAAAGCAAAGGAAAAGACAGTATGTGACAGCGTTCTACAAAGACATTAAGGCTAAACAATACAGAGAGAGAAGTGTCTAAACTAAAGCAAGATGTTGGCACAAGGACAAAAGGGATTATACCTGCTATGAATACATTCAGACTAGAAACTAGAAAGTGTCTAGCCCTCAGAGCATGGTGTAGCCTCACAGTGGGAATAACGTAAGGAAAATAACCTAATTAGTTTTAAGAGGGAGATTGAAAAGTTTAAGAATGTGTCAACAGCAGGGGACTGGATTTGGGAAGTGCCTTTTAGTCCTGTGTTCAAGGAGAAAGACTTGATCAGAGAAAAGAGAACGTGTATCTGCATGAATTTCCATTCAGAAGCATTTTTGCAAATTAGTCTCATCAAGTTTAACTAATCACACCTTTAGTTCACAAACCTCATCAGAGATTCATGCAGGCACCAGATACTTGTGTGTACCCAACTACAGGTTGGTATGTGAATGTATTAAGCAAGTCTTTCTTTTGCCACTGATGCACTAACTGTTCTTATGAGGGATAAGAAGCTCTCTAGCAGGAATATGGCAGAGTAAGTGAAGAGGATTCAAGGTGGGTCTGGACACCTGTGCAGGTATTAGCATGAAACGTAACACACACTGCAGTAAGTCCAATATAGAGGTTGAATTAAACTATCTGCAAATATTAATATTTTTCTTCTGTGTACCATCTCTTCTGAGAGCCAGTTCATAATGGTCCAAACACAATTTTAGGGTCATTGCTACATAAAAATAAGTTAAACGAGAAAAACCCAAGTTTGTCAGTTTTGTGGGTTTGTTTTTTTTTTAATCTGAAGGATTAGCTTCATCACCATCATTTACAGAAACACACTGAAATTACAGGAGACGTTATAGGTGCAAAGAACACATGGGAATTAACACACCACAATACGTGTGTGTTCTCAAAACTTTGGAAAAGAGCTGCTATGACACTCAAAGCGAAATGCAGTCTCCACTGAAGCAATACTGTAGCCTTGATAAACATTTCATCGCTAAACTTTATTTCCAACTAAAGAAGTGCATCATTAACTACAACAAGCAGTAAGACGGAATCACGGAATTGTCAGAGTTGGAAGGGACCTCTAGGGATCATCTGGTCCAACTCCCCTGCTAAAGCGGGAACGCCTAGAGCACATTACTCAGGACTGCATCCAGGTGGGTCATGAAGATCTCCAGAGAAGGGGACTCCATGACCTCCCTGGGCAGCCTGTTCCAGTGCTCCGTCACCCTCACCGGAAAGAAGTTTTTTCTCATATTTGAATGGAATTTCCTATGTTGCAGCTTGAGCCTGTTGCCCCTTGTCCTGTCCCTGGAAACCACTGAAAGACCTCTGAGAGAGGCTGCCTCAGATAAATAGGAGAAGAATATGAGTCACCACCCTTGGATGTGTTTAAGAGCTGTTTAGATGTGGTGTTGGGGGATATGGTGTAGAGAACTTTGTAGAGTAGGGTTGGTGGTTGGACTTGATGATCCCAAGGGTCTTTTCCAACCTAGATGATTCTATGATCATCACTGGGTTTTGGTTTAAACTATACATTGATGTGCAATTGCTACCATGACTTGAAGCTCTTCTACCATCACATGTGACATACATGCACAATTTTGCAAATTTAGCTCTTTTTACACCAACAGTTCTTGTCTTTCCTTGACAGAAAGTTCACCCGAAGTTATTTCCCCAAACGTTACAAGGCTCTCTGATTCGGTAGTACTATCTTTCACTCCCCAGCACAGAAACCACGGTATTGTGAGTTGACGTGAATTCCTTGAGCTTTGAACACAAGGCATGGCCAAAACCCAAACCAAAATGATACCAGCTGTGCAGAAGCAACAATGGAGCAACCACAGGTTTTCTTCATACCTGCTTTTCACTCCAACAGTCTGCCCATACTCCTCCCACCACTTCTCTGAGACAAATAACATGCCTGAGCATACAGAGCTCTGCCAAGAGGAAGCAGAGACAGAGCCACCAGCATTGTGCCAGGCAAAGAGCCCCATCTAGGAGCAGCTGTGAGCCAGCAAAGCTTCTCCCCGCACCTACATCCATACAAAGCAGGAAGGAAACTTTGCCCACCCATCGTCCCTCCCTAGACATGGTTCTAGACATTCGACTCTCCTCTCTCTACAGCTGCCCTGTGTCCCCTGAGAGATGAGCCAGAAGATGGCCCTGGGGCAGCCTGGCACCCCCTGCACTGGGGATCCTTCCCCTTCGCCCACCAGGCCTCCCCACTGCAGGCTCCTCTGCACCAGCCTCCACCCCACCCAGGGCCGGGCAGCCACCTCCCCAGGATGCCTGGAAGCGTCAGCAGAGAGGCCATATGGCCAGGAAAGACACTGCAGAACTGCCCCGGCCCTCAGCAGACAGCGGGGGAGAAATTGCACCCCCACCGCCATGTCCCCCCTACAGCGGGCGCGCGTTGATGACGTCGCCGGGGCCGCTCGTCTCCCCCAATGGCCGGGCCCGGCGCTCCCGCGCCTCGGAGGCAGCCCCAAGATGGCCGCTGTGTCGGGCAGCCCCAGGCCGAGGCCGCGGCATCCGGAGGGGCTGCCGGGGCTGGGAGGGCGCCGTGGGGCCTTTTCTCCTCTCACAGGGTTGCTACGGGCCCTGAGGACTCCTTCGGCCTGTCCTGGAGTTGCCTGCCTCCTCACCCGGCCCTGCAGAGGCTGCCCGGCCTAGAGCCTCTCCTGCTGGGTGCCACAGCCTGAGGCTGCGGCCTGTCCCGCCTTTACCGGCCTGTCCCGGGCCCTTCCTCGGCGTGTTATATCGGCTGGGCCCCAGGGTGGCAGTCCTCCTCTGTGGTGTGTGCCCCGGCATGAGGGAGCCACCGGTGACGCAGCACTCAGGGAAGCACCCTGAGGCAGCCCAATAAGGGGTGAAGGGAGTAAATGGAAGCAAGGAGGAGTGTGCTGGGCCTTGGTGCTCCTTGGAAGGGTTTCACAGAGCTTGTGTTTCTTGTTAGTCAAGAGCTGCTCCCCCAGCTCCACGCAGGAGAGGGGTTGGCACTTGAAGAGTATGGTTTGTCACAGCATATATAAAATTTACGGTGTAAGCTGGCGTTTAGGAAAGCCAAAGGGTGAGTCAAGGCTGGGTGCAGTATGGGTTTGGAGCATGAGCCATTTTTAAACTACTTCCGTTGGGAAAAAAAGTGGGAGATGGCAGTGACATGGTTTGGCATAGCTGCCAGTTCACCTTGGGCAGCAACCTAGGAAAATATGTCAATAATTAAAGAATGGAAGGCAACTGACCCTCTTGGTTTGCATTGTCCCTGAGCCTTGCTAATGGGGTAATGGCACGGAGCATCCTCCAGGGGAGAAATGAAAGACCATCCCATTGCCAGCTTGGCCTGCCTCCGGCCCAGCCTTACCCTCGGCTGGCTGCAGGCTGTGTCCGTGGGCAGGTCAGGTGTTACCTCCCGCAACAGCCCTCCCCGGGGCAGGATCCTGACTGAACAACTGCTCTGCTGTTAGCTCCATTCCCACCATCCCCTATACTGGTCAGAGACAGATCCTCAGCAAAGAGTTTTTTGTTTTGATTACTTTTTTCCTGGGGAAAAACCCAAGCTTACCCATGGATTTTAACTGGTGTGGAAATCTGATGTGAATTAGAGGTGACTGTATGCAGACAACCTCTGTCTTTCACACACCTGTGTATGGCTTTTCTAACATTTACCCTGCAAATCTTACATCGTCAAAAGCATTTATATCCTGGGATCTTCTGGAAGCCTGGGGCTTGACAGAAAACTAATTCCCAATATAGTGAGACACTTGCAGGAGCTTGTCATTACAGACTGTAATGACAATTGTAATGACAATCCTGAAATCTACACTTTCTTCCTCAAAACTGCCCAAAGAAGTGCCCTGAATCATATTTGCTTCTATGCACCCCTGGGTAGCTGTGGAAAACCCTCTCCCTCAGCCAGGCATGTTGGACAAACTTGCTTCCTCCTGCTGGATTTTACAACTGCAAACAAGGCTTGAAAACAAAACAAAATAAAACACACACACACAAAAAAAAGCAAACCCAAACCTCACCAGCAACACCAGCAGCCCTGCTCTGAACATGTGGGATGCTTCCCTGGATCACTGCTCATTTCCTGGAGTGAAACTCAGACACACCAGTTCAGTGCTGTCCTGAAGTGTGTGGAGGCTTTTTTTTTTTTTTTTTCCCTCTCTCTCCTTCTTTTCTTTTCCCTCCTTCCTTGTGTTGATTTGTGGGGCCAGAATGACTTTGATTTCAGCAAGTTTGCTGTTTATTCACGTCACAAGTTTGACAGCCTTACACCAAATCAGATTGCTGGGTTTCAGGAGAGCTCTGAGGCGTCACTGGGAGCTCCTTTAGATTAAACTCGCCTCCCCGGTCTCCCCCCTCTCCCCCTCCTTCAGAGCCATTTAAACCTCGCTGGGGCTTTAACAGAAACGTGCTCCCAAGACCTGCATTTCATTCTGCCACTAACATGGTAAGTGCTCTTTGCATTTCTGTCGACCTGGAGGCAGAAAAAGAGAAGCTGGTGTCTTTGCCTTGGGGGCTTGCAGTAGGTTTTGTGCCCTCTTTCAGATGGGGAAGGAAGAGGGCTCTCCTCTACCTGCAGGAGCAGTCCCTGCTGCTGTGCCTCCCCATGGGTGAGCAGATTCCCTCCCAGAGGCTCCAAGCCCTGCAGAGATTCAGAGCTGCTGCAGATAGGGCTTATTCGGAGGAGGGAAAAAGGGAGAGTCCAGAGACAACCCCAGGCTTTGCAACTGTGCGGTCTGGGACTCCTGCGGAACTGCAGGGGCAGAAGAGAGCGCGAACAGCCTGGAGGTGACTCTGCGGGCGTTGTGCAGCTTTAGAGCTGAATCAAACCCCCGCGGTGGGAGGAACGGACTGGCCAAGGACAGCCTGGGTCCTGCCTTCACCTTAAACCCACTCGGGACCCTAGTATTTCCCAAGGGCTTGCAGGAAACACAGCCACCTTCCTGGCATACCTCTGCTCGGAGCCCCTCTGCCGCGGGGGGCTGCGACGGGGGCTGCACTGCCCAGCAAAGGTAGCCGGGCGGTGCGGTGCCACCGGGCGGGTTTGTGTCGGGGGGGAGCGGATACCCGGGTCAAGGCTGGGAGCTCCCTCGGGGGCAGGCGGAGGGGCGGCCGGGGCTCCCAGGGAGGTACCTGAGCACATCCCGGCCGGGACAGGGGCGGGATGGGATGGGAGCGCTTCCCCGCCGAGCCGGGACCAGCCCGCAGCGCGGGGATGCGGCGGGGACAGAGGAGGGCTGTCACCGCCTCCCCCCGGGTCCCGCCGCAGCCCGGGAAGAGAGGGACACACCATCCTCCGAGCTCCCCCATCGCCACGGCCGCTTCTCTCCGCAGAGCACCGGCCGGCCGTGCCCGGAGCCGGATTTCGCCGGGGGCCCGGGCTGCGCCTGCCCCTGGTCCGCCCCCGCCGGGGTTTCCAAGGAGACTTGGGCTGCCGTCTGCGCCGCGGAGCCGCCGCCACCGCACGGCCAGGACCGGCGGGAGCCTCGGCCGCCCGGTAAGTGCGCTCCCGCCGCCGCCGCCACCGGGAAGACAGCGGACGGGGAGGACCCGGCCGCGGTCCCGCAGCCGGGCTGGGGGAGGAATCGGGAGCGGGCTGACCCCTCGGCTTTGCTCCTCCCCAGGCCAGTTCTACAGCCCGCAGCTCGGTGGGCAGGACGCGGCGTGGCAAGGAGACCAGCTCTCCTCCCAGCTCTACAGAAACAAGCAGGTAAAGGCACTGTGCATCCCCCCAGTGACCTCAATATCTCCCCCCGACGTTCCCGAACTTTGTGTCACTGGTTGGGAAGTGGGAAACAGTGGCAAATTGCTTTCTTTGGGTGGTTTTTCTTCCTTGTTTGAAGCATTTGTCTCCCCTGTGTTGTCCCATGAAGCTGGAACAACTGTTAGGGGGTTCCTTATTCGTCTCTCCCTCTTACAGCATATTGCAGTAGCTGCCTTCGTGCTAGAGAAGACCAGGGGCATGACCAGGGACTCCCTCAGGTTCTGATGATGCAGAGCCTCATGCTGTTGACTGAAAATACATAGCCCTACTGAGTCCACCAGGATGAACTTAATGAGAAATGAGTCCACCAGAATTATCTGCTTACATGGAGGATGAACCATTGTGACCAATAAGCATTTCCTTGTTACTTTTTACTTATTATACCTCTTCATTCCTATTTTGTAAATCCCATCAAGGGGCAGGAGAAACTCTGAACAGTACTAGATGAAGGAATTCCAGAGAGATCACTCTGATAAAATCCTTGGAGTAATATTTTGACACAATGAAGTCAATGGAAACATGTACTAACTTCAAGGTCCCTGGAATCAAACCCTAGCTCCAGACATCAGTGAATTTCTTTCTTTGGCTTTGTCTCAAACATTTAAATCACTGGTTTTTTGACTTGTGGTCAGAGAATGCCAGGGGTCCTCAGCAGAAGATCCTTTGTCCTCTTAAAGGAGTCTCCAGAGCTATGATCAAGAGACAAACATCTCTCTGCAAATACCCATACTTCCCATGAAAAAGTATTAGACATCTGCAAATCAAAACATACCTGCTCAAATCTTGGGATGAGACTTAGCTCTGTATACATACTGGGACTGGCACAGTAGGTTCCAGGAGTACTACTGTGTCATAAAGAACAGCAGCTGCAACTTCCTTCTGCACTCTACCCGCATAAATTTTTAGTCTGCAGCTCCTCCTTCTCCCACCAGCCAACTATAAATGGGAATGAGATGGGTGCAAAGGGATATTTACTGCCACTCTGGAGGAGATCTGCCAGCTGCTGTCATGCCCGTGACGGTTTCTGGCTGTTCACAGGGTTACCTGTAATTCTTTTCTGTTATTATTCCATGGTTAAAGATTTTTTTTCAGAGTAATCTTCTCAAACACTTGCTAAAGAATAAAGGAAGTCAAAAGTGAAAACTAAATACTTATGCCACTTAGATTTACAGAGACAAGAGGCTGGAGGTGGTAGGTTGAGTTCACTAAGCAAACACCCAGATCATCAAGTCCAAGCAGCCTGTACCATAGGGCGATTGCTATTAAGTTACAGAGTCAACATCTATTCATCAATATCTCTATTCCACAGCTTCAAGATACTTTGCTTCAGAAGGAAGAGGAACTTGCTAGGTTACATGAAGAAAATAATAACCTCCGACAATACCTGAATTCTGCCCTGATTAAGTGTTTAGAAGAAAAAGCCAAGGTATTGTGTTCAAACCTGTTGTATAGACGTGTGCAGAAGAAATGGTTTGAATAGGTACATGCCATTAAAATATGTGGAAAGTCTAAGAGTGTAGACAACCTGCAGTGTGAGATCTATTTAACTCCACAGAGCTGCCAAGTTGCTGGTCATGGGTCTAAGGTGACGGTTTCCCTCAGGAATGACGTCCTATCAGATTCTGACTGTGGAGACATGGACTACCATGGCATGATTAAGTTTAGTTTATAAGTTATTTATAAATAAGTTAAGTTTGTAAGCAAGGTAAAATTATTCCATATAAAGCTTTTTTACAGTAAGAAGTTCGTATTTGAACATATATTTCTTGACTGTTTTGTCAATTATCCCTTTTTGATAAGGATTTATCCTTATTTGTTCTTTTTTATGTTTTGGGTGCTTTCTGTTTTATGTTTTGTCATCTTCCAATGGTACATTTTATTCATTTATACATTAGAATACTTATCTTCTATTTTTTTTATGTTTATTAATTAAAAAGTTTTGTTGTTTTTTAAAGATTCAATACAAAATTGAAGACTTCAGTTTTGATGAAACATGCTATTAAACTAAACATAAGGGTTTTTTAATTAAATATTTTGATTCTCTGTCTCTCTTCCAACAGAAAGTAAAGATAATTGTTTCTTGTCAACTTAAAGGCGTTTTTTACTATTGTGGACTTGCCCATGAAACAAAACCGTTAATTACTTGTTCAGCTCTGTGGATTAGGCATGAGATTAAAAGGCCTGCAAAAAATAGTGGATTTCCCTTTTACATCCTATTCTGAGTTGGTGGTGTGGCAGGTCCCCCCTCCCATGCTAAGACCTGGCTCCTGACAGTATAAGATCTTCCGTGGGCACAGCAGGGAGACACGGCCACCATTCTGTGTCACATGGAAGAGAGTCCAGTGTGAAACTGCCATGGGAGGTGGCTGAGCTGTGAATTCATGACATGGTGGGGACCTTCCTTGTTATTCCCACCTTTCTTTGAGCATCCCTGGATGCCTGAAGGGCCCTTGTCCTGGGATAATGGCAACTGAGGTGGGCTAACGAGCTCAAAGCTGCTCTGAGGACTACCTGTCCAGGATCACACCTACCCCTGTGTGACCTACCTTCATATCCTCCCGCTCTGTCAGGCTGGCACACTCCCCCCATACCCCACTCACCTGCCAAATGCTGCTGGCAGCACCAGCAGAGAGGAGTGCTCAACAGCCAGGAGGGAGCTCTCATTTCACGCCGTGCTGAGTGAGAATGCAATCAAAGCACAGGCCTTATTGACATTGTCAAATTCTTCTCTTTCAGGGACTGCGTTGTTGCAGAGACTATAAAGACACAAAATAGTTAGTCACGTCCATATGTTTAAGCACATAGCAGAAGAAAAAGTATTTTTTTATAAGGACAGCAGTAACCATCTTACCCATCTAAAATCCGAGATAAGAAATGTGTTGCTTCCAGCTAAGTAGAAATTCAGATTTTAATCTTCTCTCTTCACTGTCTCACTTCCTTTGCAGAAGATATTCCTTTCTCAATCAATTAACTTTGAAAGTTTCATGACAGCTATAAAAGATAGGGGCAGTTAAACAAATTAAATACAATTTGTCTAGTTTTGTGAATATTAGCTTTCAGTGACAGTGAACTTGCCACTAGACCGTTATCGGGAAAAGTATTCACAATATAGTTACAGCCCCGTTACTCTTTTCCTTTTTTTTTTTTTTTTTTAATAGAAACTCCTATCCTGCCACAGCCAAAAAACCTGTGCCATTCTCAAAAGCACCAAGAGGAGATTAAAAGAGGACCACTGGTTTGTTCCTCAAGAAACTCCTCATGCTTCCAAAGCTAGAAGGAACCTCTTTAATGAATTCACTGCCTGTGAAGAGCAAGCCAGCCCTGGTGTGGACAGCTGGGTCTTGAAGACTTTAGGATTAAAAGATGTCAACACAATTGATGAAACTTCAGCTAACTACAGTGCCCTGTCCTCAGACCTCGGAAAAAACACATACTGCCTGAGCCCTGGTGAAGCAGTAGACTATGACCAGTGTGAAGGAGCAGCAGCAGCCTATAGCTGCAGCCACGTGCCTCCAACTAACGGCAGTACCCAACCACGCAGCGAGGACTCTCCCTTCCTTCCTCAGATTTCTTCAGCACCATGTGTCTCCTCATCAGTGCCAAGTGTCTCCTCCCTCCCAGCCTATGGGCTGCCCTATTTGACTGGCAATTTGTCACCCAACAAAACAGAAGTGGCGTTCACAACATCTCTAAGTCCTCACCGCAATGTGAGAACGCACACCTTCCACCAAGGACAAGCCTTTGTGCGGAGGGATGATGATGGAGGATGGAGATTCACCTGGGTGCCCAAGCAGGCTGAATAATGCACCTGAGTCAAGGGTCGGCCATAAGGGATATAGGAGACAGACATTTCATCTTATGCTTGAGACAGGCTCAGGCATCAAAAATGAACCCTTCTGGGCTCCGTGAAATGCTACTCTGTCACTTACCCACTCCTCGTTCTCTCCCAGATTTTCATATCTGTGGTTCCAGATTGCACTTGGACAATTATCTACCCCAGGCCAGATGTACACATTGGATCCACTTCTCTTGTGCCTGTGTTGAGATACCTGCTTTCACTAGCTTTGTGGTTTTTCTATCATCATTCCTTGTTAACTGGTAGTTTCCAGGCTGCAGTTCCTTCAGCTTTGATGATCACTCCCACATGCACCAAGCTGGAAAGCATTTTGGGAATACAGTTCAGAAATACCACCTCTGTCACGGATATCCATAGATGACAAAGGAGGCTGAGGATCAGCAGCATCTAAGTGATTTATATCTCTTTTGGATACACAAATTGCCTTGGATGAAGGCAACCATGGGTATTTGTTAACGTGCTACCCTAGGCTGGCCTACCTGCAGTCACATGGTGCTGTCGTGTTCTGCCTCAAAATAAACAGGATTTACTTCTATTGCCTGGAGACTACTTAATTACAAGTGATTCAGCAATTTCAGGGGATTTTCATTCTGCTATCAAGAGACTAATGTGTTTACTACACTGTGTTTTAGAGATATTTTATCTGTCAGATAAAACGAGTTTAAAAAGTTTGAGCCCTGGAACAGAAACTAGAATTGGAGGTGCTGTAATGACACTGCCATCACCAGACAAGGCCCTGGCTGAGTGTATTAGTGGCAGAAATTTTCTCATCTGTGGGTAATGTACACTCA
The DNA here is from genome assembly GCF_001431845.1 of Calidris pugnax. Lineage (NCBI taxonomy): Eukaryota > Metazoa > Chordata > Aves > Charadriiformes > Scolopacidae > Calidris > Calidris pugnax. The sequence goes on along the minus strand of NW_015090872.1, from coordinate 6,639,191 downwards.
GAGCATTTCTTTCTTCTGCGAAGGAGGCATTCCCCTTGCCTGCAGCATCCCACTAGTCTTTTGATGGATTTTCTCCCATGTTTACCTGCCTGATGTCAGAAGCCTTTGTAAAAAGGAGCCACTCCTCCTTCATAAGCTGTTTCTGTGGCTTCAGTGAGGCTTTTCTGAAACATGCAAGAGTTGCACTTGTGAAACTGGAGATTTTCTTTCTAGGGAACAACTTCTTGACCTCTTTGTCCTGACCTCTGAGAGCACACAGATTTATCTGCAATCAACATCAACCCGGAGTCAGGGCTGCTTCCTTCTCCTCCCTTAACCCCATGCTTCCTATGGGAAATATTTCTCCTGGTTTGGAAGGCATTAACACTTAGGGGTTAGAGTGAGTCTTTGGGAGCCACAACCTTCAGCACCAGCTGTTGCCTCTCCATTTCTTTGTCAGGCAGTGGTGGGCTGAAGTTATGATCATCACTACCTTGAGAATGCTTTAAAAATCTCTGGAAAGAAGATGCTCTCACACTGCACAGAACTTTAGTAACAATACTAATGAAGTCAACTGACGTGAAGTAAGCTCACAGTAATGTTTTGTGTTACCTTTGTTTTCTGCTTTACAGTAGATTGATGCCCAGGTACTGGAAATAGAGTGATTTGGTTATTCTTGCTTTCAGAACGGTCCCAGTGACATTAAGGAAGTACTTAAGTAAAAATAAGCACAATTGAGGACTTCCTTCTAGTGGCTTATTTTCCTGTAGAAAACTGGATATTCCTTTATTTTTAGAGGATACAAATATCTCCTAAATAGCCTCTTGTGCCTTAGTATTTGGAATTCTCCATCAGGAGCAGTAGTGATTTCCCAAAATACTTTTAAATAAGCAAACTCTGTATTTCTAGGTAGTTACTTTTGAATCAGCAATGGGGCAGGCTTCCAGGCAATTTGAAAGCATTGATTGTGGGCATTATTGCACTGGATTTAAAACACCACCCAAAACAAACAATCCACATGGAATAAATACAAGTATTTGTTTTGCGGTTTTGTTTTAGTTCAGTAAAAACATGACCAGCTGATGAAGATTGGTCAGACAAGACCACTGTTTCTGTAGCACTTTTCTGCTTTTCAGTGAAAGCAGAAGAAAAGTCCTTCCTACAATCAACTCATTTCTTTCTCAAGGCATTTCTTTTCTATTAGTCTCCTCTAGCCCTACTGTATAAGGTAGCACTGAAGAAAATACTTCTGTCACTGGAGATTTTATTCATGCGTGTGGTACTTTAGAAAATGCCTGACCTTAACATGAGTATGTGATGGGGAGACCCTGGTACGTGTGGTGGAGGGGATGAGCAGCATGCAGGGAACAGACAGTGTGACCAGAGGATTACAACCAATGCAGCTGTTGATGCCACATCTTTCCAAGCAGCTGTAAAACATAAGTAGGAAAAGATAATTGTTTTCTAATACTATTGAGTGCTTTTACTTATGTATCTCAATGCTAGGGAATCAGCAGCAGTAATAAGTATATTTGTCCTGTCAAGAAGTAATAAATCAGGTGGGGTTTTGTCTCTAAAGACAGAGAAAAAGCTTTCCACTTGTTTGACATTTCCTTTCCACATTTTTGTATCACTGCATGTGAGAACTTCTCCTGCAGAGAGCCAGAACAAAAGTGTCAGATCTTTGGTACAAAGTAGGGTTTCAGTAGGAACAAACTGATGCTTGAACCTTTTCCAGCCTTTTCTAAGGGGGTGACTGGCCCCTTGTCTCACTGCAAATAAATTATAGATGTAAGCGAATAGCTCAATGAATAATTTACCTGAATGATTCCCCTTCTTTTCCTGTGGGTTCCCGAATTTTACTCGGCATGAAAATGTTGAGTCCTGTGGCAGGGATTTCTGTCTGAGCCTGGCTTACTGGAGCTCATTTGGGCAGAGGGCCCCATGGTGCTGCTCCTGTCAGCTGATGGGTGCTCCTGACCTGCACACGCAAACTTAAAACTCTGGTTTAGACAACTGCTTGAGCAAAGGTCTCTGTGTTAATAATGCTGCTGATCACTGTAGTGTAAATAGCCATTTTGTATTAACATTTGTTTTATTTTTGTATTTGAAGAGTGTTTGCTTTGTTATGTGAATGTAACATGTGCAGCTGCACACTTTAAAACAATCCATGTTTTTAGAAAGGTATTCTAATAGAAATGGAACTTAATTTAACACTTAATATGTTGAAGGTCATGATTTTTGTGATTGAAAAAGGCCACGATTATATGTAAATGTCAACGATACCAGTGTCATTAAGTTATGTCTAATAAAACTTAACATCCAATTGATGCAATTCTTTCTGCCCACTTCAGCATCTGTGAAACAATGTAGCTGTTGCTCACACTGCACAGCACCACTCCGGGCACCTACACACCTCTCTAGAGGACTGAAAGCGATCTTCATTCCCTGCAAACATAAGTGACTACACAAGGAGGTGCAATTTGTGATCGTAATATACCAGAGATAAAGGTGTAACAGCCATAGGTATGTCCATTCCACTCTGGGATTTCACAGCATATTGCAGTGATCTATTATTGTTTTGACCCAGAAATAGATTCTATACTACAAAATTACTAGGACAGAGGGAAGTGTTGTGCTTGCTTTCTCTCTTTTTTTTTTTTTCTTACGCCCCCTCACTTAATAGACTTATACCTTCTTTCTCAGGCAGCTGAACATCCTGATGCAGGGCAACCTGATTGATCATAATACTCTGGGTACTCCTATTTTGATTGTGAAATGAAGAATTGTAAAGTGGCACTGAGCTGTCATATAATGAGACTAAAGATGAGAGAGAAAAGCATGAGTAAATAATTGAAACCTCTATCTAGTCAGCTATACTTGACACCAAAAGTAAAGCTGCGTTACTTATTAACTTCCCTTTCTGATCATGGGCAGGTTTATAAGTAACCATGCAGCAGCTGGGACCAGAGAGATCTATTTTTCATTGGAATGTGAGTTTGTGTATTGCTTGTGAAAAGATACAAAGTGAGCCTTCCTTAATCTCTTTTGCCCTCCTCTGGAAGCCACAATAAGTCTATTAGATGATTCACAAATGCTCTGGATTATTGCCAGATAGCTGACATCCTGTCATAAAGAGAGAACAGTCTATAAATAATTCGTGGAGTGATTCACCTAAAATGCCATCTCTCCGGTCATTCCTCTGCTTCATTAGTTGTGCATCATTGAATTATTTCAAGGCTAAATATTTAGATGCAATGCAGCCCAAGGAAATCAGTATAACAATAGTGCATAATCAACAGATTATAGAATTCAGTAGGGGCATGACGATCTGGGAGGTCTGAGTTCCTCATTTTCCCTGATTTATTCAAAAATCCCACTCACAAACTGTAGCACTAATACTGGTACAGTTAGCTGAAACTCCCAGCAACTGTCTCAGAAGCTGTTATTACTCAAAGAACACTATCTAAATATTCATTTACTAAACGATGTTTGTATGTATAACACCTTCCACTACCCATTATTCCCTGTTAACGATCACAGAAAAGGTCAGAAATTGGTAGTGTAGGAGCTACACGACATTTTCAGGGACACAAAACGTGTCATTAGATGAGCTGGAGGGCAGGGCAGGAACCCTACCCTCCAGCTGTGCAGCTGAAGGATCTAGCAAGCACACTTGAGAGCCCGCCTATGCAGCCAGCGGCCCAGATGCGCCACCAAAGCCCCAGGTGTGCTGCTGCGCCCCCAGATGTGCGACTGAGGGCTGCCGATTCCCACTCGTGGGGGTGAGCCCCCAAGCTTTGTGGGCTTCAGCCGAGGCTGTTCCGTTCCAAAGCCGTGCAACCGAGGGGCCGCGTCCCCGGAGCCCCCCTCCCAGCCCCGGCCCGGCCGCCCGCGCCCCGACGGCTCTGGCCAGGGTGCTGAAACGGCCGCGCCGCCGCTCCCGCCACCTCCGCGCCCCGGCTCCTCCGCGCACTTGGGGTTCCGAGGTGGGAGAGCATCGGGGAGAGCAAGGAAACGTCCCCCCGCCCCAGAGAGAGAGAGATCTCGCAATAGCAGACCCAGGCTTTGTGCAATCCACACGAGCTAAGGTGGGAGGGACACCCCCGACCAGTTACCGGCAGCTATCAGTGCTCGAAGGACCCTCACACGTGTGGTGGCCTTTGGTTAGAAGAGTGACCTTTCTTTAATCTCGAGGTAAACTCTGCCTGATGACATGACTAGGGTTAAGGAACCGGGGAGAAATACCGTGTACACTGACACAGTTTACAGGTAGAAACGTTTCTGGGCTCCTCTGCCCAGACTGTGAGGTAGCTGGGTAACAGGCAGGCTCATTCCAGAGGCTACACACACTTCCAAGTATCTCTCTGCATGTAGAGAAAGTGTCAGCTGGAAAGCTCCCCTTACCAGTGTTATGAACTGCAGTTTATTCCAGATGCAGAAAGAAGAAATTATCAACTGCCTCCCAGCTAGGACATAGAAACCAAAAAATCCCTGTGAGAAGTAGTATCCTTTGTGACCTCTGAAACATTGCACGTTTTATTGAGTATCAAGCTCCAACTATTAAGTTCAATACAACAGAAACATTTTTACTAGATAATTAAAATAATCATTGTTCTGTTTACATTATAGGATTATGTAGACTACCCAGAGAGGAATATGAGCTCCATTATATTGGAAATTATATTCAAAGTCTTAACCACTCTGTAGTGAATTCTCTTTTCATTTCCACCAGCTACGATCCCAAGTAGCCTTTCTCTTTTCTAAAAGGCTTTTTCCAAGTTACACTACAAGTGGGACCTGAAACACATATATAGTGTTTCCTCTGCTTTTTTTCCCAACATTCACTCTGGAATTATATGACAGACAGCTGCTAAAATGACTTTCAGTGATCAAGAGACGGAAGATAATAACTGCCTTACCACTGCTCTCATATTCTTCATTCATGTACTCCCATTTGAAATCCAGCAGCACAAAATTGTCTGACAATTTCAAACAATGGTAAAAAAAAAGGAAAACAAAAAGGAAAATCTATGTATATAGAAACTTCTATGCAGATTTGGGTTTTAAGCTGACACACCTTTTGAGTATAAAACTACACAGTTTCAAGACACAAGTAACTCCTCTTTCTAAGAAATACGCGTTCCTGGGTAGGCTTAGACAAAATCATCACCTATCTATAGTGTAACCCAGGTCAGCTCAGTTACAAGCTCTGAATATTACTGTAATACAAGAATTCAGCTCAACAGTATTCATGCTCAGTTATAACTGCTGCGCCTACTTTGAATTCCAGTTACCTCGTTTGGACATGAATTAAACAGAACAAGTAGGAATGACGGGATCCCTTTTTGCTTCAGGAAACGGGGCTAATTTTGATTACCTATGGGCCATGAAATACTTAATGATACCTTTCTGAAAGTGAATGGAGAAGTCCTGATTTAATACAGGTAGCTATTGTTTAGAACTGCCAGCTTCAGTTTCCTTCAAAGATTGATATTAGCCTGGTGCTTTTTCTTGCCTTCTTACCTGAAGCAAGCAGCGATACTGCTGTGTGAAAGATGCCATGTTCCTCCACAACAATTGCTTCATTTCAGCAACAGTATTTTTCTGAAATAAATGGGTCATTTTTGCAATCTGTAAAAATTGAACTAACCCACTGAAATCAGCATGAGTTACTACTACCCCTGAGAATAAAATGGAGCCAAATGAGCTTTAAGTTTCTTCTTAGTAAAAGACCTTTTATCAAAATGAAATATCATTACCTCAATGGCCCTGTGGCCATTTCAGAGGTATATAAACACTTGCTACCTATCTGTTAGCCATTCAATTACTAAGATCTTGATACTGTGTAAATATTTAACTACAATAGAGGATATAAATCAGAGAAAGTGATTCTGTTTCATTCCACTGGTGGCAGTAAATCACAGACTATTCAGACTACTGGGCTACACCCAAAGAACTGAATAAGCTGTGAACACATGCGGACTTTATCTAAAATTTCCTGTAAGGCAAGTCCTAATTTAGTTCAGAATTCATAGGGGGAAGACTAGCAGAATACCACAACTGCAGAAACCAGAAGAACTTCCAGACATTTTTGCTATATCAGCCAGGAAGGGAAAGCTACCAGCACACAACCTGTGAACTGGTTCTCCAGAAGATGTGAACAGAACACACAAGAGAGCTGGGAGAGTAGGTGTTATTGAGTTTGAGCCCCTGGACACTAATGACACAGGCACCAGAGAAAATGAGTGAACAGTAAATTCTAGTCTCATTCATTTTCTGGAATAGGTAATTAGATGGGTCTTAGCTTAATTAGAGGCCACAGCACAATGAAACACAAGACCAGTCAATCGTTGTGATCTAGGTTTCTGTGCTGTAACAAAGGTCTGGGAGCTGCCGCAGCAGCAGCCATTCTGTGTGCTGATACTGCAGAGATGTAACACTGGGCTCCCCACCACAACAGGGACACAGGGTTTGTTGCATCTTGTTCCCTGCGTGCATCGCAAATTGAAAGTCAAAACCTCCAAGGACATGGCTTTTCCTTTAAGAATAACAACAGCAAATGCATGGGCTCATGCTCAGCTTTAGCAATAACCACTAGGGACTGAGTCACTGTCACCATTCTCCAGTGAATGGACCCTCCAATACCCTCTCTGTGGCTTTCTGATGTACAAGTCTTGGTTCCTACCCTGGAGCCAATATGATGGGTCACACTTTCCTATTTCTAAGAGATACCTAATAGTACCACTGGCTAGTGTTCTCTCTCTGGACTTGTTTATTCTCACATCCTTGTTTCTGCCTGTGCCACCCTCTGCCTTCACCCCAGTAGCTGACAGAGGCCTGCTGCAGTTTTGAAAGGAACACCAAGGAACCAACGGGCCAGCCATCTTCAGAAAATAGAGTAGGATGCTCCTAACCAGAAAAATGCATCCAACCCCACAACCAACATATCATTGCCCCTTGGCACCTTACTCAGGGCCTTGGTTACCCTTTGCTTGGCTCTGCAATGGGCACTTTAGCAGAGAGGAAAGCAAGGCTTGCTCGACCCCCAAAAAAACAAACAAAAAAAAGAGGTCGGTTTATTTCCATCCTTTTATGGCTTGGGTTTATCCTCCCTTTTTGCAGGCTACTTCATCTCGCCAGTGCCACCTGGTGGGCCCTAGTTCTACAGGCCTGCACCCATGGGGAGGAAGAGGAGGGTGCAGCCACAGGGTCAGGAACAGTCAAAATCTTCTCCAAGATAGCATGACTGCAGAGAAGGCAGGCATAACTCCCATACACACTTTTCTCAAATATTTTCTTCAAGCTGCATGGCCTCCCTTGGGGCTGCTGACAGTGGAAGTTAACCTGCCTCTGCAAGGGCTGATTAGAAAGAAAATTCCCTTTGCCTGCTCTCCTTTTCCACTTGGCCCTCGTGCAGGTACAAGTTTAGCAAGTGCCTGCAAGCCCCAGTGCATACAAAGAAGCCTTGTGCAGCATTATATTTTGGTTTTCTCTACCCTCCCTTATGGCCTCCCCTGGCTAAAGTCAAAGAAACACCGAAGCATCCAAGTAAATCAGCCTATTGCATTTTCTCATCAGCTTAAAATGCTTTCCATGGTGCCAAAAAAATGACAATTCTCTGCAGAACCAAGCTTGCAGGATGGTTGTATTGAAGCTATTTCTTTTTGCCTTGCCCTCTTGAAAGACATGTTGGCAGGGGAAATGTCTCCAGATTCAAGTCCACTGCGCCGTAATGAGCACACAAAAATATGTGCATGACTCTGACAGAGTGCAGAGGGTATCCCAGCATGAATTTGCTCCATGAGCACTTGCTTTCTACCATGGTCATCCTAAGACAGGTCAAATTGCACCATGGCTACCAGCTACTAAATGAAATCCTGCCAGAAGACAAGAGCCCAAATGTGCTTGTGTGTTAGCTGCCCTGAGGGACAGGGCTGAACACCGTTAACCATCCTGGGCTTGAAACCTTTAGGGCTGAGTGTGTGAGTCACAGCAGTGACTCTCTTGTGAGGCTTGAGCAGAGGGGAGAGATGAACAGAGAGACTGGGGTTGGCTGGGGCAGGAGTTCCTAAAAGAGCACAGCTTCTCCTTAGCACGTGATGCAGGTGATTTATAAAAAAAAGAAGCAAACCCAGTGTCCCCAACAGTCATGCTCTGCAACACTACACAGTCTTCCATCCTGCATCTGAATGATTAAAACCTTCACAACCACTTCTGTCACTAGAAAAGCTCAGGCTGCCTATGAGTAACTGCAGCACTTTGCCCTGCTCTCCTCTTCCACAGCAACATGCACGCACACAGAGTGACAGGGAGGAGAGGCACAGAACCCCAGAGAAAATGGAAGGTGAGAAGAGTGGGTTATCTAGCAATGGAAACAAACAACAATTACCATAATCATTATTCGTAATACATTATTTGAACAGGTCAAACCCTCCTGCAAAAAGCAAAAGATGAACATCAGCTTGGAGGAAGGAATTAAGTGTGAAGTTGCTTGGGAATAATTCAGAAATACCTGTTTTACAGCAGTTTGGGGAAGTTTTAGAAGGATAGAGCAGAAATAAAAATATAACCTTGTTCTGGCTGTTGGCTGAGTCCAAGTCAGGAGAGAGAAAATGCACAAAAGAAAGCAGCAGTCAAAGCTGGAGTAAAGGGGAGCAATACTTGTATGTTTTTCTTTCGTATTGATTTAATTTTCAGCTCACTCTGGAATTGGCTGTTCGTTTCAGCATGGATGCACTCAGCAGTTTGTGACACACTGTGCTGTTTTGCTCTGCCGGCTGTGTTATGCTTGCCAACATTTGTTGGGAAATAACAGGAGGTCACACATGGTGTCAAAAAAAAAATACCTCTGGCACAGTACATAGAAAAAGGCATTGTATTAGTGGCAATGAATTCAGACCTACTGATGGTGGAATTAATGAAATCCGTGGCTGGCACTCTCTTTGCATCCCAACAGAGGCTACAACGAACAAAGCAAATGTACTGGCCACTAGCCCATAGGATCGGCAAACCATGCTTGTCCAGGGCAGCTGGAAGCCCATTGCCTTCCCTGGCAGGCCCTGAAGTGGAGAAGGGAATTGTTGTGCTTACCCAAGATCTCTCCCCTCTCACTCGGAGGCAATAGGACACCAAGAGACAGGGAAGCAAGAAGGTAATTAATGCTCATGGAGGAAAATGGACACTGAATGGTGACAAGAATTTGATGATTCTTTTACTTTGGCTTTCTTGATTTCTTAAGCTATTTTTGGTCGAGCTACAGGGATGAACATCTTTCCCTTCAGTTGTGATTTGCCTTGAAGCTAAAGTGTATCTCCTGAGCACCAGCATTCACTCACTTTTCTTTCCTCTCTTGAGTGGTTTCCAGTCCCTTTCAGGAAAACCTCAGAAATATTTATGTTGGCCTTTCTTTCCATTACCTTTATGTTAAGCAGAGATAACTAAGGATACATATATTTCTAGATAACAACAGAATTCCTCACAGTAAAAGCAAACACTGCAGCAAGGACTCAGATTCTGACAATCTCTGAGGGTGGACAACACCTACCTATCTGACTGCTCAGGCAAAGCCCTGAGCAATCCAAGTCAACATTGAAGTTACCCCTCCTTTGAGCTGGAAGTTGGACCAGAAAACCTCTGTAGGTCTTTTTCTACCTCAGATTTTCAGTATTTCAGTGATTCGAAGTCCACAATTGATCAGCCATCTCTTCATGCACTATCTGCCTGCAGGTAAAATGAGTCAGCACTTACCTGGCCTGGACTAGTCCTCATTACCTAGAGCATGGTCCATCACTTCCCTTTTCTCCTTAAAATATAGGGTTATGGGGTTTTCCCTAAAACCTCACACTTTCTTCCTTCTTTCCGAATGCATCTGGGAACAGAATTCAGAAATTGTAGCTATCCATTCTAACCCTTCCCCTAGGCATCTCAAAGGACAGACATTTGTGGTGGTTTCTGTATAAATCCCAGCTGCGCATTCATCCCCTTTCAAAAACATAAGTCAATCCCTATTGTTGTTTAAAATATAACTGGGTGCACCAAGTCAGACACATGTCAGGGTCAAATCTTTTAGAAGAAATACTCACAGATCAAAAAGACTCAATTAATTCCTTTCTCCTAGGGCATTTTAATGTAATTCTTTCATGTTTAATGTTTAATATGAATGGAATAATTGTTTGTCTCTTGTTATCCCCCATTAACACAGATCAGAAGCACCAGCTGCCTAGATTCCACTTAATACTTCCCAGTTGGTCACCCAACCAATAGGTCCAACACTGGAAAAAGCCTGTACAAGTGGCAGCCTCTCCTCTCACACTGTTTCTAGCAGCAAAGCTTACAACAATGTGGGATGTCATTTAGCCCAGACTGCATGTTGGGCTTTTGCTCTGGAGTGGAAGTCCTCTCAGGGTGTTATGCCCATAGTTGCCTTCTGCAAATTAGGCTAAGTCCATCATGAACTTACACCATTGCATTTCAGAGAAGAAACTCCAAATGAAAGCCTAAGGAGAGAAACAGCTCAGCACGGGGGCTCAGCTGCAGAGTCACAAGCACTGCTTTGGACACAAAGGTCCATCCTTCCCAGAGCTGCAGACTTGAGGAGATAGTGCTCAGATTGCTGCTGCAGCAGAGGTGGTAAGCTTTCCTTAGCAGGGGATGAAGTGAGACAGAGACAGGTCACAACCAGCATTTCACACACCACCTTTCATTCATTACACTTATTAATAGAATCAAGCTGTTACTAATATTGGCAAATAGCTATTCCAACAATATCACCATTAGTCACTCCTACCCTCACAGTTACATGACCAGGCGAGAGCCAAAAAACTAACTCCATCTCTTTACTCAGAAATATAGAGTTGTGATCAGGCTGATGAAAAGCAGTTTTGCATCCTAACTTGAAATCTGATTAAAGACTCAGCTGTAAGAGATTGCTTAATTCTGTAACTTATTCCTTATATCAACATGAGAAGTCTGATAATAACAATCTTTACAACTACAGTTTAACTGATGCTTCCTAAAGCTGAAAACTGGTAATTCCATTTTGTTAAGCACTGACATTTTAGCCTTTGTTTTCATTTTGAAAAAACACTGGACAAGAAAAATTAAGAATTTTTATATCAAAGAATTTGAAGTAGAACATATTTGGGATGCCGTTTCTGCCTGAAGTGGAAATCTCCGCAAAATAAGTAGTATTTCTTAAGGTATTTTCATTATTGGGAACTATATTTTCTGATGGAAAACAGTTCTGCTGAAATTTTTTTAAGAAAGCTTTCCTCAGCTCTGAAGTCCAAGAGGAAAAACAGAACCATTAATTGCAAATTCTCTCATGGAGGAGACCAAGCTGCCCACAGACAGAGACCATGGCAAAATCAGTTTTTCACCAAAGCTATGCTTAAACTGAACAAGGAGGTAGACCAGGTGACACTAATACATTAATTTATTGATGTTCAGCTGTTCCTCTATGTTCATAACCAGCTTGCAGCAGGGAAGCATTACTTATCAGCTCCAAGCAAGCCAGTTGTCTGTCGTTGACAAATGAAGAGACATTTGCCGGATCATACCAATGATTTGATCTTGGGTTTGCAAGAGCTTTTTGAAGATAGAGAAGGCAACCATGATGTGTGCTGATAAAGCCAGCAAACTTGGGACCAGGCCTTTTCTTTTCTTCCCCCTGATGCCAAGGAGAGGAGCGTGCCTGGGTCTGCACAGAGTGTTCTCACTAAACAATGTCAGACACACGCCAATTTGGAGGTCTGCCAGTCCAGGGCCACCTCAGTGAACTCCTACTGCAAGGCAGAAGGAACACAAAAAGACCAGACCTAGGTTATCACAGTCTTCCCAGAGAAGGCCAAAGCAACCATTTGTCATCATTATGTTCATTCTCTATTCTTGTTTCAGTGGTCCCTAGAAAATAAATTAATGCTTACTAAAAAATAAAAGGAGGGAAAGAACAACTTGAATACCTGAGACTGACTAAACTGATGGAGAAGATAATGAATAACCAGCATGGCTGGCATAACTCCTATTCTTCCTTTATGACTGTTGTTCAACCTACTGCTTAAAATATCAGAGCCTTGATTTATTACTAGTCATGGTGTAAAAAGGTTTTGATTGCTTGGCACCTCTCTTCTGTCAAAAACACTGACGAGAGCATCCACCCGTGATGCTTCTCTGTGCACATCTTGTACAGCCCAGTCCCCAGACACCCACTTTTGCAGACTCAACTTGAAGCAGCCCAGCAGTCCAAGCAGGGGTCTTGCTAGGCTGAGACTAATGTTGGATTGTAGTCTCAATGCCTAGTGCCAAAACACGTTTTGCATGTGAAAGGCTGCAATGAAGGATATAAGCAGAAGAGAAGTAGACAAAAAGAAAAGTGAAAAATCAGAAGATGGGAAGATGGAACCGATATTATTTTACTTTTCTATGGTATTTTCCTATCAAATAACCTTTGGGTGTAGCATGCTGTGCTTGTCTCTCATTTCGCTCACACTCTCTTTAGCAAAGAAATTCTATGATCAGATTTGCCTGCTCAGTGTAGCCTCAGATACACTAGGAAAGTACAGCCCACTGGCACACAGCCTACAGCTAAAATGTGCCAACAAGTTCAAAGATTAGGGACAATCCTTGTCTGCACAGAAGGACACAAGATCTTGAACGCATATGTTTAAACACAAAAGCCCCTGCTTTTACATTCTCATCCAACTGTTACTCCACTCTCACTACAGAGCTCTGTGGGGCCTGAGGATGGGCAGGAATGATGGTCATCCTTCCCTCTGACACAGAGAGACCACGTATTGGCAGCAAATGTTCAGCTTCTGCTCCACAACCGTAACCCTGCTGGCTGAGCCCCCACTACAATCAATGATTGTGTGTTGGCTCCACAGTCCTGGTCTTGTAATACTAGCACTCATTAAGCAATCACTGAGTGACAGAATAATTCAAAAAATTCAGGACTCAACCTGGAATGATAGAGGAGAATGCTGCGTCCTGCCATATACCACTGCAGTCAAACCCATCTAAGCATGAAAGAAACAAACCATCCTGGACTATTTAAGTTTTCCCACTGGGGACACAGCCTCTGCAGGCTGTCCATAAAAAAAGCCAATTCACAGCTCTGGCAAATCATAGAATGGTTAGAGTTGGAAGGGACCTTAAAGATCATCTGCTTCCAACCCCCCAGCCATGGGCAGGAACACCTCCCACCGGACCAGGTTGCTCAAAGCCCTGTCCAGCCTGGCCTTGAACACCTCCAGGGATGGGGCACCCACAGCTTCTCTGGGCAACCTGTTCCAGTGCCTCACCACCTTCACAGGAAATAATTTCTTCCTGAGATATCATCTAAATCCCCCCTCTTTCAGTTTAAAGCCATTACCCCTCATCCTATTGCTACATTCCCTGAACAAGACTCCCTCCCCACCCTTCCTGTAATCCCCTTTTAAGTACTGGAAGGAGACTATAAGGTGTCCCCAGAGCCTTCCTTTCTCCAGGCTGAACTCCCCAACTCTCTCAGCCTGCCTTCATAGGAGAGGTGCTTGTCATTACCTAGAGCATGGTCCATCACTTCCCTTTTCTCCTTAAAATATAGGGTTATGGGGTTTTCCCTAAAACCTCACACTTTCTTCCTTCTTTCCGAATGCATCTGGGAACAGAATTCAGAAATTGTAGCTATCCATTCTAACCCTTCCCCTAGGCATCTCAAAGGACAGACATTTGTGGTGGTTTCTGTATAAATCCCAGCTGCGCATTCATCCCCTTTCAAAAACATAAGTCAATCCCTATTGTTGTTTAAAATATAACTGGGTGCACCAAGTCAGACACATGTCAGGGTCAAATCTTTTAGAAGAAATACTCACAGATCAAAAAGACTCAATTAATTCCTTTCTCCTAGGGCATTTTAATGTAATTCTTTCATGTTTAATGTTTAATATGAATGGAATAATTGTTTGTCTCTTGTTATCCCCCATTAACACAGATCAGAAGCACCAGCTGCCTAGATTCCACTTAATACTTCCCAGTTGGTCACCCAACCAATAGGTCCAACACTGGAAAAAGCCTGTACAAGTGGCAGCCTCTCCTCTCACACTGTTTCTAGCAGCAAAGCTTACAACAATGTGGGATGTCATTTAGCCCAGACTGCATGTTGGGCTTTTGCTCTGGAGTGGAAGTCCTCTCAGGGTGTTATGCCCATAGTTGCCTTCTGCAAATTAGGCTAAGTCCATCATGAACTTACACCATTGCATTTCAGAGAAGAAACTCCAAATGAAAGCCTAAGGAGAGAAACAGCTCAGCACGGGGGCTCAGCTGCAGAGTCACAAGCACTGCTTTGGACACAAAGGTCCATCCTTCCCAGAGCTGCAGACTTGAGGAGATAGTGCTCAGATTGCTGCTGCAGCAGAGGTGGTAAGCTTTCCTTAGCAGGGGATGAAGTGAGACAGAGACAGGTCACAACCAGCATTTCACACACCACCTTTCATTCATTACACTTATTAATAGAATCAAGCTGTTACTAATATTGGCAAATAGCTATTCCAACAATATCACCATTAGTCACTCCTACCCTCACAGTTACATGACCAGGCGAGAGCCAAAAAACTAACTCCATCTCTTTACTCAGAAATATAGAGTTGTGATCAGGCTGATGAAAAGCAGTTTTGCATCCTAACTTGAAATCTGATTAAAGACTCAGCTGTAAGAGATTGCTTAATTCTGTAACTTATTCCTTATATCAACATGAGAAGTCTGATAATAACAATCTTTACAACTACAGTTTAACTGATGCTTCCTAAAGCTGAAAACTGGTAATTCCATTTTGTTAAGCACTGACATTTTAGCCTTTGTTTTCATTTTGAAAAAACACTGGACAAGAAAAATTAAGAATTTTTATATCAAAGAATTTGAAGTAGAACATATTTGGGATGCCGTTTCTGCCTGAAGTGGAAATCTCCGCAAAATAAGTAGTATTTCTTAAGGTATTTTCATTATTGGGAACTATATTTTCTGATGGAAAACAGTTCTGCTGAAATTTTTTTAAGAAAGCTTTCCTCAGCTCTGAAGTCCAAGAGGAAAAACAGAACCATTAATTGCAAATTCTCTCATGGAGGAGACCAAGCTGCCCACAGACAGAGACCATGGCAAAATCAGTTTTTCACCAAAGCTATGCTTAAACTGAACAAGGAGGTAGACCAGGTGACACTAATACATTAATTTATTGATGTTCAGCTGTTCCTCTATGTTCATAACCAGCTTGCAGCAGGGAAGCATTACTTATCAGCTCCAAGCAAGCCAGTTGTCTGTCGTTGACAAATGAAGAGACATTTGCCGGATCATACCAATGATTTGATCTTGGGTTTGCAAGAGCTTTTTGAAGATAGAGAAGGCAACCATGATGTGTGCTGATAAAGCCAGCAAACTTGGGACCAGGCCTTTTCTTTTCTTCCCCCTGATGCCAAGGAGAGGAGCGTGCCTGGGTCTGCACAGAGTGTTCTCACTAAACAATGTCAGACACACGCCAATTTGGAGGTCTGCCAGTCCAGGGCCACCTCAGTGAACTCCTACTGCAAGGCAGAAGGAACACAAAAAGACCAGACCTAGGTTATCACAGTCTTCCCAGAGAAGGCCAAAGCAACCATTTGTCATCATTATGTTCATTCTCTATTCTTGTTTCAGTGGTCCCTAGAAAATAAAGTAATGCTTACTAAAAAATAAAAGGAGGGAAAGAACAACTTGAATACCTGAGACTGACTAAACTGATGGAGAAGATAATGAATAACCAGCATGGCTGGCATAACTCCTATTCTTCCTTTATGACTGTTGTTCAACCTACTGCTTAAAATATCAGAGCCTTGATTTATTACTAGTCATGGTGTAAAAAGGTTTTGATTGCTTGGCACCTCTCTTCTGTCAAAAACACTGACGAGAGCATCCACCCGTGATGCTTCTCTGTGCACATCTTGTACAGCCCAGTCCCCAGACACCCACTTTTGCAGACTCAACTTGAAGCAGCCCAGCAGTCCAAGCAGGGGTCTTGCTAGGCTGAGACTAATGTTGGATTGTAGTCTCAATGCCTAGTGCCAAAACACGTTTTGCATGTGAAAGGCTGCAATGAAGGATATAAGCAGAAGAGAAGTAGACAAAAAGAAAAGTGAAAAATCAGAAGATGGGAAGATGGAACCGATATTATTTTACTTTTCTATGGTATTTTCCTATCAAATAACCTTTGGGTGTAGCATGCTGTGCTTGTCTCTCATTTCGCTCACACTCTCTTTAGCAAAGAAATTCTATGATCAGATTTGCCTGCTCAGTGTAGCCTCAGATACACTAGGAAAGTACAGCCCACTGGCACACAGCCTACAGCTAAAATGTGCCAACAAGTTCAAAGATTAGGGACAATCCTTGTCTGCACAGAAGGACACAAGATCTTGAACGCATATGTTTAAACACAAAAGCCCCTGCTTTTACATTCTCATCCAACTGTTACTCCACTCTCACTACAGAGCTCTGTGGGGCCTGAGGATGGGCAGGAATGATGGTCATCCTTCCCTCTGACACAGAGAGACCACGTATTGGCAGCAAATGTTCAGCTTCTGCTCCACAACCGTAACCCTGCTGGCTGAGCCCCCACTACAATCAATGATTGTGTGTTGGCTCCACAGTCCTGGTCTTGTAATACTAGCACTCATTAAGCAATCACTGAGTGACAGAATAATTCAAAAAATTCAGGACTCAACCTGGAATGATAGAGGAGAATGCTGCGTCCTGCCATATACCACTGCAGTCAAACCCATCTAAGCATGAAAGAAACAAACCATCCTGGACTATTTAAGTTTTCCCACTGGGGACACAGCCTCTGCAGGCTGTCCATAAAAAAAGCCAATTCACAGCTCTGGCAAATCATAGAATGGTTAGAGTTGGAAGGGACCTTAAAGATCATCTGCTTCCAACCCCCCAGCCATGGGCAGGAACACCTCCCACCGGACCAGGTTGCTCAAAGCCCTGTCCAGCCTGGCCTTGAACACCTCCAGGGATGGGGCACCCACAGCTTCTCTGGGCAACCTGTTCCAGTGCCTCACCACCTTCACAGGAAATAATTTCTTCCTGAGATATCATCTAAATCCCCCCTCTTTCAGTTTAAAGCCATTACCCCTCATCCTATTGCTACATTCCCTGAACAAGACTCCCTCCCCACCCTTCCTGTAATCCCCTTTTAAGTACTGGAAGGAGACTATAAGGTGTCCCCAGAGCCTTCCTTTCTCCAGGCTGAACTCCCCAACTCTCTCAGCCTGCCTTCATAGGAGAGGTGCTTGAGCCCTCTGGTCATCTTTGTGGCCCTCCTCTGGACTCACTTCAACAAATGCATGTACCTCATACATTGGGGGCCTGGATGCAGAAATGACAAGAGCAAGTAGAGAAAATGTACCCAGATACTTCTATTGCATGCAGTCTTATAAAATGACAGAGTTCTGACCATCAACCCATACAGAAGGAGGATGGCAGTGCCAGGTTAATGCAAAACCAAGGAAAGACGAACAGAGTGGACAAGGGGCACTCATGGAGGCATGTGCATTAATTGTGTTATCTTGGATCTGAATGTTTATGCTAGCAACCTTTGATTAGCTGCTTCCTTGTTGACACTAGGTCTGGTCGAGTTGTTAAAGAACAGCAGAGGATACTGGAGATACTTCATTATAATAGCTGAAATGAGTACAAACAAGGAAGCTAGAATAAATCACTGGCAAACATGTATGTGTGCACAACATATACCACAGGCTTACCCCTTACCCTACATGGAGGGCCTCAAATACTGTCCTCCTCAAAAGAGGATGCAGAATAGCAGCTTCAGTAGCGACAGTCATCTTGTATAGGTAAGGAAGAACCAAAGAACAGCCTCATCAGAACTGTGAAATGATGGGGTATGAGATCTTTATCTCAAGAGACATCGCCTGAGAGAATAAGCATGGATTAGGCAATAAGGCAAGCCCTCAGCCTGACTCTGACACTAACTTCTGACTTTCTCCCCTTGGTGGCTTTACTTCTCTCCTACTGTTTGATCTCTTCAGTGTTCAGTCTGTCTCCTGCTGGCCATTTTCCTCCTGGAAGCAGATCTCACTGTCTGGGGACCAGCAAAAGAGATTTTGCAAACATTCCAAACACTTATTTTTACTCTGTGTTTCCCGTTTGAGGGGAAAGTTTGAAAGAACTGATAATTCACTTGGGTCAGAGAAACTGCTCAGTTTTATGTCACTCCCCCCTAGTAAAACCCACACAGCGTATATAGGATACATAATATTTGCAGTCAAGCATAGAAATACTGAAGGAAGGGAAAAATTCCTTCTTCTGTCACTATGAGTATGCATCTGCCAACTCCACTGTGCTACTCCTGATGTATATTAGGAGTTAGGTGTGATAAAAACACTAGCAACAGCTTAGTGGGAAGCAGTTGTGAAGATTCTCAGAAGTTTCCCATCCTGTGCCAAGAATCAAGGTATTTCCAAAGCATCTGGAAGTTACATCTAGTGGTGGAGTCAGAGCTGCCACATCAAGTTCAGACCCACACAGGGAGCAACACTCACATCCCTGGGGCAGGTGAGCAACAGGTCTCCCATGCACACAGCTCCTGAAAGGTGACCACACAGCTTTGTTTTCAGTTGTGCTGAGGAGCCTCTGACAGAGAGTTTTGTATTAAAACTGCTACATTCCTACCGAATGTGAGAAACAAAGCATTTCTAACAAATCACCCCCCCACACTATTATCCTGGGAAACCAGCCAGATGAAGCCCTGAGGGGGTAATTACACTGGGACCCCAGTGCTCATGTGAAGCTTCACCTGTCAGATCTTCTTAAGTTCCTTCAAACTCAACTGCTGAACATTTCTGGGCATCTCCGCACTGGGTGGTCCATGGAAACCAGCTATGAAAAAGCAATTATAGGAAAATTGATTTTTAAATCATAGCCTGCATTCCCTACTGCTGGATGTCCTCATACACAGCCCATTGATAGCTCATCTCTGTAGAAATTAACCTGTTGTGGTTTTTTTAATTATTCAGAAAATTTGTCTGGAAGGCTTTGGCCTATGAACTGTGATATGCTTGAAGTATCACTGTATCACGCTTGATAAAGAAATAAAGTATGAAGTTTAAAACCTCATTTCTCATTGCCATCTTCTGGTCAGAATGGTGTAGTGTGTTTTCTTGCTAAAACAAGCTGTAATATAGGGCAGAGATGCAAGATAGGTCACAAGTACAACTCTCTGCAGTGATGTGCTAGTGTGAAGGACAGGTATAAAAGCAGCTGTCCTGGGTTCATCACCCATCTGCAACAGCTGCTCAAAAAAGCAATTCTGTAAAAATCATAAATTTGAAGGTATTTGAAAGCAAACCTTACAGAAACCTTTTTCTTAAATGCATTTGTACTCCAAGTTTTTTCCCATACTTTACCATTTAACCATTTACTTAACCATTAAAATGGTTATAAATCATTTCAGCATGCCCATCACAATTAATAAAGGAAAAACAGCCTTTAAAAATCACAAATCACTCTACCATTACATCCTGATCTCTTCCAGATCAATGTCCTCAAGCAAATGTTAATAATCGGGTCTATGCTAATACAAACTGAAAACCAATATTTAATGAACAATATACTACATTCCCCTGATCTGGATGCGAACTAGGCTTTAAATACACACACCACACAGCTTGCACTGATCTGATTGTGTATCTATTGCCCCAATACTCAGAGTTACAGCCCTAGTCAGCCTGGAAATGTATGTTTATGCACCCAATAGGCACAGATAGGAGAAGTTGTGTTCACTATCAATCTGACCCGGACTGGGAACTTACCCTCATTTGTCCTTTTTGCTTTCAGAGTCATCTATACAAAGTAAGGCTCTTTTGTCTAAGCTGAGAACAGTTTTCCCCACATCAGTGGAACAGCATTGCTCAAAGTCATCTTTCCCAGTATTTTCCCCATCTTGAATACAGCAACCCAAGCTTCACCTGAAACATACACAACATGAGCTACTTTACCCAGCTCTCCCTGCAGACTGGAAGACAAAGAAGTCTGGATGCCCTATACTTGCCTACACCTTTGCTGGTGAGCAACTGCCCCATGGCCATGAGTCACACCACAATGGGGAAGCAGTTGAATATTTACATGTCACACCTCTTGAATCTATAATTTTGACAATTTTTGGCCAATCCCCAAGCTCTGCACTCTTTAGCCTTTAGTTAAACAAGCTAGAGGGTTTAACTGTAAATTTAAAACACGACAAGAAAAGAGTAATGAACAAAAATAAGTTTAGCTGGAGAGAATAAAATAGAATAGGATAAAGGAGGAAAACCACAATCACCATAGCAGAAGGTATTTGCAATAACCAAGTTCCTTGCTCCTCCTGCAGAAATACACCTGAGTCAAGGAGTAGGACAGTGCCAGAGCTGCTCCAGGTGCACTCAGATGGTATGTAATTCCTCTCCAGAGCAACACAACATGGGCATTTTCCTCATGCTTTCCCAGATCATCAGCAACAATTAATAAAGTGGGAATGGCTTGTATAACAGCATACGTAAGACATCTTGGCTGGGGACTGCTTATGAAATACCACTTATTGGCACTATAATTATAACTATCTGCTACTTGCAGGTTTAGGCTCCACTGAGTAAGTTGTGTACAAAATTTCTGTAAGACCAAATTCCGAACATTTAATAAATATGTCTAAAATGTTTGGATTTGTCCCACTTGTAACATTTCATGCCATTGGATGCTACTGCATGTGCTAGGTGAAGAGCAACATATGGAACCAAAGAGCTGTGCCTGACAGACAGCAGTACTGGCAAAATTGCAGCACAGAACAGAGCAGGGTGAGGTGGTTGAGATTAACCCAGTGGAACAGCTGCAGCTTTGAGGAAATGTAGGAGGCTCCTCTGAATTTATGGAAATAAACAACATTTACAGGAAGGAAAGGAATCACACAACAATTTTGCATTTTCACCATGTCTTAACAGCAGCCTGACCCTCCTATCTGCAGTTTGTGGTTGCAGAGCATTTTACACTGAGGTGGTCAACTGTACAATTCATGGACTGTGTAGATGCCACTGGATACATGCAGGTGGCCTGCATTAAGTACCCATATGCCGCACAATTTCAGCTTTCAGATAACAAAAATGTTCAAGGAAAAAATAAGGATTAGTCAGGGAAGGCAGAGTGGAAAAAAACCCCAGAAGTCAGAAGAAGAGGAAACAGAAAAGAGAAAGGTACGGCATCAGCTCATAAATAGTCATCTTCCCTTTCAAAGCAGCCTGGTCAAACACTAAAGATTCAGTTATTAGGCTGTTTGATGCTGAATCAAAGACTGGAATCCCTGAGATGTCTGCCTGAAGGAGAAGCACACTGAAGAGTGCTATAATCCCCACACATGTGAACTGGTACCAAAGCCAACGGGACACACAAATCCAGCATTCATCCCTCTCCCTTGAGGACTGCAGTCCTCAACCTTGTTCTCTGATCTTGGACCATTTCAACCAGCTTATTCTGAACACTCAAACATGAGGATTCAGATTCCAGTCAAGCAGCATAAGCAGCACGTGGACTATTGCAGCTGAGGCAAGGGAGATGCTGGCACTGCAGCCCCTATTGTTTGCACAGCAAAGGCTCTAGTTTCATCTCAAAACACAATACATTAATTTGAAGGAATTTTCCCTTGAAACAGCTCATCTAAATCCTATGACAAATTAGATTTTGAAACAAAAATCAGTTTTCCAAACCCCACAGCTATTCCAAGAACTAGAAACTTAGCCAACGTGTCCTGCAATCACTGGGTTCTGTTCCTGTCCCACCACAGTATTTTGCCCACTGGAATTAATGCAAATGCTAAAAATATCCTCAAATAGGACACAAAGTCCACTTCTGGTGGGATTTCTGGAGGAAGGTTTGCTTGGGCTGATTTAGAAGTGTCTTAGGTAGGTTTTGGAATCAAAATTCCTTATAGCATTCATTGGTCACAGTGTCTAATCCTGGGAGGCTGTGAGCAAGACCATGACAGCTTCACTTCTCTTTCCCCATACCACAGGGGTTGCTCTTATCAGAGGAAGTTTGTGGTCTCTTTGTTTCTAATCAAGACTGATAGCAAAAACTTACACATACACATAGTTTTGTATATATATACACACACATGCATATAGTATTTGATCTTGCAAACACTTATTAATCCAGTGATATTTGCATCAATGGGGAAACATCTGTAACCAAGAGTAAGCACATTTGCAGGGTCATATCTATGTATATATTGTGGTAAGTATATACAGGATAGAATAAAAATAATCTATTTGAATTCTATGAAGAAGTGAAAGATATTTGACAGCATGTATGTAAACAGAGCTGGAAGTCGCTTCTGCACAATAACATAATGAGCACAGGTACGTGTTCTACTACAAAATGCCTATTACTTTATCTGCTTTCACATCAAATGGTTCTGAGACTTTTTCTCAGGAGTAGTCAAGGAACAGATTTCCACTTCAAAACCCAAATGTCAGAGCTGTCCATTTTCAGCTGCACTACTAATGCTGAACAGCCTCAAAAGACTGTCTGCCATGTTGAAAAGTTGCAGAGAAATTGTACTAGAAAGAGGTAGGAAGCAAAGGACACTGGTTTCTCCCCAGAACCAGGTAAGTTTCTAGGTCTGAGATGAAAACTGGAAGTAGCAAAGAAAAACTAAGTTACCTGGGGAGCAAGTAATTTCTTGTCTCAGAGCTTGCCATTAGAAAAGCTTGCAAAACAGAAGTGATGACATTTTAGCGCTGGATACAAGCAGCTGCTGAAAGATTGTGCTAACTTTGCCTGTGGTCAGACCTAAGCCATGTCAGGTGAGATCATGGCCTTACTGACCCAGGTACTCTTTCATCAGAGATGGTGGCTATCATAGTCCCTATTGGCAGCTTTGTCTAGTATTAATTCACTGAATTCGGTAGTGCTGAAATGATTTTTTGGGGGTTGTGGTCTGCTTCAAATTCACCACTTTCCCTCACTCTTCCAGCACTAGTCATGAAAACAGATTCCCGACCCACAAAATAGTTTAACCTGTCCCTAACATTAGTTAGCTCAACCTAGCCAGATAAAGGTTGGATTTGAAAAATGTTAATAATAACAGTGAAGAGAACAAGTTGCTCCTGAACTAATGAATAGCTCTAAGTATTTTTAACAAGCAGGACAGGTACTGTGGGTTAAACAATTCTCAAGGCATCCACAGAAGCAACCCTACCTATTCCCAAGAGCAACTATGTCTGCTCTCTGCCAATATACTTCACCCACCTTTACATACTGCCAGTGACGACAGCACCAGCTTTAGAAGAGAGTCTATTATTGGTAACTCCTGAATTCCAGCCCTCTCTGGTATGTGAGCTTATGAAAAGCAAAACAAAGGCATCTGGAGCTCGGATATTCTGCTAGTAAGTGTTGACATTACAGCGGCACCTGGAAATATGATCAAGACCACACAAAGTTAGCTACTGCATGCACACTAAAAAGTTAGCCCTTGCCAAAAACGGTTTACAATGTACTGTGGGCTCTTGGTTAAGCCTATTCATGTACTACTAACACCTCTAAGGGCCATGACCTGATTCACCCTCTACCAAGGCTGGCTTCAGTGAATGCAGAGTCCTGTCAAAGGCCAGATTCCTGCCCTACACCCAGCTAAGGGGCATGTGGAGGAGGCAGTTGCTGAGAACAGGCTGAGAACAGGAATACCTCCTCAAAGCAAGGCCTGCACGGAGTGTGGGGGTGGTACAGGCCTTAACCCACTTTCATCACAAGAGAGAGGAAACCTTGAAAGTAGAGGCACATCTTTAATACACTTACCCACTTTGAAGATTGCCAGAGCAATTCCACAGCTAAAACAGTAGACGTAAGGACTTCAGCTACTGCACAGAGATCTCCTGCACCCAAGTTATCAAGCCTGCTTGCAAAGACTGACCAGCAGCACAGAAGCCTCAAGCAGAACCCCATCCACAACACCTAAGCATGACTGGCTAATTAAATAATTAAAGCAGCCAGCTTCAGCTGAGAATCCAGATCACTAGAAAAATCCATGGGGTGTCTACAAGGTAGGTTTGAAGTCAAACCAGGAAACCATTGAAGTCAATCCACAGGTCAGAACAAGTGGTGGCAGGTCCACAGTGGCAAGTCATAGCCAGAGTCAGGCCAGGAAGTCAGCCTATGCATTGGGGTCTGTGTCAATGGGGTTCATCCAGGAGAGCACCCAGCCAGCCTGCAGAGCAGCACACCCCTGCAGCACAGCTCTAACCAGAATTCAAGACCCCAGCCTGAGGTTAAATAGAACCCCTGGGCCAATAAGCAAGTTCTTCCAGATGAGGTTGATCAGGACAATTAACCCTATTAGTGTCACCAGGGCCCCAACCCACATGCAGAAGCACCATTTTGAAAGCTGTGATTGCACATTTGTCTGCAGTGCCATTAGCTGTTAGAAGGAAGTGATGAAATTTCTCTGGGATCTTTGAGAGTTTCTGCCAGCTCCTGCTTGCTTGTTACATGTCCTTTAGCATATTAATCTGTTCTAGAGAGACGTTTATGCAGCTGTGGCTTGAACAAGTAAGCAGTTGCCTCTGTAAGACAAGTAGAAAACTCAAAGAAATTAATAAAGCTCCTTTCCTGTGATTTGAGTGGACTTTCAATCATCACTCAACAGCACATCAACACCTTTTGTGCTGGGAGCCACAGGGGCACCGTGTGCTGAAGACGTCATTCCCACCACTCATCTGCCTGCTGGGTTAAAGATTTATTTTGCCACAGCTTTCCTCTCCAGAGTCCCCATTTCAGGAGTTACACCCATGTTGCCTGTTAGCCCCATCACAAGCACTGCTTCAGCTGTTGATGAGGTGCCCCATGGGGATGCACTGGGCACAAAGGTCACTCTGTGCACACTCTGGTTAGATCTTATTTAAGCGATGAAATTTCAATGCAGGTAAAGACAAAACAAATTTGTTGTGGAACAAAACAGTGTTCTTGATTCTGGAAATTAAAAGAAATGTTGGAACATGAGGGACAAATCTTCATGATGGCACTGCCAAAGCAAAGTAAAACTGATGCTGCAAGCCAAGGAGAAATGTTCAACAACATTTCAGCTTTTGGGAAATCTACTCCACAGGTCAGCTTTCACGTGGGACAGGATCTGTGCCTTCACCAGCTTGGTATGTATGGAGACAGCAATGACACATTTCTTGTGTGTTGGCATGGGTATCTGAGTGCACGTGTGTATGTGTGTACACAATGATTCAGATTTCCATGATATTCTGATTGTGTGCCCTTTTCCTCCAGTAAAACTCTTCTCTCAGACATACCCTAAAAGAACATAAAAGTGGAAAAGGGAGGAAGAAGTGCCTGGCAAAGCAATCAAAAGCCATTTCACCTCAAAGATGCAAGGCAGAACATGGACCTGGCTTGCAGAAAATGATTTCCATTGTTTAATTTTTATTTTCTTGTTAAAAGAATCACTGAGAATTTTTAGTCTCCTGTTTCTTGTTTCCCCTGGCTAAAAGAGTTTCTCTAGTCCTTCAGTATACTTACATCACTAATTTTTTTAATGCTCTAAATGGATGATACATCTTAGGGATGATGACTTTCACTTGACCTCCTACTTTACCAGCCAAAAAAACCAAGTCAGAACTCTGTTATATTTGATGAAATATAAACTGCAAACACATTTCAAGAGCTGTAAAAGCTAAAAAAGGTGAAGTATGTGAAGAAATGGTTTATAGGAGAATTCAGAGGGAAGATGCTGTACAGTGCATTTCCTATTGGTAAACGGGACCGTGGTATCCAGCAACCTGAGGGCTGACAGCTGAACTGCTGGGACCATTGGCTCTCAGAGAGACTGATCCTATTTAATTGTATTCCTTTTTCTGTTGCTTTGTCTGTACTCCTCTTCCCAGGGCTTCTCCTGTGTGTGTCTTTTTGTTATGTGTACAGAGAGCTCTTTAGAGTGGGACTGAGTTTCTCAGAGAGGCTCCAGTCTGCTTGACTAACCACATCACCACGCTCATACCTGTAGTCTCCAGTCTTGCTCATTAGCAATAGAAAATGTGTGGGAGAAATACCGTGCAGGGCCTAGGTCAGAGAAGGAAAGCGATACTAGAAGCATTTGGAGAATGAGGACATGGAAAATAGCCATGAACAATTTCCAGAAATGTCCCAGGAGATCATTGCCTTATTCAATGCTACTAATTTCTGCCAGCCTATTTTTGTCTCAGCCCTGAATGTGTCCATCTCGGTATATGCAGCTTACTTGGTAATTTTTAACTCATAGCACTAATTGAATTGTTATTGAATGTGATTAATTAGAACTGGAACAAGGCTCCAACAAAGAATTTATCAGATCCTTTTCTGCTCCCTCCACTGACTCACTGCTTCCCAATGGCTTTGAAACTTGCAACTTGGACGTGCTCATACAATCCTTGGCAAGTCCCAGGTACCTGAACTCCGCTGGAAGCTGCTGCCTTATGGGCATGATGCCACTGCAGGCAGCCTGGCCCTCCTCCACCCAAATATGAACCACCGGGTGGGCCAGGTTTTTGCTTACATGTTTTCATCTCCAAAAGCACAGAGACTGGCTCAGCAGACCACTGCCTGGAGCTGCAGCACTCAGGTCAGGTAATTGAGCTGGAGTAATGAACACTCCATAGCAGGACAGCAGAAGGACTTGGAAACCAACATATCTAGGCTCCTAGATTGCAATGGCAATTTAGATCCTAAGTATAGATTAGGTTCTAAACATCTTTGTGGCACAAACACAGTGGCGGGAGGTTTAATATTACATGCAAATATATTAGAATGACAGCTCTGGAGATATGTCCATAACTCAGAGTTACATATGCATTCATCACAAGTCCAAGACATTTTATGTGTCTTGTGATATCCTTGGCCACAATGAAGTCAAATATAATGCTGAATTTCCAGCCTGATTGTACCTGGAATGGAGAATGTAGTTTTATTTGGTTTTAAACTTGGCATTTTTTGTTTCATTGGCCATCCCTTCCTCTATTTATTCCCCACAGAAGCAAGCAGTGAGGTCCCTAGTCAGAAAACCTGCTATCTTTGTATCAGCTGGCAGCTCTTGGTAATGGGTGCCAAAGAAAGGAGCAATTTGATGCCAAGAGCCACACATCTTTCAGGGTATGGATCCAGGATACAGCCTCTGCCTGCCCAGATTAAGATGGTGGTTTTGATCTTGTTCCTGTAACTTCTGCTGAGCACGTCTTGCACAGGATGAGAGCATGAAGACAGCTAGAAGAGAGATTTAAACTGAGCTGCTTGTCAACCAAAACATTGTTTTAATCAAAATGAAAAAGCAGTGTTGTAAAGCTAAATATAAAATATTTTTCTAAGCTATTAGAACACTTTTAAAATGAAAACTGAGGCTTCAAATAAACTTAGGGAAAGTCTTTCATCTTCTCAGAATACAGACAGAAGAATTCAAGTCCTGGCTTGAGCAAAATCCCATTTATTAAACTAACTCCAAAATATGCCTAGGCAGCTGCTACCACATGGAGAATTATGGCAGTTTGGAAATTGAAAAACAAAACAAACCAAAACAAAGCAACAACAAAAAATACCCAACAAACCACAAAAACATGTCAAAGCTTTCCTGTTGGTCTGTTTCGTACCAAGCAATGTGCTAAATCCAGCTGTGTTTCATCCCTGGCCCAGCCATGAGGTGGCAGAGTGCTGGGTGAGTGGCACATGAAAGCTTTGGACCAGACTTAAGTGCTCATCCTGTTCTCCGTAGCTGAGGACGTGCTGCTTAGGTATCTTGAGAGAAGAGAGATGCAGCCTGGCATCAGCTCACCTCAAGTATTATTTTAAAACACAAGGCATAGCACACTTAGACAATTGCACTGAAAAACAAACAGAAGTAGGTTGATAGCTGTTTACACTAGACTTAGAGTTCCCTTTTATATGATGTCTCAACTTACAAAAAATACACAGATTTAATGCTAATTTTCCAAGACCTTCGTATATTCATCATCATGGTAACGTGCTTTGGCACCTGACACCAAATGAAAAGAAATGAGGACAGAATAAATATATACTAAGAAAGTTCAGTCCTACCCACTTATTTGAGCTAATCATCTCATCTGTACACTGCTCAGCAAACAAAAGGTGATCCAAATCGGCTGTCCTCACTGATTTACTTAGGGAACGTAGAGCAGGCAGAGCGTGTCACCTGGGGGTGAGAGTTCTGTTTTTGGAGTATTGGGCTCAAGTGGGGAACCAAAAAAACCTAAAAGGTTACTTAATATCAAGTAGACACATTTGGAATAAAAAAACCCCTCTCATTCTTTCATCAGTGGTAACTTCAGTGGATGTTGTGGAGCAACTTGTAACACAAACCAGCATCAATATTTGAGCAGTCTCCAATTCTCTTTCTCTGGGCCTTGGGTCCCCATCTGTACACACAGGATACTAGCATTTTTCTGACTCACAGAGGTTTTGAGAGGATAAAGAGGTCAAAGCAAGGGGAACAGGAAAGGGATGTTATCAGATAACATAAGATATTTTATAAGATGCTGATCCCCATGTAGTTACAGCACACTTCAAACCAGCTAGTAACAGCCTCACCAGCAGTACAGCTGTACCACAGGGAGCTCAGGACTCGGTCCAGGGACAGATGCTGAGGCAAGCAGTGCTCCCCATCATCTCTGTGGCATTGTCACAATCACAACTGTGAATTTACCCATCTCTGGATGTGTGTCTGACAGGTCTTGGTTGTGTTTGATTTTACAATGCCCTGTAAAGAGCTCCACAACTCTTTTCTAAGGCTGGAAGATGCCACTCCTGTCCAGTATGGTCAAGACCTGTCCTTACTTTCAATGTGTTTTGACCAGGCACCAGTGGAACGTTTGCTTACGACCAGCTACTTACATTCCTTTTTCCTTTCCACCCAACAAATATTTCTCCAAGCCAAACACAAAGAGTTATATTGTACACAGTCTTTGAAATGTACATTTAATTTTCAAGGAGGGCAGCATACTTGTAGGTATTTTGAACTAGCAAAAGAAAAGGAAAAAGATAATGCAACGGTGGAGAATTGAAGCATGACTTTCCTGATGTTTGTTTTTTTTCTGTGCCAGAAAAGATTCAATAGTGTGGAGGATTTGTCTGCAAAGTCATTCTTTGCCCTCCTTCCCTTTCTTTCCATTTCACACCCCACCACCCCCCCTCAATCCTAGTACTTCTTTATTCTCATGATAGTTCATGAAATGCCTCATTTGCAAAATAAAGTATCACCAGCACCTGTTAGGTAAAGGAAATCATGGCCGACATGGTGCTGTAACCTCTTCACAGACAAAAACAGATCAGCGAGGTGCTCAGGTGGGAAACCCCATTTGGAAACTACCCAGGCTGCAGAAGCTGTGGGTGTTGCAAGATGTGTTTCTCCTTTCAGTTGATTATAAACCACTGTGTTTGCAGAAGTGGTACATAAACTGCAAAACAGAGGCCATGACTATTCATATTCACCAAGTTGCTTATTTTTGCTAAGTCCAAATATGCCCCTAAATCCCAAAGCTGAACACTGAGTTTCAAGGTCTCTGCAATTAAGGAATTTCCACATACAGATCTCATGTCTGTAAGAAATGTTGGCTGATTAATTCTCTCTGTATCAGTTTTCCTTCCATGAAATCTGTGTCCACAAGGGCCCGAGAAAAAGACGGGCAAAAAGAGGGCAAGGCTTCTAGCGAGATTGTCTGGAAAAGGATAGACCCACAAAGTCAGATGTCTGCCAAAATGCAACTGCAGTTACATGTGTTGACCTCTGCAGGTTACACCAAGAGAGGGTAGAGCATGGGTTTCTTAGGTGCTGATGGCACAGCACTTCAGTGTATCAGGCCTCACAGATTTAAAATTTAAATAGAACAAGGTAGATCCAGTAGGTTAATTTTTTTGTCAGAGTTGTTAACAATCCTTTAGGTTTTAATGATTTCCTTAAATGTCTTGCAAAAACAACATTTAAAACTTGGGTTATTGAAGAAAATACCTTAATAGAAAGCAAACCCACAGCCAAAAAAGTTTTGGGCAAAAGATCAGAACTATTGACCTTTTCCAGAACATACTTAATTTTTTAAATTATAAAATATTTTAACAGAAAAACTGTATAGCAGAGCTAGACATCAAATTCTGTTCTGATTTTCACCACTGTGAACCTCCCTCTAAGTATTCATGGTTGCTTATGGGTAAAAAATTGAGAGTAAAGTGATTCTCTGTTATTACTGAAATGGTGGTGACATCAGGTGGGGTGTTAGCACCTGTGTGCATGTATTTGAAAGACAAAAGCGTTTGCATCCAATAGTTTTATGGAGAGTCCCAAGAAATAAACAAAGAAATCATTCACAATCTGCTACTGTAAATGAGAGATTTTGCCAACACTTTAACAAAATGATCCCCCCGCTCACCTCTGGAGGATATTTAATTATTGTGAGTAGAAAGGTGGCAGAGGTAGCTTTTCTTTTTTACCTCCACATCCTCTGACTCAACTCAGAGTAGGACATGCTGCTTGGCATTCCCTACCTGTCCACCAGCCTGCACAGCCACTTCGTGAGGATCAGACATGCATCAGCTCGTCTCACTCACTTTCTCTTCTCTCCTTCTCAAAAGAATCAGTCTCAACCAATTTGACTTGATTTCTTTGTCACCAGAAAAAAGCAAAGCACATACATTCAGGTGAGAGTGCGAGGCTGGTGCATGGATACCCAGGTGTGATGGTGAGGAACACTTAATCTCACTCCCGATAGCGCAGCCCCCCTCATGTTGCACCCCTCTGCTCCTATAATTCTACAGTTACTCTTCCTTAGGCAGCTCCGACCAATGAAGGATTTAATTACAGTCATCTGAAGGGACAGGGGCAGTGAAAGGCATGGGAATTGAGGAGACGTGGGGATTTGCACTCCTGTGATGCTCAGTGGGTTGTTGGCCCCAAGGCTAAAGGACAAGCCATTGACAGTGCTGGGATGCTGGTGCTGCAGGCAGGCAGGAACACACCCCAAAGAATAAATCCCTTCACGATATATGGTTTTCTGAATATGGACAAAATATTTCAGCATGAGATGTTGTACAATGCAAAGCTGATCTTGAAGTCCTGTGGCACATACAGGTCCATCAGAGGAAACCCAGGTTTGTTCCCTTTCCAAGAACGGTTTCCCAGCTCCAATAATTCAGCATATTGTACAAAAAAGAAATTTATTTACATAGAAATAAAAGACCCAAACCCACTCATATTTTAAACAATCCCTGTCACAACAGAAAAAGTTGCATTTCACATGTCTTGCGTGCAGACAGGTGACACACAACACACCTGGCCTCTGACTCAATTTCTTACTGCTATTTTGTGGTTTACGCCAGACTTGCTTAGCCATAAAGCCTTCAAATTCACTGAGGATCATCTGTGGATTTTCTAAGACTACGTCTGCATTAGCAAATAGATGGACTAAAAGGAGCAGAGTCAAGAACCAGGAAATTTTTTGCTGAGGAGTTCATATCCACAATAAAGACATTTCGTGGTTGGATTGCTTTGGTTTGGGTTTTGTTTTTTTCCTCTTTTTAATTTATGCCATCCACAATCAGGTCCTAGGGATTGATTTCCCACTAGTGACTGGAATGGATTAGGGAAACATCTATTCCAGATAAGTTTCCTCCAAAGGGACATTAATTCAAGCATCCTTAAGATGGCACCACAATGCAAACCAATCTACTTCTAAAGCAAGCTCCTGATCTGAACTGAAACACTAATGCAGACGCACACTTAGATTAATTAATTAAAACTGTCGTGAAGACCTGTAATCTCCATTCAGATTTAGGAAGAAAATCACAGTTAGTGGTAAGAGAAAAAAATAAGGACTTCGTATTCCTCAAGTATTTGTATTCTCTGGGATCACACCAGACAAGGTATTAATGTTACTAAGGATACGAGACAAATAAAGTTTGCTTTGCCTTCATCTCCAAGGTTGTTGATTTATGAGTGTTATCAACCCTCCAGCCACATACAAATCTAATGTAAGAAACCTCCTATCTTGTTGAATAAGGGATGGGCCTATTTCTTTTTCTGTAATTCTCACCTGACCTCAGAAGGAGTGGAAAAAAAGAGGGGGGAGGACTAAGAAAAGAAAAATAAACAAGAAATTAAGCACAGGATAAGATCAACACTACCATTCATTTGTCCTAAGTGTGTGAGATAAATTAAAGAATAGAGATCTCTATCTGGGCAAAATGTGCATCCAGTACCCTTCTTCCCCTCCACTGAAGTAGGAAATATGTAGTTTATGACCAGCTGGGACAAACTCTACTGAATGGCTTTGAGGCAATAAATCACAGAAGCTGGTTTGTCCACATTTCTTTCTTTTCTTCAGACTGTTTGGCTAAATCTCCCACAGAGAAAGTTACGCCATGCAGGGGATTCAGCAAAATGCATGAAAAATGTACTCAGGCCACCTACAAATTCTTCAGTTCTGGCCAAGGTCCAGTTGTGGCTTTAATATAAGACAATGCCTTACTGCTCTCCTTCCCCAAATCCTATGAGGGCAGCTGTTTAAACATTTATCATTAAATGTTTCAGAAAATAGCTCACTGTAGTACAATGATGCTATTTGAGCCCTCTGTTTTGTTTCCGGGACCTACAGAACACATGTGGGTTTGGGTGGGGTCATCCCATAGTCCCACAGTTGGCTTAATTTGCTCACTTTCATGCTAAATACCTCACTAATATTTTTTTTTTTTTTCCAATGTGTTCCTGATTTTTCCCAAACTGGTTCATCTTTGCTGTGGCAAAGACTCAGGATATTGGGAAAAGGTCTCCTCCAAGAAGAAATAGAGCCAGAAGAGAGCTGGCTTCTCTTCTCATGCTGCTTCCAACTGTTCCTCATATCCTCTAATTCCACTTCTCAGTTTCATTCAGCCTACCCCCATTGAAGGATGCTGTGGATGCTACAACTCTACATGAGACCGAGGAGGACAGAGAAAATTCCTGAAAGAGAAATGCATTGAGTTACTAAAACCAGAGAAATTCCTTCTGGCTCTGGCAGTTCCTAAACAGCAAACAGTTGGATTTGGGAGAGTCATATGTCCTTCCCAAGCTCTTACACCTGTTTCTGTGGATTGTTTTTGTCACTGCTGGAGACAGCACACTGAGCTAGATGTACCTTTGGGCTGAGGGTTTACAGCCATTCTGTTTTCAAAGGATACCACTTATGTGGGGAACCAGGGTTCTTCTCCTATGGACAGGCTCCAGAAGGGACAACAGTCAGTTCATTTCACAGCAGGGTACCAAGAGCCACTGTTTGAATGACCTTCCAGACTGAATCAGGCACAAGTCAATTATCTAAAAATGTAAAACTCTGATTACTGTTTCAGGACTTTCAGAGGTCCTGTGAGGCTGTAGATCTCCTCTATGTTCTGCGAACATGATTTCAAGAAAGGTTTGATTCCCCCTGAGAAGGTGGATTATTAAATACCAGTGTGGACTTCATGGCATTTGTTTGAATGCTCCTAAGTTGCCTGTGCAGTTGCAGTGCAACAGGAAACAACAGTACAGCCAACCAGTCTGCACCCAATGCTAATCTGTGCCTCTGTTTGCCTTTCAACAGCCAAATTTCTTCAGCCTGGGTGGCTGAAATGAGGCAGCTAATGCTATACCTAATGATCTATTTAATGGCCCGTTTTCCAAAAGTGATGAGAACTTGCGATTATCCCTGTGCTCAGTGTGAACTGTGGCTGCTCAGCAATCAGAAAGTTCAGACTAGGCATTTAGATGCTTCATTTTAAATGAGTAGAAGTGAAAAAGTGTAGCCTTAGATCCTTGTCCTTCCTGCAGTAAGGTCAATTGCAGATACATCAAAATAAAATACATCCTCCCATTGGCTTTAGTGAGACTCTCAGTGTGAGCTGGGAAAGTTGGTCTTTCCTAAAAGCAGAGTAGGTCCAGCTTATGGCTCAGCAACTGCTGTGCACTCTGGCCCTGCTCTGCATCATGTAGGCTGCCCAGAGATACTCCAGAAGCCTCTGCTGAGAGTGCAAATCTGAGCTGGATGCCCGCTGGTTAGAACCCATGGTCCCATTGACTGGGAAGTCCTGGCCTTTACAACCTCCTCTGGGTTGCCATAGACCTCCCCATCCATTACATGCATCCTAGTCATTTTAGGGATTTCAAGGTAATAAAAGAGCTCAGCTAAGTGGCTGTATGTGAGGCATTTGCACAACTCAAAAAGCAATTATCATTTCTGAGCAGCAAGGCCCGAGTACAGGCTTTGTTGATTTTGGCTCAAGGTTGGGTGTAGTGATTTGCCTGAGGTGCTATTTATGAGCTAACTCACCATCTCAGGGTAAAGCACTACAGAATGAAAAGCCTTTCCTGAGCAGGAAAAAAATACGTTGGCACACTGGAAAGGGAAGCACTGCTGCTCATATGAGGTCCCTTGTTAGCCCAGTGCAGGCCCTTTCAATCTGGAGCTCAATCCAGCTCTGGCACCAGGTACACCTGCCAACAGCCAAACCTTTTCTGCCATGTGATCTGGCCTATAGTGAGCTCCATACCCCATATGAGCAGGATTTAGTGAGTGTCAGAGTATGAAGTGATGGAGACGTTGTTTTGAATTCTGGTACTCTAAAACTTCTAGCAGAGTTGGTTGAAGAATGGGTTTTCAGGTCTGTGAAGGACAGTAGACTTTAAGGCTTTCACTGAACATTAAACACTTTAAATTGAAGTCTCTTCTGGTCTGTAAATCTTGAAGTCCACTATTTATTTTGGAAACATTGAAATATTTCTGCTTTTAGTTTTGGGAGCCTTAATATTCACAAAGATGTTGAGAACTGGGAAGTTCAGCAGCATAGCTCTTAGGTTTAGAGAGTCAGGGCTTCTTGCTGCCTTAGCACTCTCCAAATGCATTTTAGTGTACACTGATGAGAAAATAGCTTAATATTGGATCAGTATCAACAGAATATACTCCTACAAGTGTGATAGTTAGGGCTGCATTGGCACTTTTTATTATCCTGGCTTAGGTGGGTTCTCAATATGTTGAGGACACAGCCATGCCAAGAAAAATATCCTATTACTCTGGGGCTGTCATCTCCAGACTTCACTCTCCCAGTGTACTCCTCCAGTGTCTCAGACTTCAAGGGGTGGTTCCTGATCTGCCATGCAGGATTAATGACTTCGTGAATGTCCAAACCACTGCATACATTAGATATTTTCATCCCAGAAGAGAAACAAAGACGTGAGAACATGGCTGAGCTACTTTAATTTGCAAAGGGCTTGATGAGGAAGAGAAGGCAGCATTTTCAAGAGAGGCCAAAGGAAGTACTTTTTCCATAAAATGCCAAAGTGAACTCTGGGCCTTCTGTGCAAGGGCACTGTAAAGACTACTGGGGTGCAAAGAGCAACCAGAGAAATTAAAGAAAAAACTACATGTGATCTACAAAGGTCCCAGCTCTACCTCTTCAATTAGCTGCGCTGCTGGCCACAGGTGGCTGTGAGGATATTGTGGGGAATATAAACGCATTGGCTCAACAGATATGATGCTCAAAGGATTTTTCGCTTCAGCATCTCCTGTTAGCGAAATGCGTGGCTGGATGGTCACTGGGCTACAAGGACCTTATAAGATGCTCTTACATAAGCAAAACAGGAACAAAGATGCCAAAACTCCACTCCAAACCCAGAACTACATAATACGCAAACTTGACCATGTCTCAAAACAGGTAAACCTGGGGCATCCCGGTAGTTTCCCGAGCCAAGCTAAGTTCAGCAGTCAGGCTGGGACTGCCTAGCTCTGTCCCCCTAGACAGGACCCCACACCAGAACCTCATGAGCTGAGGACAAGAGCCAGATAACCCCGCTTTGGGCTGCAGGGTTGCCTTACGGAGACCTGCTTTGCCCTCTAGCGACCACTACGCATAAAACAGGACATTTTGCACCATCTATTCCGACTAATAAGAATCAGGTCCTGTTACATCTGCTCGCTGGCAGACAAGCAGTGGGGTTGTTCTGACTTTGTTTGACCTAATTGAAACTATTCCTCTCCTGAGGCATCTTGGCCACCGCTCTGTCTGGGAGGCATGTGGGATGGAGCAAGGAAAAGAGATGCTGTTCTGAAAAGTTGAGAACAGACACCCTAAATTGGGGAATGAACGTCCGAGTGAATTGTAAAGGAAAAACCTCCAGGGCTGATGCTATTTCTAGTCTGCACATGCCTTGGAACTCAAAAGAGGCTATTTGGGTGAAAAAGGAATGGATGAATAATGGAAGCAAAAATAGTCGCTCCACATTCCTTTCCAAACCCGTATTGCCTATGAACTCTCTGGAAACAACTGACGATTCATCAGAACATGAGCTCATATTTTGTGATCTATGGGCCCATAGACTTTGTGAACTATGGTCTGTGTAAGTGACTATTCACAGAGCTCTTAGTTGGAAAAATAATAACACTGATCTTTGTTTAAACAGCAGCAAGGGAAGATAAGGGTTAGAGCAGATATCTAGATAGCTGCGGTAGCTGAACTGTAAGGAAAGCAAGTTCTTTGAAAACATGGTATTGAAACAAACTCTTTTCCTTTAAACATAAGAATAAATACTACTATTTTAGATTTTGAAAGTACTAGTCTGTCTTTGCTTTATTGGATTATCTGTAGCAAAAATCTCTCAAAATTAGCAAATGTAGCTAGATTCCTTAGTATCACAGAAAAGGAAAGAAATCAAATTACCATTTGGAAATTCTCATACAATTTTTTGTGGTCAGAAAATAGGGTTATGATCATGTGATAATAAATACCTTCTTATGTAGTTTTAAATATAAATTAGCAATTTTATGGAAACATACTCAATTTAGATATTTTTGTCCCGTATATATTTGCATGTTCTCAAATACTCAGACAAGAACATTAAAAAAAGGCATTTTGAATACTAATGTTCTCTAAACCAAAAAACCCTTGCTTTAATGGCCATAAATTTTAATGGAAAACTTTAGCCCAGAAATAATCATTAGTTTTGTGCAAAGATTAACAGGGATATTCCAGGCAGGCTGGAAGCCATTCTCTCACACCAATCACTAGAGTCAGTAAAAATCAAAGTCTATCTCAACTAATTCATGAATAAAAGAAGAGAGACTGCTTAAATTACTTGCTCAGTTGTCTATTTCAAAGCATATTTTTCATTTGGGTATTGCAGCACCTACAATTGCACCTAAGAACTTAGTCTTAATTAGGATTTTCTGCAAATCAGTGTCATCCACTAAGATACTGTTGGTAGAGGAGAAATGTTTGGCTCCACTTGTTAAATCAGTTAGACCTACTGCAGAAGGGTTTGGAAGAAACTGGGAAAGACTCACACAAAGTCTGTTAACTGTGTTTGAAACTGCCGCCTGTCTGTCAGCTCCATATCCATGCTGGATACCCAGAGCTTCACATCAGCATCTATTTTTTTTAAGAATGCTCCTTTTCTCTGTTTTTCTATACAGAATTCACTTCCATAGATTGTTTCCTGCTGGGCTTTCCTAGGCTACAGCTAACCAAACCCTGCCGAGCCATGTCTCTGCCATGGATTTGGTGGCTTGATTAATGCCAGCAGATGATTAGGAGCAGGCTCACCCGTTATGACTCCAAGAATAATTATTATTTGCAGTGCTCACTTCCAGAAAAAAAAAAAAAATGTGGCTGTTCCACAAATTTTGTTCTCTTACCTGGCTCCTGGTAAGAGCTCCTGGCCCTCAGCAGCCACTGGATGGCATTACGCAAGGTGAGTCAGCACAGGCTCGGTTTGAGCATGGCCCTGCTCTTGCTAAATTAGTTTTAAAAACAGGTTGATACACCCAGTTATCTGTACAGCATGGGCTGCTCTTATATGGGCAAATTACCTGCACTCCCTGTCAGGTACAGTGCATGCCCATGCCTATCCACGCTTAATTTTATCATCCCCAAGGACTATAAGTTAATGCAGATAGTCCTTCCAAAACTCAGATCTGCCTGAAAATACTGATTGGTTAAAACAATGCTTTTGAGGCTTTTAAAACTTTCTTCCTGTTTTTTTGACCTTTTAGAGACAGAGTGACGGTTCCATAACCCATAACCAAGTGCTCAAGATCTTGTTTCTGATAATAACCAAATGCTTAAATGCTTCGCAGGAAGGAAAACCACAGCAGCAGTTGTTTGATAGTCTCTTGCACATTAGTTTGCTACTTATCTTAGTAGTTCATAACAGATTTAAACCTGGAAAACTAGAACGGAATCACTTGGCTTTCCATGGATCATGATCCTTAGCTCTTCTTCACTACCTCTTGAACCACAAGAGTTAGAAAAGCATCAGGAAAAGAAATTTGATCTTTTCTGGACAGTGACAGCTGACAGCCATCCCACAAAACAACTCAGGAATGCCAGGAAGCAATAGAGAGGGTTAATCAGAAGCAGATCTCATCTGAGTTTCCATATAAATAAACCATTTCCATGTCCATTTCACGTAGAGGTGTATCCTCAGTGGCAAAAATGTGGGTATAGTGGGCAGTTCAGCTCTACAGACTTGCAGGGTAGGCTTGGACACAGCTGAGGCAGCATGAGGCTCCTCTGGCTCCTTGGTGGGAGCTCTGAGGATGTCTTTCTCCTCAGCCTGGGGAACCCAGCTAACACACCAAGACAGGTTCGATTGAACACTGCTGAAATCTACCCAAGGCAGATCTAACAGCACTGAAACTGGCAAATGCATAAGAGGGCACAAACTCCCTTCAGAGCTGTCCACCTGCACCCAAGTGCTGCTGACAAAGTCCCACAGTCCCATGAAGGTTTTCCCAAGAGTGGACAGGTGTTATCAGCATGTATATCCCACCCAATTCTCCATCTCTGAAGGTTTCTTTGTGTCCCTTTTTCTATGAAAGGTCATGAGAAGGCCACCTACAAGAAGGGAGGTGAAGATGCAAGGGAAAGAGGAACAGGCTGTGACAAAAGATGCTACTGACTGATTACTTAGTGGGAGGAAAAAAGCAAACAGGTGAAAAAAGCATGTCAAAGCTGAAGTACTCAAAATTAGTCTTGTTCTTTTCACAAACAAGTAAATTCTAACCAAGCAATTAAGATGGTTAATTGTATATTATGGGAATAGGTTACTGAAGGAGCATAGTGTAAGAATTATTTAAAGAAATATGTAGACTTCAAAAAAACAAAACCAAACCATGTATTCAGGCTGGCAATGGCTGCTGAAATTCCCCCTAGAGTGCTTAAAGAATTAGCTGAACTAAACCTCTGAACCATTAGTGATTGCATTTGAGGAGGCAAAGATGACAGCAGAAGTCCCAGAGGAGTGGAAAAGGGCAAGTGCAATGCTTATCTTAAAAAGAGGTCAGAGAGGGGCTCTGGGGATTAGACTTTCCAGGAACCAGGACATGTGAGTGATTACTGAGTCATTAGTACTGAATGGATAACGCAATGATAAGGACCTGCCACCAGGGATTTGATGAGAACAAGTGTGTCAAATCAAACTGAATTCCTTGAGAAGGTGAGTGACCCAACGGAGAAGAGGAAACTGATGCATGCAATTTTAGCTTGAGAGCAGTAAGGATTTAAATGCTTTTTCTCCTCTGCCATCTCATAAGTGATCTGAGGAATTATGCTCTAACCACCTGTGACTCAAGAGCACTGGTACCCAGCAGCTGGGCAAGGAAATGCTAATATTCCTGTCATTCCTCTAATACATTTTCATCCCACCAGTGTCATTATATCAAGAGTATCTTCTGCTTTCTTACCTGCATATGCTCATTTATCATGTTCTCACCATAACAGGTGAGGCTGGAAGTTTTAGTACAGACCTTTAAAGACCAGCACCTGTGGGGCCACTGCAGACCATAAATATAATTGGAAGAGATATTTGAAGGTTGAGACAGTCCAGAACAAAAGGCTGAGTCTCCCTTGCACTGTATTAGGAGTCATTTTTGCTCTTCAAACCTAGACACATATTAAAAAAATAAATAAGGGTTTTATAAAATCCCCATAGCTTTATTAGGGTTTGAACCAAAAGCCTCCTAAACTGGTAGTGAAGTATGTTGTGAACCAGATCTGATTTCTGCACCCAGTCTCAGCCAAGGGATAAGTTTCCTTCCCCTTCCATAGGCTACTATGATGTTTTCTACAACATGGAGAGAGAGAAAATAATTGCAACCTTGAACTACATTCCACCTGGGGAGATCTTCTTTGCCCAGCCTCACATTTTTCAGGGAAATGTACCATGTCTTCTGATCCTCTCTACCACAGCTCCCTTCAAATTGGGAAGCACCAGAAAGCAGCTTGGCAGAGTCTACTTGACAAGATTTGATACCTGAATTGAATTTCCAGGCCTCAAATTCCTAGGATTTGAGCTAAAAGCCAGTAGGATTGCCTCTTGGTAACTTGTGGGCTATAAAACTGTCTGTGTGCTCCTCCAGATAAGGGCTTCTTTGTGTGGCATTGTGCAACGGCTGCCACAGGGTTGATGTGGGCCAGGTCATAAATAACTTCAGCATAAATATTTTTAGCAAATACTTTCTGCTCTCTTGAGATACACTGGACAGCTTGAAGTGTGTGTATCCACATGTGAAGTAGGTGGGAGAAGCTAGAAGAGCTCCCATCCTGAGCACTGAGCAAATATCACAGCACTCCTGATGCGCACGTTAACGCAATAGGAACTGACACCTCAATGCAAGAGTGTCCAGAGCAAGCAAGATGTCTCAAAAGACCTGCCTTATCGGAGTGGCAAGGTGTGTAGTCCTGCTGTAGAAACGTGAATGAACCCAGTGCCCATGAGAGGTGGACGCCAGCACAAGTGCTCCGAGCAGGGCAATCCACAGCCAAGCCCCGTGCTGCCATCCTTTCTGAAGGCCCCCCTGCCAGCCATCTACTGACTTTTCTGGTGTGTGCTAAATGCAGAAAGAAGAGCAAACTGCTGGTTATATTTCCTATGAGGATAACCTGCCTTTTCAGCCACACCTGAACGCCACTGTCTGACTCCATCTATAGAAAACATCACTAATCTCTGCAGGTGATTGTCCAGCCCTGGAAACACAGCAAGGGTTAACATGGAAGCACAGTTGCTAGAAGGCTCCAGCTACAAGGAAAAAAGTGAGCCCTTCACACTTGTGTATAAAACCATATATTAGAAGCCCAAACATCTCTAAAAAATGCAGATCAGGACAAAATAACCTACTCACATTTCCCACATACACACTCCACAGGCTCTTCAGAAAGGTGTGATACGCTCCAAACATGTTAGTCAGCCTGTGCTAGCTGCAGCTGGTATCACAGTGGGAAAGGTACAAACTAGTTATGGATTTCACATGTATTTATCATTGCTGATTATCTGACTACTGTGTAGAGCAAGTCATGAACATGTCAGGCTTTTTTGCAAGATTCTGTATGTGTCTCTTCAAAAC
Organism: Calidris pugnax; assembly: GCF_001431845.1. NCBI lineage: Eukaryota > Metazoa > Chordata > Aves > Charadriiformes > Scolopacidae > Calidris > Calidris pugnax. The sequence goes on along the minus strand of NW_015090872.1, from coordinate 6,597,783 downwards.
TAAATGGGCCAGCAGAGAAGCAGCAGTAAATGGGTGGGAAGGGGACAAGGAGAAAAAAAAAAAAACATGCACTGCAACAGCTAGTCTAGGGGAACTGCGTAAAGAGGGCTAACTTCACAAAAACATGGGGAGGGAGAGAGCATTAAAGACTATTGAGCTCATTAGTTAGAGCATCCATTTGGCACACAACAGAACGTGAGGATACACAGCAGAGAACAGTCTTGTCTAGTAATCTCTGAAAGTACTGGGAATCTGGACCCCCAAAACTCAAAGGAGCTCATTTTGAAAGTGACAAGGAAGCACCAGCACATTTGCCTTCAATTTTTCTATAGAGACAATACAGAAGTTGTATTTCAACTGAAGAAACCAAGCTAAATAGATATAAAATTCATCTCCCTGCTCTACAATGAAGTCTGTATGTAACCACAGGCATTTATCCAGAATAAGGTATCTGGAAGTTCTCAGATAACCATCTCAGTATTAATTCTTAAGGTAGATAATAAATCATACTTTACCATTGTAATCCATAGGAAAAGTGATCTCTGGTGACCTTCACTTCTACCTCCTGCTTCCAAAGCAGACACAGCATTATACATCAGCCCAACCCTACCTCTCAGTCATTTTTGTGAGGCAGCTCACTTGCCTAGCTATATTCCTCAGACACAGCTGATTTAATTATTAATCATTGACTGATTAGTTAATAGGGTGACCCTTCTGGGAGTTGCTTGAGGCAGTAAAGGAGTTGTTGCAGGTGGGACTGGTTGCAAGGATTCTCCCTGCCACTTGCTAGAAATGTTACTTAGTTATTTGGTGCTTTCTATCTTTCAAAAATGAAGGAAAATATTAATATAACTACTGTGTAGCATTAATCCCATCTGCTCCATTTTTGCAGCCAGGGATGAGAGGTAGCAAGAGCTTCTAACTATCCCTAGTTACAAGGGGAGGGAGGTTACAGCATATGGTATTTAAAAAGAAAGGGCAAATGCCAACCTGAGAGGAAAGCAATGAAAATCAAATAATGTAGTAGTTATTCCAATCAAGCAATGAAGGTGACAGCAGATAATGGGGAATGCTGCTAAGGTGCCAGCCAGGCAGCTGTGAATTCTCAACAATAGCCCTAGAGCTTGCTTTTGGGCAAGTTGCTCTTCTTATTCTAGTATTTCTGTAAAAGCATTACCTAAACAGAGAATAATAAACTTCACCTTTGGTCTGTGAAGTGAGTGGCCACAGTTTCACTTTGTAGTATTATAATGGAGAGCTGCTATTTGCCTGCCAAACGTATTTAAAACATAAAAACCCCTGACTCTACCATAAATAAAAGTACAACCGAAAATGCCAGAATGCATAAATTTTTTTAATTGGTATGTTGTGCTCTATTTTCTCTGCCACATCTTTCCTTGTTCCATCTCCTTTCATAACATCACCTACTAGAGACTAAATATAAGCTACCCACCAAACTGAAGCAGCCGGTGGCAGGAGGTGACACCCTGCAGGCTGGTCGGATCTGGATGCTCTGGCATTACGCTGGTAACTGGCAGACAGACGTCTGCACACAGATTTGGAACACGTTTGCTGATGAAGTCACTGCTTAAAAGCATCTGTTGTGTTGACCTCTTTGCTGTATGCAGGGCCAGACTGGGGAGACTGAGTGTACCTTCAGGAAGTTTGCTGTCAGGCTACGTATGGCAGCTGGTATTGCACAAAATAAGAGTAGAGCCTCTAAGAGTAGAGCAAAAGGTGTCCCCTGACATCTGTGCAGCACCTGGCACATGCTTCCTTACCCGTGGAGGATAGAGAGAAAGAATATGCTAGAGACTGAATTGTCCAGATACTGCTACATCAGAGGCGTAAGGGCAGGAGGCAAGCTGCTATATTTCGGTGAGGAATAAGTGAGAGAAAGCAAGCAAGCAGGTAGGCTGGAGCACAGCCAGACAGCGAGTCCCAGCCACCTGCTAAGTCTGTCTCCCTCTAATAGTCAGGCTGCTGTGCAGAGCAACTGGAAATATTTGGATGCTCCTTGCATGCATGACAATGGTTATCAGGAAGCTTCAGATACAGGCAGGCAAGGAAGACAGGTAACTAAATTAGAAATGAGGATGGGAAGCTAAATCATCTTGATCCAGTTTACAAGGTAGTAACAAATTTTGCCTTTGTTCACCCCCCAGCATAAAATTTATGTAAGAGGAGTTGTAAGTAGTTGAACCGGACTAAGCAAAATGTTAGGTTTAGAGTGAGCTCTGGGCATCTTCCCACTGATTTCTGTGCGTAGGAGCTTGGCAGAAGTGAAAAGGGGCATGTGGAAGAGGTCTGGCTCACTGATAAGAACAAAGCAAAACAGTGGTGCGAAGTGTTCCCAGGCAAAAGGGTAACTTGGCTCAGTTAGTTTTCCAGTCTTTATTTCCATGCATCCCAAAAAACCCAATAATAAATACTTATAATTAGAGTGATATGAATGGATTCTGCTAACATTATTGAAATTTATTAAACTGTACCCTTGAAGAGCTCAAGGAAAAAGGGAGCCAGGCAAGAAGAAAACTAGCACCCAGCATTACTAGAGCAGCCCTATATGGCATCTGATGGTTATTTGAGAAGCTGGGTAGCAGGTGTTGACAAAGCCCAGGTGCCCTCACTTTTCTCCATTCAGGCCCAGCTTTGTGCCAAAAGCTGGGCAAAAGTAGACCAACTGAGCGTTTACTGTTGTTTGGGTGAGTCAGGACTCTGGCAGGATTGTGCTGCTACAGTGCATGAAACCAGCCAAAATAGATGCGGATATTAGGGGACAATAGGCACATGTTTGATTTTTAACTTTTTTCATGTATGCAAATCTGAAGGGTACAGTGAGTGAGTCTGAAATGCTGTCCGACTCCATCAGGATGTTAAATGCAGGTAAATGAACATGTGCCTGTGAGGCTGATACCGAATGGGAGCAAACAGCTGCTCTCTCATGCATCACCACAAGTGGATGAGATGCTTTTGAGGCAGAGATGTGAAACAAAATGATAGATGTTGCTCTTGCCTGCCTCCAGAAAGGAGCATGCAATTAAAATGTAAGCATGAATAGATCAGAATTTTCCTTCACTGGCAACACTGTGCATTGAAAGAGTGTAAGCAAAGCAGAAGGCACGGATTACTGTCTTCAGAGACATCTCCATTTGTGTTGGCAATATACAGGGGGAAAGAGGTAGTAAGGCATTATCCACAGCCAAGTTCTTGGACCTGATACACAAACATGAGTGAGATTTGAGGAGCTGATATGATCTGATATGCAAACATGTTGATTTTTTCCAGCTAGCTGTAAACATACAGTTGGAGGCTTTTCAATCGCTAGAGGGTTGGTTGAGGAGCCCATGGCATCACTGACATAATTCTTTAATAAATCTTAGAAGAATGGGAAACTGAAAATACTGAAAATGCTGGGTCAATATGCAGAAAAGGACAAAATTGATAACCAATGCAGATCTGATGGTGTGTTTATAATGGAAGCCAGTTTTCAAAGGAAAACACTGTTTTCATTTAAGTTGAAATGTTTTAAAAGGAACTAGTCTTAACAAAACATGCTGTAAGCAAAACATGCTGTAAGAATTGAAATACCAACATATTTTCGCCATTCTCAGTATAGCACATTTTGAGTTTTGTTTAAAAAGCTTTTCAAAGCATGTTTATGTTAAAGAAAATAGAAATTAAAATGTGAATCAAATATTTTCCATTTGCTACGGATGTAGATTGCCAAGAAAATTTCATCGAAAATTTTGATGTCGTCTTGTGCTATTTGTGCTCTGTTTGATGACAGGAGAGAAGACAAAAAAAAAACCCAAAACAATGTGATTTCCTGTGAAAGGGAAACACAAGTTCTTTGTGAATCTGTATAGGTCGCTGCAGGCTTATTCCCAGACTAGTCAGTATGGAATTGCACACATATGGAATTTCAAGGTGTTGGTGTATTTAATTAGTAGCAAGTGATCATGGATCTATGGGGGCAGATATTCCCAAATGACCTTTTTTCTATCACCAGTATTTCCAGCTTGGCTGGTAACTGTGGGTACACAGGTGTGGTAGTGTTTTGTGAGCATCACCCTGTGCACATTTACAGCAGGTTTCTGATTCTTCATCCATTAACCTATAGATCTCAAAAGATGAGAACTTGTCATTGAGCATGTTTCTAATGGGAGTCAGTGGCTTCATGGATGATCTGGAGATAAATAAAACATCATTTGCTAATAACCGTGGCAGATGGCACAAAGATTGTCTGTCATCGCTATTTCCCGCTTCACCAAGCATGCAACGTGATCTGGCTTGCCTGATGAACTGGCCCCAAGCAGATACAGTGCTGCATAACAAAAAACTTCATCTAAGATCATGCTGGTGGAGTGCTGGGGGGCACCTCAGCCATAACACCTTCTTGGAAAAGGTGTTGGAGTGGATGAGCAATGAAGTCCGGATTCCCACTGAGATGTGGTGGAAAAGGAAGGATGTGAAGGAAAGAGTCAGTGGGAAACAGTGAACAACGGTGGGTCAGGAACTTTACCTCCTTCTGCAGTCCAGGCAACAGGAGAGACGTCTCTGTAACCTGTGATCTGAAAATTATTAAAAAACAAAGAAAAGGAAGAAAACCTTTTGGAAAGCTTGAGAACAAAGCTTTCATGGACAATGGATTGCCACGTGATTTGGCAATAGCGTGCAAATACCCCCATGGACAGAAAAAATCCTGAGAAGTCTCTTTGCTGCAGCAGATTAAGGTAGAAGAAGAGCCCTGTCTGGAAATAAAAACCAGGCAAAACAACAATCAGGCATGATATTAAGGGTGAGACTGATTATTCACTTGAACAAATACTGATGACTTGGAAAACTCTTTGATGCTTCCAAGCCAAATGACTTTTTGGCAGATATGTTTTAGTAAAGTAAAAATCATTAGCCTGATTACAGGCATAACAGTGTAAATGTTGTGTCCCTTGTGTCTGGCCATTACCGTGTCTGGCATTATGAAGAATTAAAGTCATATTCTTCTGCAAACCATTCTGCAACATTTATGTGTCTCATTAACATCTTTACAAAAGGGGCCTGAGTGGTGCATTTATTTCTTTTTAAGCTGCAACCTCTCCACAGCGTGACCAGTAATGGTATGTAGCATGAACACAACATGAACAGGAGTCAAACCTTCTCTCTTTCACATGGATTTGGGTAGGTAGTTATGGGGTCATTCATTAGTGTTTCTCCCCAATCCTTCCACAGTGTTTTAACTCACACATTTCCAGAACAGCACCACATGTGACAGATGGGGCCAAGTGCTTGGGTGGTGAGCAGGGAGCACCTACATCCCCCGGGCTACAGTTCTGTGCAATGGGTGCACCCTCTTGTGTACCTTCATATGGTCTCCCCTCACCTGCTTGACGTGACTCTGGGTTATACCCTTACACTGAGCATGTGACACTGGGCAGACACCATCCCAGAGGTGTTGTCACCCTTAACAGAGATTTGTGGGAGACCAACATGAGGAGAAAAAACAAAAATATATGTAGAGCAAGAGTTTGAAGCATTTTTTTCTGGCATTTGTCAGTTCCTTCATGGTCTTGTCATCATTTGGAAAAATGTCTGCTATAAATACCTTTAGATCAGATGCTCTGAGATAAGCATTTAGCGTAATGGGAACAAAATTCTTGTTGATGTTAAGAAGAGAATTTGTATAAGTTCTTGGATATGTAAGTTAGTATAAGTTAAGTTAGTATAAGTTTATAAGTTAGTGGTTGATCCAACATTTCAGATGTGAGGAGCAGCCCACTTTGGCTGCTATATATGTCTAGTGGAACTTGCTAGGGATAGACTTTCTGGGTGCCAGAGCTTTGCAGTCACTAAAGTGAAGACAGGTTGATGTTGAAATGGCCTAAGGACTTTCCTGCATTTCCTGTGTTCCCTAACTAGCTCTGTTCAGTGTCTTCACACCACCACCAAACCTCTAATATCAGCAGAAATATTGTGCTAATGGCTTTGCACATTCTGACCTAGTAGCCTTGTACCATTGCATGCTCTAAGTGGGATATACAAGGTACATGAATGTTTTTTATATTAGGATATGGTGGAAATTCTCCATATGTACTAACTACTCCCCTCTGAACAGTTCTTTTGAGAAGACTGGGTGAGTGGAGGGGATCACAGTATTGTGCTGACTGTTAACTTTGGAGACAATTGTATTTTTATATACAACTGCCAAATACATGTGTACCAGAGAAGAGAGCAGTGATTATAGCCCATCTGCACCAGTCAGTGTCAGATAGGACATGAATATATTTTAACTGATTTTCAGAGAGCAGAATTCAAACCCTGTACAAAGAGTTGGATCTGGTATTAATGCAGGACCTTGTGCTGATGCTTGGGGGTATTTCCAAGCAACATGCTTAGGATGTTGTTTGGAAATACCCCCAAATACAACTAAAGTTGGTTCTAGGGTTTAGTCCCTGTGTCCGTGCTGAGACACCCCATGCAGCACATCACGCCGTCAGGCTCTGGGAGCCTGGCCTCAGGGACAAAAGGCTCTGCACACACTGAAATCCACCATGTCTCAGTATTTACTACAAGAGCAACCAAAACCCTGGGTCAGTATGGTGGGTAGCAAAATTGCACTAGCTCTGTGGAAACAAAAGGAAAAGCAATGATGCTTACCAGTTTCCATTTCTTCTTTCGCAAAGAGATGACAGTTTGCCCCAAACGGCTGGAGCTGGCCAGTTTGTACATTTGCTACAAGCTACAGCTGTTGTTTCTTGCATCTTTGTATTCCTGTAGCTGACTGAGACAACACTACAGTCAAATAAGGGCAAAGTCTGTAAATAAAAGCTGTTTAAATGCCAACAAATAGCAAATATGCTGACTCTGGATGTTGACTGATTGCAAATTGTTTGTATTTTGTAGTTTGTGTTTTCAGCTCTACCAGACTCATTGACAGTCCCATCCCACATCTAATTGTAAGCAACTGGAACCATTTAACCATTTAATGGTACTTTGCTTTTTACAAAGCATTCTGCAATTTATCACTTGCATCCCAAATACCTCATTCCTGCTCCTCCTCATTGATTACTGAGAATGGCCATGTATAGACAAAACTTTTCTGAGCCATTTACAATGTGCCTGCTTTAAATTACAGAGAAATTCATGCCTGGAGAGTTCTCTGGAGTTTGAATTTCTAATTCCTATGAGCTGGTAAGGGTTTTTTGCCCTTATTTTATTTAGATTGACTCAGCACCAGGTTTTTTGGTTTCTATTTTCTCGGTCTGTTGCAACAGAGTTGTTAGGATTCAGCTCACAGAGACTTGTAATGGGAGAACCATCATCTGTGCTCGATCTTAAAGGAAAGGATAGGAAAAACCAGGGCAATACTGGGAAAGAGGGGCTGCTGAGGCAAGAAAAGCAATGTGTGAATTATAACTAGGTTTCAGCACTGTTGAAACGGGTGAGATGTGGCCCCTTCCTCACAGGGCTGCACCTGGAGGACATCAGAAAAGGGCTTGTCCCAGGCTGCACACCCTGTACTTCAAGGGCTCAGTTCATATTTCCAAGGCAGAAGAAAAATAATTGCTTGCCAGTAGGAGAAGCAACAATTGGACTGACCGGAATGGTGAAACACCAGTGGGGTTTTTTGTCTCAGGGAAAGAAAACAAATGCAGTGTATTACCCAGTGTAAAGGGGTGTCTGAGCATCAGCTGAAGGCGAGTGGTCAACTCTCAAGATAAGCACCTTTCCTCGGTGGGGAGAGAAGTTGTTACACAAAATGGAATGAGGCAAATGAAGTTTTCTTTGTGGATGAAGTGTGGGAAACAGTGCTGACAGCCAGCTCAATGGGCTGGTGAAACAGCAGCCCCAGGGAGACTGTTCAAAGGCTCTTTCGTTTACTTAATGAAGTGTGGTTGAGTTTTGACCCCTCAGCTTCAGTGCCTGAGGTTTTCTGTGAATGTTTTAGGTCTTGCTCCTATCCCTGAGCTCATTGGCTACTCAGAGAATTTTTTTAATCATATTTCCCTAGATTTGTAATGGGTTTCTTTCTTGCTGCGTGAAAGGCCACGCAACTGACAGAACAAATTCATCATATGGTGAAGCTGGGAGAGGGACCAAGCCCAGGAGCCCTTTGGAAGCACTGGGGACGGGAGAGGACCTTAGCCAGCTTGAGCAAACCACATCCCCAGGCACTGCCTGGTGAACAAGGCTCTGGCATTTACCAGTTCCCACAGCACTTGTAACAACAGCAGGTTAAAGAAATCAGTTTTATTTAGAGAGAAGGGACTTCTCTTAAAACTTTTGACCAAGGTCTTTTAAACCACAGTGGATAATGCACCGTACTGCATGATGTGTTCCTGTAGTGGCCGGGGCTCCTGTTACCCTCATTAGCAAAGTTTTATCCTTTGCAAAATACAGACTTGCTCTCCCTTCTCCAGAGGTTACTGCCAGGAGCACGGCTTCTCCCCCCTCCCTCCCTCCGGACCCCCAGCTGGGGACCTGCCCTCCCGCACCCAACCCCAGCAGCAGCCCTGCTACCACAGCTGGGGAAAAGTAACACCAGAGAAACACATTTTAGGCTCCACTTTGCAATTTAAGTTAAGGAGAAGGACCTGGGCAGGCAGCCCCCAGCTGCTGCTCTGTGTGTGGCTGCAGGTCCCTGGCTCAGATCGCTGGTACCGATGATCTTGCTGCAGTCCTCCGTGCTGGCACAGGGCTGATGGTGAACGACACCGTGTCAGCCTGTGATATCACAAAAATATCTGAGTCGAGGCTGCAGTGAGTTTCTTTTGCTGGCCCAGCACCTGCAGTGCCGTCAGCCTCTTGGCTAGAGTACATAGAAGTCATTGTTGTTGGACAGGTCACTGTAATGGCAGAGGGCGAGAGCGGGAGCCTGTGCCGGTGGGGGCTCGGGTCGACTTCTGCCCTGAACCCCCTGCACCGTGGGTCTGCCCGAGCTTGACTTGCAGAGATGAGTGTCCCACCTGGGCTCAGGCACAGCCCGATGCTTGCGCTTGAGTCTATTGCTGCCATTGCAATAGGTCCCACAACACTGGCACGTCAAGAAGTGCTTGGCTCGGTGTTTGGCCTTTGACTCAGGGGCCGGGGCTGTCCCTCTGGGAGTGAGAGTCCCCGCTGCGGTGCCCCGTGGGTCAGGCTGCCCTTTCAACCGGCTCCTTCTCCTCTGGACAGGGTCCAGGCTGATGTCTGACTGGGAGGAGCAGCTCTCGTTCCAGCCAGAGCCAGCGCTCAGGCTGCGCAGTGGCAGGGCAAGCCGCAAGGCCTTCCAGAACTGGGAGCCGGAGCGCTTGGACTTCTCCCCCTTCCAGGTGACGAAGGAGACGGACTCCTTCAGCTGGAGGATGCTGGGGTGGGTGCACTGTAGCGGCCTGTACTCCACCACGATAAGTTTGGTGGCGATGGCATTCTGGCACATGATGCCCAGCTTGAACTCCAGGAGGCTGATGCTCTTCTCCGTCAAGTAATCGGGACTCAGGACCACGATCATCCTGCGGCTCCTCTGGATGAAGTCGAACACGGCCTCGGTGGTATCTACGAGTGCAAGAGCAGAGGAATTGGAGTGCACAAGGGAAGGAGTGGGGAGAGAAAAGCTGAAGGAAGCTGTTTGGTGGCATACCTGCACAGGTCCCCCCTCCCACAGAGGGAAACCTGGCACAAGCCCAGTGACTTTTGATTTGCCCACGCTCCTGCTGGCAGGGACTGCAGGAGCAATAGCAGCATTTTTGCTTTGCAGTGGGTTTTTGAGAAGGCTGAAGTGGTAAATGAAAAGCCAGGAGAGCAGGATAAGCCAAGACTGTACTCTGACTTCTGCACTGCACGGCATCGCTCCTGCCCAGGGAAGTGCAGGCGTTTGATAAAGGGCAGGTCTCATTCAGGAACCACCTGCCCAGAGCTCTGGCAGCCCTTTGCATGGGGGGGACAAAATGAAGCAACCACATCATCGTGTCACAACTCGCACTGCCAAGGCTAAGACCCACCTCCCTCCCTCTCATGCTCTCTCATCTAGAAATGGAAACCTCCAAACCTAGAAAGCAAAAATGTCAGCCTGAAACCTCTCTATTAGTTCCCCTAGCCATGATGGGGGGGTGAAAATGCTGCCCTTCAAAGCATTTCTTGGGATTAATTGCAGTTTGTAAAGCTCAGCAAGATGCTTAGCTGGAATGGTGCCAGGCAAGGGCAGCATCTCTTTTATTATGAATGTAGAAAAGTGGCAAACTTGAAGGATGTCCTTGGACTTCTATCTATGGCTTGGGATGCACTAAGCATATTGAAGGTGTCATGGCTAATGGGTGAGCAGTGGAAAGGATGGAAATTAATAGGGCTGCAGTACTTAGCAAATTAACCCAAGCTGATTAATAGAACTGTAAAAACTTCAAAAAGAACCCACCCGCTTGCTTAGTACTGGTGACTCAGACGGGAAACGATCTGAGGACAAGGTGGTGTTCAAGCAGGACAGGGATCATTGCAGTAAGAGCTTTTGCACACTCAGAGAGAAAAGCCTCCCTGTAGGAATGTCTTGTAAAGACCTGTTCTGGGGAGAATAGCTACCTGCTGCTTCCACTGCCTTTCAGACGGCTAAACCTTTGATTCCTCAGTCTGGAGACTCTCCTCCCTCCCTGCCAGTGGAAGAAATGTCTTTTTTATAAATACAAATACTGTACCTTCCCTGCAACGGCAGTGCCTCTTATTCTTCCAACACCTGTCTGTCTCTTTCCTTATCTCACAGCAGAAGGTGCACCGTGTTGCACCTGGATGCACCTTATTTTAATATTGTACAAAGCAATGTTTTTTTTCTTTTTTTTTAAAGATACATGACTAGCTCTAAAACTCATTGTCACTAGATTATTTGGAGAACTTGCGATAGGAAAAAGGATTGAACAATAATATCCTAATGGAGAAAGTAAGGCACTGTTTGGTTCTTTAACATAATACTGGAATTTAAATCAAATTAGTTGCAGGGTTTTTTACAAGGTTTGGGGGGATTCCCCCCCCACCCCGGCCCCGGCACACACAGGAAAATACTGACTCACAGAAACCAAAAGTAGATGATAGTCAGTCCTGTCAGAATTGCCTCTTAACACCATGAAATGTTCTTACCACCCTATTTCAAAGGCACAAAGAACTGGCAGCAATCTCCCAATTTACTGAGTCCAGACCTCATTCAAAACTTTCTATAACTGATTGAGATCTATTTTGAAATCAGCCAAGCTTTAACATTTTGTGAAGGAAAAAGGTCCTTTGCTGGTTTGAAAAGTCTTTCTTTTTGAAACTGGAATCACAGCGAAACGTAGGCAGGCGCAGCCCCTGGGAGGTCACCTATTCTACCTGCCTGCTCAAAAAAAGGTTCAATTAATGTGAATGATTCCAACATTGCTGAAATGAATGTTTTTATTGAGCTGACAGTGATGGTTTTCTTTTATCAATTTTAATTTGCAACACATTTTGAGAGTTGACATTTTTTTGGCAAGGGGAAATGCTCAAATTCCCAAAGATAGATCTTATTTCTGAGAACGGGATGCATTTAGACTTGGCTGACCAGGATATCTTGGGATGTTCAGTTCACAATGTAATCCCAGCTCACGAAAAATCCTGAGGGGCCACTTCACAGTGTGCAGGCAGGACGGTCTCTCCCAGTGACACCAACAGCACAGGATGGGACAGGCAGCAATAATGCTGGGGGAGTTTGGGTAACAAGAGAGCTGAGAACTCTATATTCTTGGATTGCTGCTTTATACTAAAAAACTTCCATCTTTATTACATGGTTATGAAGGACCCTGCATATTTTTGTTGGTTTACTTGTGTTTCCTCTAATGCACCCTAGAGATGTAACCGAGGATTTTAAAAGCCATACATTTGTCCCAGCACAATAAAAGCTGTGGGGAGAGGTGGGCATAGATCCCATACCCCATTGATTATCACAAGTTTCACATCCATTGATTGTCACAAGTATTCATTTTGCTAGTGGTCTGGAAGTGCTAGGTTCTCTCTCAACTTACCTGCTAGCATGTAAACAAAGGACTAAGCCAAGAAAGTGGCTTGGATGAGAAAATAGGCAGCTGAATGAACCTCTTCTACCCAACTACCTGGAAGGTGACGGGCAAAGCAGCCTAAGAGCGAGTTTGATTTCCATGGTTCAGGCAGATTTCCAAGCTTTCTGTTCAACATTCTAGCTTGGCCTTTCAAGCAAAGGGATGGTGTTTCCTTCCCACCTTTACACCTTGTGACTGATGAGCGAATACTCTTCATGTCAGAGATTTTTTGTGTGTACATGTCCACTGCTGGGTGACATCTGAATGCTGCATGTCACTGTGTCTGCTTCCATGGCCCTGGTAGCAGTGGTGGTGCCTCAGGATCTCTGCAGGCACACCATAAAACAGCCAGGAAAGTGCCCTGCTCTAAGGAGGTATCCCCAAATGATCTTGAGGCTTGGACTACACAGAGTTATCTTTCCTTAATGGCCTTTCACAGATGTAATGGGGAGGAAAATGATACTTATGAGAAATGCACAAGGACTGAAATGCAAAAGTGAAAATGTTTTATTGAAAAGCAAAATAAAATAATACTGACACTTCACAGACCAAATAACACAAAGGCAAAAACATACAGAAAAGAGAAGGGAAAACTCTGGAACAGCTGTACAACATCAAATGGCATGGGGCGGGGGGAGACATTTTTTCCAGTTTGTGCCGTGCTGTTTACCCATGAAATTACAATGAGGAACTTCGCATGAACTGCATATTGAAAAATGTTAGATTAGAACACAAACTCAGATGAATCAACTGAACTAGACAGATGCTGTGACAGAATCCCGTAACAGAAACCACATGTGGCATAGGATGAAATGACAGGCGTGTTTGAGGTACTTTGCAGATCTGAATTACAGCTGGGACTGGGGTTTAGCCCTGGCCTGACAGCTACCAGCAAAGCCAGAGGTAAAGCTCCTGGAGGACTAGAGCCTGCTCCAGTGCTATTCCTTCCATGCTGCTCCCTCTGGACCTCTCAGGCCCCCTTCAGACCATCGCACCCTTTGCCTTGTGGGTGCTCTGCTGATGTCTCTCAGTGATGCTGTTCTGGGGTTGCAGTGGCACCAAGGGCCACTGTGATGTACGCCAGGGCAACTCCTGGTCTGTTGTTTGTTTGGAAAACTCTTTGAATAAAATCAGCAGAACAAATGAGGTGGATTTCACTTCTTAAAATAATCAGACTAATTGAAACATCAGCAGAAGTTCTCCTGGTACTTCAGCCAAAGGAAAGATGTGATGTGGTGAGGTCTGGGATGTTAATTGAATATATGCATATCTTTGAGTCAATTTTTTAAAAATTAAATTGGAATCTAACACAGTTCTGCTTTGGCCTCAGGGCTTTCCCTTCGCCTGCAGATCTGGCAGCTGATTACAGGGACACTGAAGACACAAAAGTGAAGCTGGGCAAAATGATGCAGATGCAATGGCTTCACAAAGCTGAGGATGGTTTTGGGTGTTACCTCATACAAACAAAGCTTTCTGCAGAGTGGGAAGGAGCTTTGCCCCTCCACAGACAGCCACAGTAGAAAAGCTTGTAACAGCAAAGCTTTTAAGCACTTCTGAGAAGCTGAGGAGCTCCACTGCCTTCAGTGAAGCTGACTGCAATTTTATCTGCTTAAAGCAGAGCTTAGTTGGGAGAGTGGGAGGAAGAGGATGAAGGGGAAGGTTCCACATTTGTACAGTACCTGCCCAATGGCATGGGTGGCTGTGGCTCCCCGCTGCCCTGAAATAACATTATTAATCATAAGATGCTAAGAGCAGGGGGTGTTGCCGATGCCAGGCTTCAGCCCCACACCTTTAAGGCTGGGCTGGTTACAGGGATGGCCTCAAACCTCCCTGCTCAGCTGGGTGAATAGTGCATAGACTCCAAATTGTAGTGCTTTTTTAATGCCATTATGAATGGCTACACTTCACCTGCTGGACACCAACAGAGCAAAAGCATGAGTCAGAGCTGACTCAGGAGCAACCATTATCAACAAAAAATAAGCATGCACTTAGTGTGCATAATACTGAATTCCACAATTAAGTGGGCAGGCCCTTACACTGGGAGCTACAGGAGCATGGAGACACCCCTAGAGCTTCTAGTTTTATGTGAAAACATGGTGAACAGTACAAGTCAATGCCAGGATCCTGCTGTGCTTTGGTCTTTTCTACAAGGGAAGGGACTCTCCCCTCCTTGGTCTGAAAAGCCTGACTGATGGGGTTAACTCACCAGGCCCTCTCCTATGGCTGCTGCCTCCCATTGAAGCAAGGACTGGTACTCAGTGTTTTTTTATATTTCCATTTTGTGCAAAGGTTGCAAAAGCTGAGATATATCCTCTGTTCTGCAACTCTGGGCTGGAAACATGATGGGTGGAGATTTGCCTTGTAAAGCCAAGGCTAGTTTAAACCCGAGCCCTGAATTACAAATGTGATGTTGTTCATAGCCAGGCAGAGAACACTGCATTTCCATAAAATCATAGAACAGTTTGGGTTGGAAGGGAGCTTTACAGGTCATCTAGTCCAACTCCACTGCAATAAGCAGGGACATCTTAAACTAGACCAGGTTGCTCAGAGCACCGTCCTAAACTGACCTTGACTGCTTCCAGAGACAGGGCATCTACCACCTCTCTGGGCAACCTGCTCCAGTGTTTCACCACCCTCATTGTAAAAAAAATTCTTCCTTTAATTTAGTCTGAATCTATCCTCTTTTAGTTAAAAACCATCACCAGTTGCTCTGTTGCAACAGGCCCTACTAAAAAGTCTTTCCCCAACTTTCTTATAAGCCCCCTTTAAGTATTGAAAGGCCACAATAAGGTATCCCCAGAGCCTTCTTCAGTTCTTCTCCAGGCTGAACAACCCTATCTCTCTCAACCTTTCCTCACAATCTTACCTGGCTGGACAGAGCTAATAGTTTTTAATAAGGTCAAATAGGTTTATAGGGTCTCCTGGGGAGCTGGACATATACCCAGTGTCATCCGAGAGGCCTCAGCAGCACCTGGCATGATGCATTCTCCCAGGCAGCAGCACAGACACAGCAGGTGTATTCAGTAGTAAATTGGGGTTCCTTGCAGTGCTTGTGAAGTCCCTGAGTTTACTCTACAAAGAAGCATCTCTCAGACATACTCCATGGCCTGTACTAATGAGAGATTTCCCCTGGATTATGAGCATTACTGCCCTGAAGGTTCTGGGGTACTCAGAAGACAACTGAGTCACAGACACTGACCACTTATTAGTAGAAATGCTACAATACAGTATCACCTAGCAGAGCTTTTTTTTTTTTTTTTAAATAAAAAAAGCTTTCGTACCAGCCATTTCACATTGCCAAGCTATTTTAATGTATCTGCTCCTACAGAAATGTGGGGAACAAAAATGAGGACCCTCAAGAGTCTACACTCCCCACATTGAAGCAGAAATCTGTGATCCCACAGCAATCAGGACTATATAGCTGGGACACGTATGAAAGGCTCTATACCAGAGCCATCTTTCAAACTGCTCCCCAGCCTCTGCAACAGGGACCACTGGCCAGGAAGCAAAAAGGCGCTTAAGAGAGGAAAAGCAGCTCTGTCCTGGATGCTGATAAAGGTCTGATACTGGCCTATTCAAATACCATGCTATCACATGGTGGTGGTTGCATTCCCACCTGGATAGCCCAAATTTAAACCTTGAGAGAGCTTGTATGGCTGATGCTAATGATATGCATTTACAGAGAGAAGGTGTGTGCATCTTTGGTCTCTCTACTGCCAGGGCAGTAGAAAAGCTGCAGAGACGCGTGACTGAAATGCTTGGGACAGTCCTTCATGGCAAAAGCCCCGAGTTCCTTTCCACGCCCTGGCCTAAATTGTAGGGTTTTGGGGTTTTGTTTTCTGGTGGTGTCAAACATTTCTCAGGCATATGTATGAGCACATCAAGGCTCAAGCTCCTGTTGATTTTTTTCACTGGCATTTTCACCTGCAGCTGCTTCCAGAACCTGCCCTTTGGGAACTTGGATTTCTCGCCTTTCCATTTAATGACAGTCAAGGCCGCCTTGGCCTGCTTCAGCTCCTTCACTTTGCTCTTCTTGATGGCTTTGTACTGCACTAGAATGACTTTGATGTTGCCCTTGGAGGCCATGTTCTCTAAACCAGCCTTGAGCTCCAGCAGGGCCTGTGTCCCCTGCAAGACGTAGTTGGGGCTCAGGACAACAAGTAGACGTCGGCTTTTCTGGATGAAGCTCAGGGTTTCGTCTGTGACAACTGGGAGAAAGAAACATTGAGGTGGTTAGTGATGACTGAGAACATGCTGCTGAGCTGCTAGTGAGACACCAGATGTCTCTTGAAGGGAACAATAACATTCCTTGGAGGCCCTTTCTAGAGACTACACTGGTGCTTCCCAACTCTGCAAGAAATTCCAGGAAGGACTTCCTACACCCTGGCTGGTCTCCACTGCCCCATACAGTGACATCTTCTACTCTCAGCCCCAGGCTGACTACAGATGTGTTTCCTCATCCCCAGCTATGCAGAAGTAGCTACACTTAAAAGGCACTGTACTATGTGGCAATGGACGCCATGTGGGCGCCAGGGCTGCTCTGGTAGACTCAGATTTAGCTTCCTTCTTGTGAGAGTGAAAAAAGAGGTGCTCTGGAGAAAAGCAGGAAAATTGCTACCTGGACAACACACGGCCTCAAGGAAAAGAAATAGAGGTGTGGGAAGCCTAAATACCTACACTTACATCCTTCTCTAGCAGATGTTCAGAATGACTCTGAGTAATCCCTTCACTACTCTGCCTTGGTTTCCCCACTCCAAACATACACAATAAGTATCCATACCCTCCCTGGGTGTCCTCATGGGTTAATCTCCTTTGGAAATATTACCATCCTAACTCCTGTTACTCATCCAGCTGTTCCCGTTGCTGTCATTGATGAAAGAGGATTTGAGTGTTTCTAGAAGTGACAAGTAAATTGCTCTGAGGACTTTTAATGAAGTGTCCCAAAAGTGACACCCTTTAAGCTGGAGACATGTCATGGTAACTGTGGATCCTCTTTGATTTTCTAACATTTGTAGGTAGACTGTCCGTAGGCACCTTTCTGTAACTAATGTGAAAATTTCTTGTAAGTGTGAATCCCAGTGATTGCGCTCTTTGCTGCAGGATCTCCCATGCTTCATTGACAAGAGAATGCTCTTGACTGGTCAAAAAATACAATGAAGAATAAAATAATGCTGACAGGCAACTTCATTTAGCTGTCAAGCACGTTTGATTAGTTCCTGTCAGCAAACTCACAGGATAATCCATCTCCCACTGTTTCTTCATCAAGGACAACATAACTCTCTAGCCCTGACACAGATGCACTCTCTGGAGGCATGACACCAGCTGCCAAAAAGCTATTTCCTGGCCTGCTGTGCTTCCCCAGGAAGGAGATTAGTCAAATCCCAGCTAAGAAACAACGGGGAAGCCCCAGCAGAAGCAAACAACAGTGCAATGAGGAGCCACCTCAGCAGTGCTCCAGAGTGACTGGCATTGAGCAGCAAAGGGAGCACTTCAGGTGGTGGTCAGGAAGCCCAGGAGAGCTATGCTGGGAAGAAAATGAGATTCTCCAAAGGGAAAGGGGAAGGATGGCAAGAAGTGGCAGAAGGAACAGGAGGGAGATGTACTTATGTCTTGATGAACAACTGGGGAGAACAGCTCGGAGCAAACCTGCTCTGAGCCTGGCACTGGCATCAAGGAAATAGAGCTGGGAGGGTGCCCTACCAGGTCATCCAGGCTCTCTCTAGAAGAGAGTGTCCTGGCAACAATCTAGGAAATAAATAGATCCCAGACTGATTCTGCTCCTTTTTGTCACGCAGCTGGTCTGGGACTTCAGCAGTCCTGCCTGTCTACCCAAGAGGGAACCCAATGGACTTTATCAGCACAGGTTCTGCCATCAGTGGGGTCCTGGCCCAAAGCCCATGAATTCAAAGTGGGGTGGTCTGCACTGGTGAAAGTTCAGGCTTCAAACTTTAAGTAGGAATCAGGGATCATACAGCCAACTCAGCCCCCAGGACACTGGAAATTGAGAGTGCCCTTGCTGTGGCACCAGTGTGACTGTATGCCTATCTGGAGAGCTTCACAAGCTTCCATTCTTGGTGATTCCTTGCATCCCTCCAGCAGATGCTGTGTTCAGAATCCTGTATGATTTAGCTTGAAACAATGAGAAAAATATTACATCTTAGCGAAGAGGTGAGTCTTACTACCTGCAACAAAGTACCCTTGATATAGTAACTTAATTGTCTGCCATGTTAGGCACAGGCTCTCTAATTAAGGAGGGTGAGTGGGACGCCTTCTAGGAGGGCATGTTATTTTCTCACTGATGTTGGCATGGTGGTGTCCTCATCTCCATGAAGCAGATGCTGCTGGTTTTTATAGGCACTCACCATTAACCTCTGGGAGCTACCAGTCTGGTCCAGTATCACACTCCCCCGCTTCTTTTCTTTCTAGCCTTGACTTTATCACCTTTTTTTTTTAAGGCAGCTCAGAGGGTTTGCATGAAGGTCAGTGGTCTGGTTCCCTCATGTGGATAGATTAATCACTCATGCACATCACTCCTGGGGACAGCAACTGAAATGACCAACAACCACCACTTGCCTACAGCAGTCGTTTGGTGGCTGGAGCATCTGCGACATTGTCACATGAAGCAAAAACATTAGAAGATACCAACAAGAGACCATTAACAGAGATAGGGAGAAAAATAATGGATAAAGTTAATCTGGATAGGCCAGTTCCTATCCATTATCAGTACCTCAGAGAATGATAAAGAGAGGATGCGCACGGAACACAGCACCCTGTGAAATACTCACTTCCCCCAGGGAGGCTGTCTCTGTCGAAGATACACAGCTTGTACCCAAACTCATTCTCCAAGACTCCTCGCAGCGTCAGCAACACAAATTCCTCCTCCTCCGCGTTGCGCGCGTAAGACACGTACACATCATACTCCTTCCCGTCTGGGCATTGGGAGCACAGAGAAACACAAACGGCAGAAGGGACACTTGTGATACTGCACATGCTGAGCCTTTGAGTTGCTTCACAGGAAAAGCAGAAATGAAGGCTTGCTTTGAGCCCAGACACTGCAGGTTAAGGCACATCGATTTCCATAGTTACAAGCCAGCAGCGCTGCCTCTTTGATTACCCAGCCTGAACATGCAGGTACTCAAGACACTGCTGGGTTGCTGAAGGTGTGAGACCACAGCAAAACGACCAACCCTTTCTGTCTAGGGTCCTTTTGTCTTTTGACACCTTTACCATTGCTTCCTTTCATTGCTGTCTATCTGCATGAGCAGTCCCACCAGACAGAGACTTGCACCCTGCCTACACTCTCCGAGAGCCGTCGCATCCCCTTGGCAGGTTCACACCACAAGCTGCAAGGGCTCAGACACCCTCCTCATCCTACAGAGGAAGAAATCTCAGCTCAAAGTCCCAAGCGATGAACTCCCAGTAACACAGGGAATCTGTGGAAGAACTGAGGAGAGAAGGGTGATTTCCTGATTCATTCTTTTGGGTGCCTTATCGCATTTTAAAGCGAATCACCCTGGATTTGTCAATCTTTACATAGAGTCACCAGAGAAACCAGGGACTTACTGAAACTTGAGGACTTATCTTGACCATCTAGATCAAATGAAACAGCTAGCCATCAGCAGGACAGTGCCCCAGGGAGCCTGACACATCCATGCTTCACCTCTGAAAAGAATACAGAGGATTTCTCTCTCATTTCCTCTGACCCAAGCCTGACTCCTCTTGCTCTAAAATGACCCACACAACTGAATGCAAGTATAGAAATAGAAGGTCAAGATGTCATTATGTTGTGAAGAGGGTTAAAAATAACTTATATGAAAATTCCTAGAAGAAAACAAAGGGCCTGGCCTGTAGCAGGTTAAAATAAATGTAAATCCTTTAACTCCTTACCTAGAATGGTTTCATCTGTTCCAAAATGAGCCCGATAGAAGAGGACCATTTCAAGCCAATAAACATGATAGATGACTATCAGCACCACAACAAGCAGGATGGTTGCTCCCAGTCCACACGCCAGCTCCACAGTGTACTTCGGTGCTACAACTGGATTCAAAAAGAAAGAGGAGGTCTGGTTTACAGAACAGGTTGGACCTTCAGCTAAGCAGGAACAAACTTGTGACAAGCACCACAGAGGAACAGCCGAGCCCCAAGTTGGCCTTTTGGAGGAAGGTGGCCAAGTCAAGGTTTTTCTGGCAGGACAAGTGATGGCTGGCTACCCTGGAGTCCCCATTCTGGGTTACTAGGTCTGGTTGGGCTGGCTGAGCAAGTCAAAGCACAGGCTGGACTTGTGTCTCTGAGTGAGACCCTTGGAGCAGCCAGATGGTAGAATGACTTGATGGCAAACACCCGCACAACCCAAAACCAGGTCATGACTGTGACCTTCTCAGCAGTATACGCAAACTCTTGGAGCAACACAACAGCACTTAATTCTACTAAAGCCAGCCAAAGCTCACCTGCAGCAAAATAAAGACAATGGCCACCATTTTCCCTCCCCATCAAACACACACAAGTCTTGTGACTTAGTCCTAGAGTGACAGAAGGATATAACTAGCCATTGTTTTGAGATTATTTTCTACCAGGAAAGAAGAATCAGAGTTTATTACAGAAAAGCTGAAATGCTTGCAAATAAATAGGACAACCTGAGGACATCAAGCCAGAACATCACAGGCTCCCCTCCAACTCATACAGTGTCTGTCATACCACTGCTGCTACTTTGTATTAAGGACAGAAAATAACTCTTTTAACCGAACCCCTGGGCAACTCCATTTTATGGCAATTCTGGTGGCAGCTGACATGCACACTGGCAAACTGCACAATAAAAGAACAGCAATGAGTGGAAACATCAACAATTTCCAAGATTTAATAAGTTTTATTAGAAACTTAATTAAAGAAAAGAAAATGGAAGGAATTTAACAACTTTCATTAGGTGATGAGCAACAGAAATACATGAGAAGGACAGGGAAATAATCCAGAAAAAGCAGAAAACATATATAACCTAATGTAATGAAAGTGTTGCAGCCAACTCGCTGAAAACTGAAGACTCCTGGTGAGGAGTTAGGTTCTGGCACGCTTGATGGTGTGGTGGGATGGCCTGCAGTGAGCTTAGCTTAAGGTTGCTCTGCCAGCAGTGGTTGGGGGTGGTTCTTGGATTTTGCTGTGCAACAGAGCAGAAAGGAGGGGTGGTGAGTAACCAGGTCTGCTCAGAGCAAACCCACTCAACTGCCCAGGAGCAGATGGGGGAGGAAGAGAGAGGATAGGACAGATCAGTCCACTAGAAAACAGCATTTAGGCACTACTGCATAGAGAAAGAATTTTAAGATTTTAGATTTGCTTCTGCTATATGTACAAACGTTATTATCCCAGAAGAATTATGCATGTAGGATGAACACACTGGCAGATGGTTTCAGCCTCAGTTGCGTGTTTGGTCTGTCATTCCTTCCTAATGATCCAGAAAAGGTTTGTCTCAAAGGAATAGGACTTACTGGAAGAGCTCTCTTCCTTTTAAGAACTTTGTGAGCCATGCTAATAGGGCACAGTGGGAGGAAGAAGGTAGCTGGCATGAGCTACACAAGGCAGAACAGCAGCCTTTACGGGAAAGGGCAGGTCCAACCTACAGTAAAGCAGGCATTGAAGCTCTAGGTTGAAAAGGAGGCAGAAATATACACCTTAACCAGGAAGTCTCATGTACCTACAGTGAACGCTCAGTTTTTATTACTGAGAAGTGAGTCTAGGAAACAAGAACAAAATCTGTGATGAAAGAAAGTTGTAGGGAAAAAAATCCCACAGAACAGAGCCGGATCAATCCTTACCATCCCTGCTGAGATGGTTGTATCTATACTGGAGCATCATCACAACAAGGAGTAAAACCACAGAGTCTCATGGTTAGGCTGTCTCACTCCCTGAGTAAGGTCAACGAGTGCAGTCTGCCTTCTGGAGGAAGCCAACTGGTAGCTGTTGGGTCACCCAAAACCCTCATGCAATCAAGTAACCTGAAATAATTTCAAGCAGCCTGTGCCCTCAGGCCTGCTTCAGTTGGGGTACATGGACAGGATGAGAACAACAGGTCTATCCACCCCTCCCTCTCTCCAGGCACTTGACTGTGGTAGGGTATATGTGACATGCATCCTTTGTTCCCTGCCTCCAAGAAGCATTGCAGCATGACAGCAATAATACAGCACTCTGTATGGAAGAGCGTGCGTGGGGGAAAAAGCTCTGATAGAGTTATTTATTCCCCTACTGTTTTGCAGGGCAAGGCTCAAGGCAGGACCAACAGCCCTCTCTGACCATGCCTCATTTCTCACCCATGTTCTGCAAGAATTTTACCTTTCATGCGCACTATGGCCTGGCTGTGGTCCTCGCCCTTGGCATTTCTGGCATAGCACGTGTAATTCCGTTTCAAGTCCTCTGCTGTGGCTTTTGCTACTGTTAGAGTCCTTATGATAGTTTTGTCTTCAAAATCTCTAGTAATTTCACTGTAAGAGAAAAGCTAGAGCATTACATATGTAAAATTGCAGCAAATTCTTAGTGACAAATACTCCTTCCCCTGATATAACCCAACCCTTTCTTTAAAAAAAAAAAAACAAAACCGAATACCTAAACTGATAGTTAAAAATTGATACACATTTCCATTTTTAATACAGCTGCAGCTGCTCCTTTATCTGATTTTCCTTAATATTTATTTTGCTACTCATAATTTTCTCATTCCACTGAGTCACACTGTAATTTAGAGATGAAGTTCTTGCCTACAAAGCAACAAGACCTTATGAACTTAAGATTCAGAGTCCACATCACATTCCCTGTGCAATCCTGGATGAGTCACTTTGTCTGTGCCCAAACTGATCATCTACAAAAATGGGGATAATAGCATTTCCTTTTGCCTTTTCTTTTTCTATGTAGGTTTGCAAATAGATGGGACAACAACTGCCTCCTACACGTAATTCAAAACTGAGCAAACTCAACCTTCTTTGGATTCTTCATGTAACTGAATCTCTATTCCTCATAATTGATACGATGTATAATACTACATTTTTGGTTTCAGCCTCTGTTTTTTGAAACATCTTTATCACTTAATGCTATTTAGGAACACTGCTCTAAATAAAATTGTGTCTGCCCCTGTTTTACAAGTCCGACAATAGCACCAGCTGTTGTCACCACTACCAGCACCTGAAGGAGTGATGACGTGAACTAGTAAACAAAGCTCCCTCAAATCCTTCTGTATGTTGAGAGACTGTCCAGGCCTGGAGGCCTCCTCCCTGGAGCTCATCAGAGCATGGTGCAGGCATGTACCTACACTCTCCCTACAAGACCCAAGAGAAGGTTAAATACAAATGAAGGTTCACATTACTATATTACCTTTGTGTGACTTTTATCTTTGGGTCCATGATGTCATCTGTGTTTTTCCCATCTATGGTCCACCACACCTCAGTCCGGGAGTCCTTTAGGAAGGTGAAAAAGACCTCACAGGACAGAATAAGGTCATCTCCTGGGAAGAAAGGACCACAGTGTGGTATTGCAAAGCAGGAACAGCATCACCCTGACTTTTGTGCTTTCCCATACTCCTACCAGCCCGAGTGAAGACTGCTGCTAATCATCATCATTGACATCACATTTATTACATCAATGTAATGGGACATGATCTAATCAATATAGGGAACTGCTCCAAAGAGCTATCAGTCTTAACAGATAGGGTGGGGGAAGGGGTGTGGTATCCCATTACAAAATGCTGTGAGGCCAGCAAAAGAAAAGCTGTCATTAATTAGGAAGTAATCAGCCAAAAAGGGAGAGAAGATGAGAAGGAAGCTGTCAGAAGGTTGAAGCTACCTCAGGGCTTAATGAAGGAGGGTTGGAGCAAACCTTGGTCAGTGACAGGGCTGAAACAAGGTCCTACAGGAATTTCTTTAAGCAGCTGAGGGTGCCCGTTTCATTTTCTTCTGCAGCTGCAGTCCTGCATCTCCATGCCTGAACATCTATCTTTATTTGTGCTTGCAAAATGAACTTTTAAAGCTACACTCTCCTATTCTGGCACGGAAAACTGGCACCCCACACAGTCTGCCAGGCAATTTGTAGCAGCTTGATTGCTCTGTGAAGGAAAGCACCAGGGATGCAGTAGAAGGGGAGAGCTTCTGTGCCTGGCTGGGTCTCCCCTCCCGGCAGACTGCTAGGGCAGTAACAGCATGCAGTGAGTGTTGCAATTACCTGCTTCCACTTCATAGACAACTTTCTCATTTGGAGAGGTGAACTGTGGTGGCAAGGCCTTGTTCGGAGATCCTGCAGGAGAGAACACAGAGCCCCCCATGGGGACCCGGACTTCATGAGAACCTGGAGTCCTTGCAGCCTCACTCATGATGCCCTTGCACCCCCCTGCACACGCCCCAATCTAACTCGTGATACAATCTTGCTGCAGAGCCCCATGCAAAGAGAAATCTATTCCTAGTCCCCAAACTCAGGTCCAGACCCAGATTTTGAGGTTCCTCCAAAGTTTAGGTGAGTATAGGTCCAAGTTTTTGGACCTTTTACATCAGGAGAACTCCATACCCCTCTTATCTCCCACTCAACATCTCCCACAACACACAACCTTTACCAGTTTCTTATTATTGCTGCTTCTAAAAAACCAAAATAAAGCATCATTTCCTGTTGCAAGTATTTAATTCGGCTCTTAAAACAGCAGTTGCCATGGGACTCAGCACGTGTCCTACTGTTCACTAAGTTTTTAAGCTCTGTCTACAATTCCCTGCCAGGTAGGCTGAGCCCTTGTGCCTGGGACAGACCTGTCCAAGCTCTGGGTTGGGTAACTGGAGCCCTGCCTGCCAACTGATAGTCTCACCCTCAGCAGGCAAGGTTTTGAGATTGCAAGAAGACTGAGGCAAGCTGGCTCTAATGGGACAATCCTACAAAGAATGACGAGCAAAGGGCACCCAAGACAAAAATGAGCTAGAGTGCAAGGGTTATGCATTTACATGCCAGCAGAGGGTACCCCTGGCCATCTCATGGGTTGTACCTCACCAGCTTAAGCCTGGTCACTCTTTGTAGTGTTTGGGGCATTTGACACAGAGGTGGGTAGGATCTCCAGTGCAACAGATCCTGGGCAGTCACGCAAGGCTGACCCCAGCAAGCAAAAATGTACCAGGTCAGTTGGGTAATGTAGATAGAGCACAACCACAAATGGATCCTGTGACAGATTCTTCTAGCTGTTTTCACCATTTCTGCAGCTATCCACCTGAATTTTACACATTTTAAACTCATTCTTACCCACCACCTTCATCTTTATGGTTCTGGTGAGATTATAGGTTCTTCCGTGGTCCTTGAATGTCACAATACAGGTGTAATTCCCTCTATATGCACTGCGGACAATGCCGATGACAAGCCTAGGTCCTTGGGGGTATCGCTCATGGAAGCCATTGATCAAGTTGCAGTCCTGGAGTCAGGCAGAAAAACGTTTGAGTTTTCCAATTCAAAAGTAAACATATCGGCTTAAATGCTACTTCAAAGATAGCTTTTCAACTATGAATATAATACTTGGAATGATGTAGGTCAGACTTAAATACCATGAACTTTAAGCATGTTGGAAAACAAACTGGTATGTTCACCTTGAAAATGAGGTGATGAAGCAGATGACCCTAATAGTTTTATCCCACCTTAAATACAGACAATTTTATAAAAGAGAGATCTCTGATCCAGAAGTACATCTGCTCATCAAGGTGAGCACCTCAGCAGAGTGAAGAATGAAAGCAAAAAGAGACAGGAAAAAAAATGATGACGTATTCACGAATGGATATGAAGACTAAAGGACATGAGCCCCGTTGATGTCAGCATGTCTAACTCTCTTGGGACTAATCAAGGTACTCTGACTGACTTCAGCTGAGGATGAGCTCCCAGAATCGGCACCTGGCAAATGAGAATCTGTAGTACAGAAACCTTGATAACTCTTCTCTTTCTGTCAGGCGAGGCAGGAAACCTCTGCCAAGTACCAAGCTAGAGATCCCTTTTCAGAAAGGGGTTATGCAGATGACATCTTGATTGTCATAAAACCCAAAGATGTGCACATTTTCTGAGACATTATTTCTGAATGGTACATTTCCAAATCAGATACATCCTAATGGGGCAGTATAAGACAGGGGTCATATACCATTTTTAATGATTTTTATTAGGCATGGGATGACTTGCTGCCTGAAAAATTACTTCCATGGGGATTTTTGTTTCATTCTGCTAATTGATTGTTGAGATGTGAATTTTAATGAATGGTACAAGTAAAGCATTTCAACTGCTGGAGTGAAACTGCTCCTCTTGGATATAAAAGTAAGTTTTTCCTGAAGAGTTTTAGAGTTGTTTTTTTTTTCTTTTGGGGAGGTTTGGTTTTTTTTTCTTTTTTAAATCAACAGATATATTTGTTGCCAACTTACTCTATTACTAAATTCACTCATACAGAACCTTCTATCTAGAAATCCAAAAAGCACTTTATAAGCAGTTAGAGAATTCAGTCCCATAACCCTCTGGCTGCACATCCCCTAAGAATTCTTATTCTGTCTTGACTAAAGGCATCTACCTAGAGAAAAATATTGAGGTCAAAATTTAATAAAATTGAGCAGTAATTCTGTAGGCAAGAGCCTGAGGATGGCTGGAGACAGCCTAATTATCAGAGCAGTAAGGAGGGTGGGGTAGGGATGTCTCCATCTTCAGAAAAGAGGTTTGCTGAATTGTGCCAAACAGGGCACCCATGGTTCTTGCAGAAGTTTGACGTACTACCTCATTTCCTGACCTCAAAGGATTTTGGAAAAGATGTTATTTTCATGAGCAGGTGGTTTAGTTATTGTTTGTTTTGTTTTGGTTTTTTTTCTTAAAGAAAAGGCAATATGAATCACAGTTTCTGTTACAGGGATAGCGACTGGCTCACACAGCAGGTGAGGAATAGTACCTGCAGCTGATCTGAGGTTCCTAAATTCCTGCTAGAGTACTCTCTATGTGTGACCGCTGGTTAAAAAAGTTTCAGTGTTAGGTCTCAATTCCCTTCCAAGAGCAGTTTTACCCTTGAACTCAAAGGAAACAAAACTCTTAAAATTAGTAAACCTTCATTAACATCTACATCACTGGGGAGACTCTGAAACATAGCTCCACAATTCTCATGCCAACTATTGCTTTTTCAGATACAACACTGTATTCCCCCACTGCCCAAAGTGCTTCTTACCAAGTACCACTTGACAGTTGGTGTTACACTAGCAGGGTAAAACCCATCAATATCTGGACATATGATCTTCTCATTGGGGTGCTCCAAATAGAACATCTCCTCAACGGGTTTTATTGAACGGCTCACACAAGAGTGTTGGTCTTTCGGAACAACCTCCAAGGGAAATGCAACTTTGCTGCAGTAGGTTGTATTTCTAAGGACACAGGAGGATAAGGCTGATTAGTTGAAACTTGTTTACTCCTATAGCAGTGGAATGAAATAGAAGTCACATCTGCAATAACGAGCATCATAGTGCTGATAAGGTACATACAGCCTTAGTTGATTCATTTATAAATGGGAAAGAAAACATCATCAGAGATGGCCACACTAGTTCAGAAAAGCCTATAAAGATGACTAACAAGCAGCACCCACTCCCCCGCTGGCAAAGCGGATAATAGGGTCAAAGACACGGTGAACAAGAGACAACATGAGGAAGATCAAAAAGAGCTCATGTGCTCAGTGCGTAGCAGATGCTATGTTCTTTTTGTACCACACTTAGAGACACTTTTAATTTCCTAGAAGTCTGAATCTCATGAATCTTTGCCAAATTAGCATGCAGTCAAAACATTACCCCTGCATCTGAGGCTATTTTTACTCTAGACATACAGATCGCTTCTTAATGGCGAGTGCCTGTGGATTTTGCCATGGGCTCAGCAATAATATTTTCATGGACACTTACAGCCAGAAAGGAGAGGCATGTTCATTAATGTTTGCAAGGCTCCAAGCATTATTACAATGTAAATTGGCTCAGCACTGAGCGGTCTTATAATTGTAACATCCTTTTCCCATTAATGCTTATGTGAATGGTCTCCCTGCAGAAAGACCTGGTGCTAACAGCATAATTTTCCCGCTTCCATGAAAGTCCTTCAGTTACGCTGAAGACATACAGAAACTGCACTGCACAGACCTACCTGAGCATGCATGTATAATTCCCAGTGTCATTGAGAAGGGCAGGCCAGAACCAAAGGGTGTCTTTCTCCTTACTGATGTGATTGTCCGGGAGACGAAAATTAATGGGCTCCTCCAGATCCCGGTCCTGCCCGATCCTGTACCAGATCAGGGTTAAGCCAGCAGAATGGGCTGTGCTGTAGTTGTATTTCAAGAAGGTCTCGAAAAGTGGGCATTTGATCTTGGCAGGCTCCCCATCATAAATCTGGATCTGCTTCATGGTGTCCACACCCCAGTCATCGCAGCGTTCTGCAGCCACAAAGAACAAGGTACCTTAGCTTACAAGTCTGTGGAAAAAACACAGTTCTGCCCGTGTTCCCCACAGCCCTTGGTCCTGTCTCTGTTAAAATAAGAGGCAAAAATATTGTGTTCTCAGTGAAACCAAACTGAGCTTTTGTAAGGCAGAGCACGAATACTGTGTTCATTTCTAGACAACCTGCAAACCTCTACTTTCATTTGTACAATTCCTTCCAAGCTATTTATCCCCCATCAGGACAATATGATAGGATAAGATATTCCGGCATAACACCGGCTTCCTAGAGAGCTCCAAGAAAATTCAACCCTAAAAATAACCAGTGTGGGAAGATAAAATTTGGAAGAAAACAATGCTAGAGGTGTGTGAGCATCCATGCACAGTGATAGGGAGGATGGAAATAGAGGTGTTGGAAGGAAAAAAAAAAAACAAACCACAAAAACCCCCACAAAAACCCAAAAGGCCAACAAACCAAGACTGCAAACATCAACCCTCCCTTAGAGCTATGAGCCATTGCTCCTGCCAGAAGCAGCTGGACTGTGGGTTCTAGGAAGAAGTACTGTCTTTCCTGTGATGGATTCACACAACGCCTGTGCATGCTATGATAACACAGGGTACCAATGACATGTAGTGACTATTTATGGTGAAGTTTGGGAAAGCAGGCTGAGGGGCAGAAGAGGGAGTATGGAGGAGGTGGTAGCATGCTATCTTGGGGATCCCCAGACAGCCCTCGGGTACATTCCCCAAACACAGTTCAACAGGCTCAGCATGGCTCACCACAGACTCAGGCTCACAGAGGAACTGGGAAGCACAAAAAAAAGCTGTTCAGTGCCTCTTCCCCCCTCCCTTTTTTTTTTTTTTTAATTTATTCTGGTCATTAGTGAATAGTTTCAGAACAAACAGCACAGTCAAAACCTATTTCTCTTGCAAGAGTTCCTTTCCGCTCCATTCTTCCTGCCCATCAGGATGCCCAGTCACGAAGGGAGTTGGTGCCACCAAAGCACGATGTCAGGGTGTCAGCAAACCTGAAAGCAACCTGCTCTGCCCGCAGCACATAAGGAGAAGCTGCTGTCACTGCATCTCCCGTCTCCCTGCGCTGACGAGGCAGAGCGTGGCACGGCACACTTCCCAGAGCATCCCTTGTAGCTGCTGGGAGGCATCAGCTCGGGCAGCCTGACGTCTGAGAGCCCAAAATGAGTCAGAGAGGGGTGTGCTGCCTGCAGCGGTCCCTGGGAACGGTGTCTCAGCATATCACAAGCACAGCAGAGACAACACTGCAAAGCCTCTCCGGTTTGCAGATGTTAGAAGGACTCGGACCGAGAAGAAAAACAGAATACAATATGCTCTTTGAGCCCAATTCTTCTGAACTGACTTCACAGGCCCAGAGCAGGATTTCTGGCATTTTATCTTCCTTAAATAGACAGTGGGATGTAGCTTGGCCCCAAATTCATACTTAATTAAAAAAAGCAAAGAGATAAACCTTTGAGAAGACAGGCCCAGAGTGCTTAAAGGCAGTAATGCTAACTCCCGTGGCTCAGCAATGGTTAGTCAGCGAGGAGGAATCTAGGCCAGTAAGAATAGAAATGTTTTCTGGTGGGTTTACACATAAATGTAAATGCAAACGGCACTGCTCCTTCAGTGGTATGTCCAACACCTGTATGACACAGTGCTACTTCCAGAGGGAAGAGAGTGAGTTAGGCTAGGAAGGGGCAGTGAAGCTACAAGTATTTGCTCATAGGAACCCCAAACTCAAATGACTGGAGAGTGCCATTGCTCATCATCTAAGAAACACACAGATATTTCTTTCAAAACTGCACAGCATCATCCAGTACAGCTGCCCAGCCAGTGCCAAGGCTCATTTTGAAAGACCAAACCACTATTAAAAGCCTTATACCATGGGAAGGTGCACAGTCACCACCATGGTCAAGGCCAACAGGAACCAGTATGGTGTCTTATGCTGATGAAATCAAGCTACTGGATTAGGCATGGTCAAGTTTCCATAGAGTGGTAAATGAGACAAATGAGCCTGCCATAGATTGCCTGTTAATTGCATGATAAAGCACTAATTACTATTCAGGGAGGGAAGCATTTGTTTTTCCCTCTGAAAGAAGCAGACCTGGGTCTGTACATCAGGAGACCTGGGTTCTCTTCCCAGCACCTGAGTTTGGTGTCTCCTTTTGGGCTGCATAAAGGCAAATTGCCCTTAGCACTTCAAATGGCAGGTCTGGAGAGGAAGAAAACTGTGTAAAACATTACAGTGCAGAAATTCTTGGAGTCAAGATCAATGAAATTTGCAATCATGAGCAGCTCTTGCATTTTGCGATAGCCTATAAATCAGCATCGTAAAACTACTTACCTGTTCTAGCTGAATGAGTTATTGAAAAGAAATAAATAAAATTGTTTGTATTTCTTTTTTTCCTAAGTTACTCAAAAGCAACATACGGGCCTTGTCTACTTGCTGGGGAAGGTGCAACTGTTATTGCTCTTTAGTATGAGAGCTGTGGCTGAAGATTTTTGTCTCAGAGCTGGCTAATTCACCTGACTTCTGGAACACTGCCACACCAAACAGCTAGTCCTAAGGCTCCCCACACGCCTCCTGCCTTGGGGTGCTGCGTGCTCTGAGCTGAACCCTGAACACAGGACATCACCATGCTGGTAACCAGCAGCTACACCACAGACCACAGGAGCAACCGCGCCACTTGAGTCACCACCCTGATGGGGGAACTATATGCACCTCCATGGTCCCTTCCACACTGCAGAAAATGGAGCACTACACACATAACAGAGGGATATAATAAATTTCTCTTAAAATACACCATTCCACAAATGCATCTTCCTAGAAATGCCCCTGAGAAATGCTTTTGAAAGAAGCCGTCTTTTTCTCATTACGGATGAGCTGTACTGCAGACACCTTGGCTGACCCCTCTTACTGCTGGGTGCTCTGTAATCACACAGCAGGGCAGTCTGTGACCCATAATACCTACCTGTGACGGACAATGCAGGAAAAAAAGGCAAAAAATGGTCCTGTTTCCATAGCCCTGCTAGGAAAAAGGGAAGATGATTATGCAGGCTGGAGGGAGGCTGCGTGGTAGAAGGAAACACCCACTTCCAGCATTGGAAGAGAAAGCGCAAGACAGAAAGGTCAGGGTGAGGATGCTCATCTTGATTTTATGTGCCTTGAGATAAAGATAAGAGGACGTTGCTGTGTTACTGCTTCTCCACGAGGCACACTGCCAACTGGGTGAACTGGCGAAGTTAAGTCCGAATGCTTGGATTGTACATCACAAGCCGTGCTCATAGGGGTATCTACTACTGATACAAGGGACAGAAATCTCTCCTGTTAAGGAAATAGTCAGATCCGTCCCCTTTCTGAATCTGAATCTACAACGCCCTTAAACACCAGGTATCCCAAAACAGACTCCTTCTCAGAAGCCAAACAAAGTTGGAGAAAGTGCTTCTCCAGATGGAAAGCAGAAAATGAAGGGGGAGAGAAAAAAAAAATAATGATATCGTTCAGCTACATAAAGGTGAAAACAGACATTTCTGGAAAACTTTCCAGCCTTTCACTTATTGCACTGACTTATCCCCTTGGGAACAGAGCTACACACACACCTGAAGTGCTCTGGAGATGCATCTGCAGCACCCATTACAAGCACCCACACAGTCAAAACAGAAATAAAATTGGTGCAATTATTTTGGATTTGTCAAGAAGCGACAAACTGCTTAACACATGGATTAAAAAAAAAGCCACAGTAAGGCCACATCAAGAAATGCTGTCCTATTTTGTCTACAGTTTGGTATTTATATGCAGTCGTTTTAAGTACCTCCATTTAAAAATAAAACGAAATAAAACAGAATTTTCAACCACCAAAACTCACCAGCTCCACACCACTTCCACCTCTTCCCTCCCCTGGTACTATAAACAAAGGCTTCCCCTAGATAAAATTTCTGTGAAGAAATAATAAAGAGCCATCCTTATGAGAGGCCATCTATCATGCCAGCACAAATTACCCAGTCATTTGCCAAATTGACACACCCGTCTTAATCGTCTCTAACTTTGGGAGGGAGGCCTGCCTTGCATGCAGACTAGGACGGTGCAGTGGCAGCAGGACACGAAGCCATCAATGGGGCTGGTTGGATGACACAGCAGAGCCCTTTTCCCCACACCACTTCAGTGCAGCCCCATCTGATGCTGCTGTTATCTCAACAGCTTCCTACTTTCCTCAGCCGCCCCTGCTGCATTATCTTAAAGCAAAGCTGATATGAGTCAGCCTCCACCCGGGGAGCACAGCCAGGTCAGCGGTTAGTTCAATGCAAGAATCAGCATCAATAATGAGAAAAAAAAAAAAAAAGAAAAAAAAAAGGCAGCTGGTCACACAAAGTGATTAAGTGAGAATTAATCATTACTACCTTAAAAAAAAAAAGATATTTTTCCCCACCTTCATTCAGGCTCGCTGCAGTTGATGAGAAGGAAGCAGAGGAAGTCAGGCTGAATAGAGGAGCTACACTGCGAGCAGAGGAGGTACCAGCTGTGGCCAGCAGCCATGCGTGGGTGAGCTTCCCACTTACACCGGTGCCAGGAGCACCCACTCTTCCACGGCGTCTGCGTTTTTCCTTTCACACGTGCATCCAGCACAGGACCACCCCATGCTCCCCTGGCCCTGTACTTTGCTCAGCAGCGGAGCAATTAGGTAGCATTTCCCAAGCCATCTGTATCCCATCTGACCATACCACATGGAACAAAACAAATAAGAACATCTTCCCTAGACTTGGACAAGAGGTACAGACCCAAACACACTGAAATTGGTGGGAATGACAGAGACCAGCTAGCTCTCACCATTTGCTCCCACTACCACCACAGCAACAACAACAGTCAGAGAATGCCTAAAAATTGGTTGTAGCTCAATGTGCTGCCTTGGAGGGTCAGCCTGGAAGCTACATGAACTCCGCAGAAATTTATACTCTGACTTCCAGTCATCAAAAGGTCCTGTCGTAACCTCATTGCCTTCCTCCCACAGCTTCTCCAACAGAGTAAGTGGAAATGGTCCTGGGACAAACCTCCCCGTGACCGACTCCAAACCACAGCACACAGCCCAGCCCCATCCGCAGGGTTCTGATGCAGTGACACCAGTGACATGGTTTTATGTCTCTCTCGAGTTTCACCATATTCATCCTGTGTTGCCACTGAGCTGTGATGCCCCCATGGAAGCAGCTCCACTGGATGCTGCACATGAGGATGGAGTCTCTCTCTCACTACCTCTCCCTACACAACCACTTTTATCATTTAAATAGATAGGACAGGCGAGAAAGGAAGGAGGAAAAGGGCTTTCTGTTGCAGAACAACTCATCATTTCCAAAGCACTTATACGTTGTGGTTGTTTAACTTTAGATCCTGGAAGTCTAAACAGGTGTGATGGTCTGCCTCTGCCAAATTCACAAAAAACAAGCTGACTGCATAAACTTCTGTTGACTTCAGATGAAGCAGCCAAGGCACAACATCCAAATAACAATGATTCTGTAAGGGACCCCATAGCTCCTGACTCGGAGTTTCCTTACCCAACCAAGCACAGCCTGTAACCCGGGGAGGGGAAACTGCTGTTTGTATCTTTTAAAACTCCTCCACAGTCAGCTCCATGCCTTCACTCTCTATCTGCGCATAAAGCTGTGTTTACTGTATGTGGCAAAGAGTATTTTGGTTACCTCCAGCAACTGGGCCAAAAAAAAAAAAAAAAAAAAAAAAAAAAACCAGAACCTGCTGTAAGATCTGCTTGGTCAAAAATGGAAAGCAGTAAAGTATTTTGCTTAAAGGGACTTCGGTTCAACCAAAAACAAAATCCTGAAAAAATGTAATGAAATGCAATATTTTTGCATGTGCTGATTGAAATGAAAAAAAAAAAAAAAAAAAAAGTATTTGGTTTTCTCTAGCAAGCTTGACATGTTTTCCTGGAGGCTCTTTTTAAAATTGAGATCAAAACGATAAAGGTAAGGGTATGAACTGTTTCAAGGCCTGAAGGAGAAAAGGAACAAATAGCTACTTTCCATCCCACTTCATTGAGGAAATTGCCACGTGAAGCAGAGTAGAGCAACAAGGGAGGAGGAAAGACAGCAAGAGGAAACGGAGCGGTCCGTTGCAAAATCATCTGTAAGAGAGGCAGCATGAAAAGGAGGTTTACCCGATTAGCACCACCAAAGAGCTGTGCTCAAGCTGGCAGGGGCTCTTCTGTGTGCCCAGGATATCAGACTCCCATGGTTCTGCTTAGTTAAACCCATACAGCCTATTTAGTGCAAGTAGCCAGAATCTCTGTTGCCTGCTTTAAAATACCATCAGTGATTCTGCACTGCCTGCCGGACCCTCACAGGGATGTCTGCATAAAAAACCCACTGCAGCAGTTGTCCTGGGATGAGGATGGGAACTGAAAAAATGCAGCAGGCAGTAAAATGCACCGAAAGGGGCTACGAGCCTGGCAGAAGTCACTTGTATGAGATGTATGAGACTGAGCATGCAAATCTGTTACTGCAGCAGGGGACATGATGGATAAGAAGGGTAGGAGACAAATCCCCAGTGTCCCCCGATGCCCTGTTTGATACACACAGAGGAGCAAAACCAACGGTCCAATAATCCCATCGGCAACACACCCAAACCGGGCTGCTTTCCTCTACACGTTTCTGCACTTCAATGCAGATGGGTCACATCACATTGACGCCAGCACAAAGCTCACCCCTCACAACCTATTTCCTCAGCTGACAAGCAGCAGACGTGAGGTCTGATCTCAGCGGTCACATCTCTGGCTGGTGCAGGGGGAGGCTGGAGGCTGGCAGCTGTGGTTACACACCTGCACCCGGGCCAGCTCTGCAGGTTTTATCTCCATCCACTTCAGGGCTACGCACCTTTCAACACCCTCAGTGTTGAATAACTTCACATGCCCCCAAGCACCATAAACTTCTACAACCACAGCAACTCACAGATGGGTATGGATGGTTATAAAATCACATCCTAAATTAGGACAGCAAGAAGCTGAGATTGGAAGAGTAGGAGGAAGTCAGGAAATCCCAGGAGAAGATGATGGGGGAGGGATTTAGTCTCTTTAGAAAACAATAATGCAGTTTAATCTATTTTTCTTTTGACTTTACACACTAAAATAAGCTTCTCAGCTTCTGGGCCTGTCTCAAATCATAAGGAAAATAAGGCCACTGGAACCTCATCAGTAGAATAAGAGCTATATAGTAATAATCCTGAGGAGCTGCACAGGGCTTTCCATCTTCAAAGTGTTTTACAGACAGTAATTTATTTATCTGCAAATTTCCCCTGGCCATAAGTAACTACTCTGCCTCTCTGCTAAGCGTGAGAGAGACACGTGGCACAGATCAGCACTCAGAAGAGAGGGTGCAGGTGGCAGCCCTGACCTCCAAAGCCTGATCTCAGTTTCTGGCTCGCTGTGGTCAGAACTTCACGGCTCCAGCCACCACCTGAATCCAGAAGCACTGGTGACATCTGCCACTTCAGAATGGGACAAAACTAGTGCCCAAGAGCCTCTGGTATGGGTGAGTGCAAGAGACATGCTCACAATTCAGCAAATACCAGCAAAGCCCAAAATAAAACTCCCAGGGTAGAGGCTTCTGGCTGCCTTACAGCCACTGCCTGCCATGCTGGGGTGTCACTCTGGGCAGAAGTTGGCCCCAGTCCTGTGCTCATCCTACCACGCAGCCTGTCTGATAGCCCCCAAGGGAGATGTCAGAGCAGTTTCCTATGCAAACATGATGCTTCCTCCCACCAAAGGGCTATTTATGCACAGCAGTTACCTGGTCATGCTAGGCGGGTCTTTTAGATAATCAGCATGAGACTGCTCCTCCTCTCCTGGCAGCAATATTCTTCTGCTTTTCTAATTCCCCAAGACAATATTCCTAATCATGATCCTCTCCTCAACCCTTTCCCTGCAAAAGCTGGGAGCTCTTGGAGAAGGAGAGAGCAGCCTGGTCAGCAGAGAGAGAAAAATGGAACAAGGAACACAACAGCTACATCTTTAAATAAGTCAGTATCTAACATAGGCCAGCTTTGTTTGGAAATAAGAAGATAACATTATTCCATATTCATACTGGTTGTTATGTTCTTTGTCTGGCTGGTTTTTCATCTCTTTAAGCCAGTGTATATTTATACAACTTCAGTAGTGCCAAAAAAATCACTGTATGACAAAAACTGGGTTCATCGGCTTTTGCTGCCCTTCTCTGGCTATCAGAGCACCTGGGTTCATTAAGCATCCTACAACACAAGCACAGAGATCTAAGGATGGTTTGCTGAGGCGAGGAAAGCAGAAGACCCCGAGTACCATTGCAAACAATGTCACAAAGGTCACAAGTAAGGAATTCAAACCCAGGCACTGCAGATCATGTATATTCTCAAGACCAGAAGAGATTTGCCCACGCATGCAGCATGAACGAGTAGCAAACTCGGGCACAA
Organism: Calidris pugnax; assembly: GCF_001431845.1. Taxonomy (NCBI): domain Eukaryota; kingdom Metazoa; phylum Chordata; class Aves; order Charadriiformes; family Scolopacidae; genus Calidris; species Calidris pugnax. The sequence goes on along the minus strand of NW_015090872.1, from coordinate 6,560,884 downwards.
ATTCAGTCTCAGACTCCCAAGTCTTTTACTCTACACTACTCAGATCACATTTTTTTCCTCTTCTAGCTTGCGGCTCCCTTTCAGCAAATGATTTTGTTTCAGCACTAGCCTCCGTACCCAGCAGAAAGAGCAGAGCCCAAAGAACAGATGTTTAGAGCCACACTGCTGTTGGCAAAATTTGGGGGGGAAGTAAGACAGACATAGGGTGAAGCACAGTGCTGAAGCTTTCTGACACGCTGGCGGGGAGACTGTCAGCCACACGGGCTGAACTGGATGGAAAGGCTGTCTGCATTACAGCCGGAGTGGTGCTGGTGTTTTATAGCTGAAATTTAATAAATGTTGGCTCCTCATCCCCTCTAAGCTCAGAGAGCTCGGGACTCAGTAGAGCCGGGCAGCCCCCAGTCAGTGTTGTTGACCACTCTGCTCCCTTGGGAAGGGCTGCAGAATCAGGCAGGAGAAGTGGTAGCAAACCACAACAGGATTCCTGCCTCCAGCTTCCCCCAGCCCCCTGCCAGCCTGGGCTGGAGGGAGCGCTGGTCCCAACAATACAGCATTACATGGCTGTTACAGCAAAGCACAGGAAGAGATCTAGCTGAAATGACAAATCCCTACCAAGTTACACATCTTAAATATTCCAGGAGCCAGGTTCCCCAGTGAGAGCTACCCATCTCCGTGGCCTCGCTTGGGGTTAGGAGACCACTGGGGCACAGCCCTTCTGCATCCACGTCAGATAACCTCTGCTCTGCTCCCCCCACCTAGTGCTCCCCGCTCCAGGGAAAAATAGCAAGCCCAAATGCTGTAACATTATCAGAGCATGTCCGGTCTCCCACACTGCTCTGTATTTATGACTTTGCAAGGGCGAAAGGAGCTCCAGTTGCCTTCTGGTGCCAGTCCCAGGAAACCCCGCAGTGTAACAGAGGGCTGCACAGACGGCTGCCCCTCCATCCAAGTACAAACAGCCATCCAAGCCCGTCATAAATAACAAACGACATTTTGACAGCCCAAAGTGGTTTATGATGTCCATGAAACAAAAAGGGAGCTCTGAACTGAAGAGTGGGTCTGTCACCCATGGACCTGCAGAAAATTAAATGCATACACTACAGTGGATTTGCAGAAGAAATATATTTTAACTGATCATGGGTCCCATAGATCACCCTTTGACACTTATATTCTTGCAGCACTCTACAAGGGCTTTAACCACCCTGTACAGAAAACCTCTGCTAAAGGAGGAATATTTAAAAAGCACTAAATACCTCGCAGAAATGCACGGAGAGTTCTGCCAGACCAATTGGCAGGAGCCAGTGTGACCCAAACGCCAGGGCGCTCATTTCACAGCTCCCAGCTGGCAGCCTCAGCTTTTAGAGTTGCTTTAACATTTCCTGGGCAATCCTGATTCAATTGCACCTCCCTCCTATTTCTGAAAAAGCCCAAGATGACTGCACGTGGGGTGTTGCAATGCTGCCTCAGCAGGAGGAGGATATTGCGTCGGTGGAGAGCAGAACAGCATGTCCAGAAGCGCACGCAAAGCAGGGATTTTCCCAGCGAGCAGCAGTAACCTGTGCCACTGGGTCCCTCCTTCCCCAGGCACTCCTACCACCTTGGGCTTAGGATACGTGGCCCAGATCTCCTTGGCTTTCTCCTTTGCTTACCAGTTCCACCAGGCCTCCATTAACCAGGATGGGACATCCCCTAGTGAAGGCTACACCCTACTGTGAATGCCTGCAGCCCTTGGGTAACCCAAGGAGAAAAGCCTCCCAAGCCTTCAGCCTCTACGATAAGCCCTGCACTGAGATGAACCTTGCTGATGTGCATGTTGTCAATCTGGCCCCAAAAACTCAGCATGGTCCAAGAGACAATGATACAAGAGCTGTTCATCTGTACAGAGTATTATAAGTGCTTTTTTGCCAGCACTGCAGAGGAGCAAGGGCTCATGGAGGGACTCGCTCAACCCCCTGCACGGCCCTTATTTCTGAACATTTCCCCCTATAAAGCCAGAGCTTGTTCTTTCCTCCCTCCCCCTTTTCACTCGCCTCCTGCAAATCATGCTGTCTCTTTCCACCCCCAAATAGGAAGTCCGGAGCCGAGACGCACACAATCTGCCTCTTCACAAGAGCTGGGCTGAACGTGTGCCAGAGGAGCTGCGAGCATGACAACATATTTCCTGTCAGGAAAGTGACTCAGTGAGACGGGTATGAGAGCTCCTCTTACTCGAGAAGTTCCCCTCTCCCCTTGCGTTGCTGAGGCATGAGTCAGAATCCGAGCACCAGAATTTCAACCCCTTCCAGATCCAACCAGGAATAGCAGAGTTCAGGTTCAAGCCCAGGTCCCTCTTGCAACTCAATGACAAGCCAGCCCCATGTGCCGAGCCATGGTTTCGCCCCTGGCAGAAGGGGGATAACAATACTGACCAAGTGGGCAGCTTGAATTTACAAAGCACATTCAGGATGAGATGCTGCTTATTACTATTTGCCTCCGCAGAGGTTTACACCATGCTCGTAGCCTCTAGATATGAACATTATACAATACCCACACAGAACTGACATCGTGTCCATGCATTTCACTGAAGTATTTTACTCACGACCATTTCACCTGGGAATACTGTAAATGCTTAAAAAAAAATAAAAATAATCACTGCAGCCAGTTTTCTCTGTCTTCAGATCAGCTCTTCCCATGAAAAGTGGGCAGACCCATCGTGTGCCACATCCTTACCAGAGCCGCTGCCGAGGGTGACCATGCACAGCCAGAGCGTAACCATCAGGGCACCCACCATCTTCATCCTGTTGAGACAAAGCACACACAGAGCTTTTGGTTATTTTACAATATTTCATCACTGCAGGCAACTTTTTTTAACTCTGAGTATATGTGTTTATTCCTCTGCCCACCCAATGATTCTGGTATGTTCTTTTTTCATTTCATTAAGATTCCTTAAGAAAAGCATCTGTATGGCAGCATTGTCCTGCCTGCAGGCAGCTGCATGAACTCTCTTAGCCTGGGAGATGACGGCTCAGAAGACGACAACCAAGCTCATTGACTTAAGCCATTGGAATAGTCTATGTCCCTGAGCACAAGGAGTAAGGTAGATGCTTGTAGGCTAGAAATCCCAAGCTTTGACTCCCAAAAAAACAAAAGGTCCTTTGCCAAGATGTCATTCTGCCAGTGCACATGCCTGTTTCTAAGAAGGAGTGCAGAAGGCACTGGCCATGGTAAGAGGTGGCTGAAGCACATTTACACTGAACACGCATCAGAGTTTGGCGTGACAACCATGCCAGAGCAGTCCAAATTTGCAGGGTCTGCCGGCTGGTGACCTGCGAAGAGGCCGGCTGCCAGTCTGGACTGCTTCACCCCATTCCTGCAGGCAGGTCAAGGCAGGACAAGGCTCCAGCTTTTTCCAGTCAAACCCTCCTTGGAACAGCCACCTCACAGGAGTAAATAAGTGCCAGGTCTGTACACTTTTTGGAAATGATCTTAACGAAGGTTTATACTTTCAAAGCAGCGCTGATAGGCAGAAAACAATCCTAGACTTCTCTATTCCTGCTGCAGAGCACAATATCCTGTAATTTGAGATAAACGTGCACTGTAAATGTACACAAAGTTTCACTGGCTGCCTGTCCCAGTACCTGGCATTCAGCTCTCAGAACTGCTCACGCACTAGAATTAAATTTCCCTGTGTTTCTAGGTTTTCCAGGATGCAACTTATAAACTGGTAGTCACGAAAGCTGACATTTACTAGATGCTCTCATTAATGGGCCGAAGGTTGCATTTGATATTCCTGGGTGCTGTCAGATCACAGAGGGAGAAGAGATGGTTAAAAGGCTGAACTTCATCAAAGCATCTCAGCTCTGCCGGGCAGACGCGGTAATGAGCATGGTGATACTGTCAGGAGCACGCTCGTGAGATGACAGGGAAACCTGCTCCATCAGGGTGGGCTAAAAGGGTGGGGAGAGAAGCCACAGAGCTCCCTTAAACATGTCCCTCATAAACCCGTCCATAATATACACAGACAGCGGAAGGGCTCCAAGCATAAGCAGAGAGCACCTAAAATTGCACAGATTGCAGAGATTAACAAGAACGGGATGTGTGAACTGCACTACTCAAAATCCAGCAGCGGATATTGAATCCTTCCTTTTCAATGCCTGCATCTGAAAAGCCTTTGTATGATGCTTTCCCTCTGCTGGGCTCATCTCAAAAAAGACAAAGGAAATCCAGAGTAAGCCTGCTCTTCCCTGCACGGTCCATGCAAAGGACTGCAGACTGCTTTAGAAGCCATAAGGCCTTCAGAAAGAGAAGGGGAGCTGGGAAGAAGGTGAATTTTCTTCCCTGGGGTCCAGCTGAGAGGGCTGGTTATATGTTACCTCCTTCATCCAAACTAAAATGCCAGCTGCTAATCAAATCCTCCTCTACTGCCGCCTACAACCAGCTCGCAATGTCACTTGACTCCATAGGGAAGAAACAAAATTAAGTACTCCTCCCTTCTGGAAATGCTGGAGAAAGATAAAACATCTATATGCCATCAGAATGGACATACAGAACCAATGTGTTGCACTTTTGGGGGGAATTTAGGAACTTGTTGGAATTCAGATGCTGGAAGCCAGGGAGTGTAAACAGTGGGGGGGGATCATTCCCACAATAAAGGTTCCCTCACATTTGTCATTAGATAAATGCACAGTGTGTCCTAACTCACCCTTATTTTCCAATGATTCTCTCCTGCATTTTGCACAAATCAGCCTGAATTCAGCCCCGAAGCAAGCAGGAACAACTACTGACTTTGGATGAGTTTCCCTCGTTTACAGCAAGGCCATTTATGTGGCCCGAGGCCAAAATAAACTACTAGGTTTCACTCAGTGATACATGAACCCTGCAGTGAGCTAATATTTACATCCATTAACTATGCTCATAGGAACATGCTCCTTTCAACTATCTCAAAGAACCACCAGGTCTCTGTTCCCACAAGCAAGGTATCTAAGATTTCCGTGTTCTGCCTGCTAGGAGGAAAATTCGGATTTTATAGCTAAAGCAAGTAAGAAGCATCCCTGCACAGTGTGATTTACTTCTGGTTCATTCCAGGCTCCCCAGAGACCTTATCAGTGGAGACAGATGGACACAGAGCCTGTCAGATTACAGCAATTTCTCCATTATGGGAACGGGGCTCAGTTGACCACAGTCCTGGCTGCTCTCACACTGCATAAAACACAAGGGCCCATGGAAGGCACGTGCATGGAGTCACTGGCTGTGGGGAGGCATCACAGCATCCTGGATGTCCTGACCACACCAGAATATGCCAGCTGAGATGAAGGGAGAGGATTCTGCCCCCTTAGGAAAGAAATGGAGAGCTCACACACCGAGCGAAGAAGATAAAGAGGACTGTAGGGCAGGATGGCTTCTACAGTCAGCTCCGTTCCTGTGGCATGTGGTTATTTAAAAAAATAGAAAAAACTCAACTGATACCACAGCATCTGATGGTTTGTGCTACTAATGCAGTGCAGGGACCAGCTCTTGTGTACCGGTGCTGCTAGGACTGTGATGCTTTGCTATAAACAGCCTGAAATCTGTGATACACCCCTAAAAGAAAGGTCTTCCCACAGCAGTCCCGTGGTCATGCGACATCATCATCCCCTTCCATTTTGGGAAGGATAACATGGTTCCACCCGTGATGCCATTGCACCCAGTCAGTGGCAGAGAGAGGGGGGGTTTTGCAATGCTGTAAGAACCCAACGCCCCAGGACTGCAACCCACCCGGGTCTTCCCAGACACAGAAGAGTTTTCTCAGCCTTTTCCAGCAACCTGCTGCTTTGTTTCGTGACATCAGAAAGCATGTTGCCATTCTGCCTGTATGTGAGGCAATTCCAGCTGCCTGTAATCAACTGCTTGCACAATTTGGTACCTCTCCCCCGAAACACCAGCATCTCCGGCTGCAACCCAAGGAGCCAGACGTCAGAGAGTGCAAACCCCAGGCTGCAGCAGAGGGGTTCCCCAACTGTGTCCGCCCAAAAGGCCACAGACCTCACCTTTAGTACACAAGCAAGTGAAACAAAAAGTAAACGCTGGAGGGAGCCAGGAATAAAACCCGTGAGCAGAAGAGCGTACCAGCTCAGAATTCACACCACAGCTAGAAAGCAGGCAACCAGAGCAGGCAGAAGATGGCTGGAGAGCTCCAATACATCCTCAGCACTTCCAGGAACGTCTCACAAGACCAATATACTCCGAGGTGCTCTTAATGTCTCCATAAATTAACATTTTAATAATAATAATTCATAGAGTGGTTAGAGAAAACGATCCATCACTGCTGTTGCTAGAATTATTATTATTTTTTAAGGAACTTACTTGAAGTGTTCATTTTGTTTCAAATCAGAAAGTGTTCCCTTCTCATAGGTAAGCATTTTCTTCAAGCTTCCACCTTCTGTCTACTGGGGAGCAAATAAAAGCAGGGTAGAGGGGGACACAGTCATGGAGGTGTCTCCTGTTCTTAAAAGCAGAGGTGGTGGAAAGGTTTGTTTTTTTCATTTGATACTGGCCAGAAGCAGCCTTTATGTTCAAGAAAAAAAACCAGAACATTAATATTATCATAGAAAACAGCCTTCCCAAATAGGCTTAGTTCACTCCTGCCTTTAGCAGCATGGACCCTGCAAAGCCTAAGCATTTTCCAAATGATTATAAAACCCAAGACAGATGTCAAATAATTAACGAAGGGACCTGCACTCAAAGTAACTACTGTACTCCTATTCTCAAAGACATCGTACCAATTCTACAGAAGAATGATGCATTTTCCAAGAAAACGCCTTTGTCCCTCCTAACACCAGACACCCAGGGAGAGCTGACAGGTTTTTTGCTTTTCACTGAAAAATCATACTACAGCACACAGAACAAAAACACCCTTCAAAACTTTGCCACTAAGTGCTCTGGCTGAAAGGGCATTTAAAATAAAGCTGTTTCAGAAAGAAGCAAAAAATAACACCAGCCAGAACAGGTTTTACATATTATTTTCTTTCTGTAATTCTGTCATAAGCCCCTCTGAGTCAAAAGCCTTTGAGAGTGCAAGACTGTCCCCAGAAAAAGGGATGCAGACACAGGAAGGCTGGCAAAACCAGGGCAGGCTAGCTTAGGAAATGCTTTGCTTCAGCACCTCATGGACTACGGGCTGAAAGACTGTTGAGTGGGGCTGGTTCTCGGGAGAGGGGCACAGCTCCTCTGCTCCCACATCACTGCATACCCACAAGCCCTGGGTCCCTGCAACATCATGCAGCAGCACCGGGGAAGGCTGCTTGATGAGTTTGCTGGGTTTTCTTATGGGGAAAATAGACGTACAGTCCAAGTAAATTCAAAGAATCCAAAAGGCAGACAAAGGGCAGCCTGCAAAGGCAGCTGCAGAAAAGCAAGAGCAAAAACACTAATGGAAAGTGGGGAGAGGCCCTTCAGCCCTCCAGGAAACACTTTTGCTTTTCAGTGTGTGCAGGAGTAGGTCAGACAAAGGGGGGAATTACTGTAGCATAAACCATCTGGGTGCCACTTAGCCGGGATTGGCGCAGCGTCTCTCCGACCCTGCCTCTCCTCCCCAGGCCATTTGGGCAACGCACGGCACCACCCTTTGCTGCAGCATCGGCCTTTCCACTCCTGTCCCTGCCCGAAGCAGAGCCACTCCTGCAGCGAGCTACAGGTCCTGTGGGCAGCCCCCCCACCGAGCAACCCAACGTTTCACCGAAATCTCCAGAGACGTGGGTAGAAAGGCAGGCAATGGGTTTCAGAAGTCCAGCCTTTTCTCCCCAGGAGGAATTGGCACATTCATTAAATTTTTTCCTTCCCAGACAGCCTTTGGGAACAAAATCAGGAGGAAACAAGCAGCAATTTGATGATGAACACCACGAGCAGCTGAGAGCACTTTCCCTGCTCTCCTGCACACCATGCCACACTCATCACTTCAAACGCAGGCACACTGACCAACAAAGGACCCCAACACTAGCCTGGGGAAAACATTCGCATCTCTCCTAAGGGCAGGGAGCCCAATTTGTCTTGGCAGCAGCTCCTTAACAGCCAGGAACATTTCAGCAGGAATCAGCCAGGGATACCGTGGAGCAGTCAGTGTGACCCAATCAGCACATCTAATGGTGACATCCCTTGCAGGGACCTGGGAGATCGACGCTGAAGTCCCACTTTTCCCAGGGTAGCTGCACTCACCAGGCTATCACATGCTTGACAGCAGAGTGGGCTGCAGGGATTTTGTTCTGAAATGTTTCCATTTTAGAAGTAATTTGTATCATCAGAACCAACGGAAACATTTAGATTTGAGCAGACTGAAACTTTTTCTTCAGCTAGAATCACAGCAAATATTAGACAGCTGCTTCTGCAGAGGGGAAAACCAAAACAAAACAAAAAGCTAGTGGTTGTCAGGTGGAAAGCTGCCCTGGTGAGAGGTCTCCTCCATTTCTGGCACAAAATATCTTCTGTCTTCCTTGGCCAGAGCTGGCTCTGTTCATACAGAACCTGGAAGAACTGGCTCTTGGCACTGGGGAGCTATAGTGCTCGCATGCAGCTTTACGCCCCGGCCTACCAAGTACCCAGAAGAATTTAATAAAAGAAAAAAAAAAAAAAAAATCTGGAAACAGTCTTCTCAGTGGCTCAGCCAGTCCTTTGCCAGCACCTAAGGTGACTCCATTGCCTGTCACCCACCGCTGCCTCTCCCTGGCCTCCTACACTGCACATCCAGGCCAAGGGCTGCAGTCTGTTGGCTTTTTAATAATTACTTCTTACTAAATCCCCAACATGTCACTCCAGGCTCACCTCAGGGAGGTAGTCCCAAGCTACTTCTCCTTGAACACAGGAGTACAAACTGCAGGAGCAAAACTGACCTTCACAGAGCACCAAGAGCTCCCATGGGCAGAGCAGGCAGCAGCCCCACCTCGAGCTCAGAAGCTCGGGGAGAAGTGGGGAGATGTTCATTAACAGTGAGTCATTTCTGGGAGCTTCCTTGGAAGTGCAAGATTTGCCTCTGACAGTGCCAATGTTTGGGACACGGAGGCGGCTGCCAGGCAGGGAATTTGTGATCCACTATTGGCATTTAGATACCAACTCCTGGCATCCCTTTGGCTCAACAGATTTAACACTAATAATTAGAATTCAGAGGAAGAAGCTATTTCTCCCCCTCTCAATGAAAAAAGTGCAATCTAGATACATAGATAGAAGTGAGGATGGCTTGAAAATATATCTGAAGAAAGTCAGCATCCCCTTCCTCCCTTTTCAGTTTTCCTGGGGTCTTCTCAGGGCTTGGCAAAGCTCAAATGCTACAGATCTTGCACACTGCTCTGCTGGAGCCCAGGGTGCCACTGATTATACCCTGGCAGCTGTCTAGCAGGCAGAGTATGCTGCATTTCATACATTTAAAATAAACGAGCTCAATAATCCGTCACCTCTCCAAAATATATGCACACCTGGACAAGACAAATAAACAGCTGGGACTATCACCACGAGACCTGTGGAGTGGGCTGAAGAGGGGCAGGTTGAGCCACAGTTATGAAATCAAACAGCATGGATTACAAATGCATACACGCTGGCCAGCGAGCAGTTCAAACACCAATCTACAAGAGCACTTCTGCGCTCAAGCAAAAGGTATCCAGCCAAGACAGTCTATTTTTTAAGTCTGAATAGCCGGGGAATGAAAAGCTTCCAACAGAGCTTCAAAGAGAGCTGAGACCTTCCATGAAGCCAGACACAATGCTTCTATTTCGGATGGTGATGTTATAGTGAAAGGAGAGCTCTGAGAAATACCCACATATTGTGCCACCAGAAAATAAACCGACAAAATAATCTTTGCACAGAAAAAAAAAAAAAAAGAAAAAAGAGATCTGCAACCAACATGGCTTAGAGACCTGAGGAGACTTAAGGAATCTAGAATGATTTCCTCCCTCACTGAATAGGTCTCACGGAGCACATGGAGACATCTGAGAATGAGCATTTAATTTATACGTTCTGCCTCCTGACCTTTTTAATGGCTTTTAGATGTAAGTAATTCCACTGCCTTCCCTAAGAGGTTATTCCACTGTCCCTGTGGACATCACAGCATGTCCACACTGTGCAACAGATCGCACAGCAGCAACCCCAAGGCAGCTCAGCCCAAGTACCTAAATCCAGAGAATACAACACAGACTCAAGTAGGTTTATCAGCTCAGCCTAACGCCTTTCACAGGACCAGCCTGAGACCCTTGAACCTCCGAGCAGCTTTCCCAGGTGAGGAGTCTCCTCGCACAGCCAGTGCTCTGCAGCCCAGCTGCACATCCCCAACCTCACAACAGGGGCTGCACCCAGCTCTGCTGAGCACTAGCTGCAACAGGCTCTAAGTCTCAAAGAACACCCCGAGAGTTTCTTTTCTTAAGTTCAAGCCCTTGCTGCCAGCCACATACCTGCTCTTTCACTTTATCTCCACTCGTTATAGCCCTCAGTGCTTGCAGACCTGGATGCCCAGGATGGCTGCTCTATATTCAACCAACATCTCCTTCTTCTTCCCCCAGAGAGGGACACAGCAGGCAGAAAGCCTCCAAGCACCACCACGCTCCAGAGCACAACTATGTTTCATTTGCCGTTCCAAGCATCTCTTTCACTGGGCCATTGCCACAAAATCCCCAGGCAGACTGCAACGTCTCCAGCACCGCTAGCAGCTTTACTGGTGCTGTTGCCAGTGGTGAAGACCTGATCTCCAGTTCTCCCTGTGGTGTAAGAGGAGGATTTCCTCAAGTGACTCCAGGTGTCCTGGGACGAGCAACTAATTCAAGGGTAAAGGCAAATCAGCTGAGATTTTCTTTTTCAAGCTTGGGCCACACAGTGTTTTCACAACTGGAACTTATATTAATCATGTTAATTTGATCCCATTTAACCTTCTAAGAAAAAAAGCAAACAAGAATAAGATGTGAAGATGCTTCATTCCCTCTCCTCCAGCTCAGACAGGCTGCTCTGTAAATGTGCTTTACACATCAATCCACAGCAGAAATTAAACAATAGAAAAAGGAACAGCAAAGGCACTAAAAGCCCAGGAGCCACCAACACCCCACTCACAAGCAGTTCTCCATAGGTCCTTCCAGCCCTCCCACGAGCCTCCACCTTCCCATCCCACCCACTCAGTCCTCCTGGTGACAATCACAGCAATTTTCATCTGCACCCCTGCCCCTTCCTGGTCAACACGCTAGAAAAATCTGAGCACATACAGAAACAGAGGAGGAAAAGAGAAACAGAATGAGACGATCCTTCCCATGCCATGGGTATCACATTTGCCCCCCATGTCTTTAATATGTCCTTCTGCAAGTATTAGGTGGTGCCATTGCAGGGATCTTGCTCGGGCTCTGCCTGCACTGACCCCAGCAGCACAGCTCTAAATTCAACCTTCAAACAACAACACCCTGAATTTTCAAGTCCAGGAGCCTCCTGCGAGAAGGTCTGCTCTGTGACCCACAGGACCTACACAGAGGGAAGGCTGAGAGAGAGCTGCAGGCAGCAGTATGCTGTGATTGTCATCAATATTAATTATTTGGGGAGAATATGATTGATCTCATGAGGGCAATGAATTCATTTCTCCCGCTGAATGACAAACAAAAGGCAATATATGCGCTGCTGACATTTCCAAAGGCTACAAGGAGCAGTGACAGGAGGAAATACTGATATGTGTTAAAACACTGCTGCAAAGGGCCAAAAATCTGAAAAGTCTCCAAAATTTTAATTTCTGAGCACTTTCAATTTCAGGAAATGGATGCCTTCATACTCACAAATCCACACTGACCCTAGCCCTGGGCTGGCTCACCTCTTGGCATTGAGAGGAAGCAATCACTGAGTGTCTTTGGAAAGTTGGGTTGAGTTTCCCTGTTGCTCTTTGACACTTCTTGTCAACAACTACAGCGCCATTGCACCTGGCAGAAAAGGGCAGGGGGAAAAAGGCTTAGAAAGATGAAAATATTACCTTCCTGGGTAGCCACAACCCAGGGTTATTCAGCAGGACTGAAATGCCAAGATACAGCTCCCCTGTACAATAGAAGAGGAAGATACAATAAACCTGGAGAAAAGTATTTCCACCTCTCTATGGCCTCAGGTTAGGGGTGCCTGCGTGTACAACTTCCCAAGGAGATAGAATTAAACAAAGTCTCCCTAAAGTCCACACAGCAACATGAAAGAGAACAAAGAAGGTGGAGAAAGGTAAATTCACTGAGGCTGCCACTATTTTTGCAGGAAAATAGTTGAGGGGGAAAGCCAACCTAGTCCATGGGGATGTTACTCCTGTGGAGTCTGAGTTTTGCCATGTTCTTTGGTCACCCCAACACATCAGCCCTGTCTGGCTCAACTGCAACCAGCACAATTTGTGAGAGTATCACATTTTGGGATCCAGCAGCACATCTGTGCTCATTCAAGGAGGTTGGGTGCCCTACAAGCCCTCCACAGCCTACCAACATTACCATGCTGGGCAGTAACATATACCTTCTCCTCCCATTATCCGGATCCCTCCTTATAAACAAGGGCTGGGAGTTGTCTGTGCTTGAAGGAAGAGGGGGAAGGCAGCTATTTCTCAACAGAACAAATCCAATTATTTGTATTAGAGTGAATTTGTACGGCTCTTATTGTCAGAATAAGTATTTTCTACAGATCCCAGAGCTTTGAATCAACAGATTGCTGATAAATTTCTGTAGGTGGGACCCTGGTGGGATGGAGGTGAGGTTTTACTTTTGGTTCCTTGAGAGATTTGCTTTCTGCAATAGGGCTAAGCTCAGAAGAAAAATAACTAGGAATTTGGGCACCTGCCATTGCCATTTACTATGCTCCTGTAAGTGTCTAGGGTTGAAGATTTTAAAACAATCTACTAGTTTAGGGTAGCAACATGAGTTTCTGGTTAATCTACACGAAACCTACAGAGGCATCAATCACCAACTGTAGTGTATGAAAAATCGTGGTGCCTCCCTGATAATCAGGCATCAGAGAGCTTATAAACGGCTGTCCCCTGAACTGAGCGCATCAGTAGACATTTCTGAAATCTGTGCCTCTGTTTCCCCAGCCACTTTTATAGCAGCCTCTACCCACCTCGCACCACAGCTGTGCATCCTAATGTCTCTAAAGTGCTTAGAGATGCTGAGATGAAAGATAACATATGACTGCAAAGTATAGATTAATTCCCTGAGCTCAGCAGTCACCGGAGCTGATGGGGCTAAATGTACCACATACCCACCACGGAAAACTTAGGGTTTGAGCCTGTCTTAAATAGTAACCACTTAAGCAGCAGTTCCCCTGGAACAAGTCATTTTGGGGCTGATCAGCTGGGCACATAAAGTCCCAGCAGGCAGGAAACACAGAAATGCAATATACTACTATGAAAAATAGATGCTTTTCCAGAATAAGGTCTCAAACCTGTTCCTATAGAATTTGGTAGTGGGATTTCAACTCATTTCAGTAGGGATATGACAGAGCTCTTCAGGTTTTAGCAACCAGCACATTAAGAAAATGGCCAAACATAATTTGAAAAGCTATTTCCATTTCTGTTTGTTTTTTAAATGATTAAAAATCCAGTTTAAATATTGCAAGGAAAACTTTAAATTGAGCAAGATAAGTTTTGGCTTCCTTCCGAGTAGGAGGCAAACCCCAAAATGCTACCAAAAAATCTAACAGATGGAAGTTATTTTTCACTCTTTAAAAATTTCATTCCCTTGCACTGAGATTAACCGTAATTAGCTCTTTATTTACATCTAGGACAAAAGGTAAAATTATAAAGGCAGGCAACTATAACCACAAATCACAGGCAGAAAAAGGCAAAAAAAGCAAAAATTTCCCTCTGAGAAGAAAACGTCACATATTTCTCACCAAGCAGCATAATTGTTATAAATACATAGTCAAACAGCTCCACAGCATCCTGTCAGCACTAAGGATAAACATTTAGGTCACAGTTTTGCAGGCTTTTACACACAAGTTGATCAACTATATAAGAATCATCCTCTGAACGTCCAAAAATATAACATCCCTATGAGGGGACAGGATCAGGCCTAAGAGAGTCAAGATATTTCGTTACACTTTTATTTCAGTCATGCAAAGGATTAAGCAAAACCGGGAGAAAAAAAAAATCCACAAGAAAACACACAGGAGCTTTTCTAGTTAAGGACACAGAGAGGTATTAAAACTTACTTTTTCTCTTTTAGAGTCCTCTTCTAATTCTGATAACACCTCAGCTTAGTAGAGCTGAAGAGGCTTCGAAAGTATTTATGCAAGTGTGTGATTCATGTTGTATCTTTGCTTTTCAGTTGTGCAACAAAACTGTCCAAGGAGCTTCATGCCAAGCTAATGTTGAGCCTTTTACCGTGGTACTTCAGGCTGCAGCACAGAGATCCCAGCTTGTGCCCACGCAACCCACTGACCCACAGCTCTGGGTGACCCTGCTCTGGGTGGAATTGCCAAGGTAACAGCTCTCCAGCATCTCCATCCCCTGACTCAGCCCAGAATTCACAGCAATCTCTAATTCTCTGCCCCAGAGAAAGCTTTTAATTTAACTGTCCCTTTTTGTTAAGACTTGTAAATCTAAAAAGCCGCCATAAGAATCAACATTTTTCATAAAAGTATTTAGGGAGTGGGGTCAATCATCCTTATGGGCCCCTTCTAACTCGAGATACTCCACTCCTAAAAATATGGAATCAGCACATGACAAAAGAGAGAGAGAAGTAGAAGGAAAGAAAGGAGGAAGGAAAGCAAGCACATCCAGCCCCAACAGCAGGGACCGTCACTGCACTCACCACAGAAGTTAAGGGCTGGTATAATCCTCTGCATTTCACTCACATGAGAAAGAAAAGCTCTCGCTCCCTCACACTCTTTCCTTCTCTTTTCATAACACTCTCAGAGACTTCTATCTTTAGCTAGTTATCCTTGCTGTAATTTTCTTTAAATTGTAATTGGATAATCATCCAGACTTGGGGGAAACCTGCGTCAGAGGAATTCCTGGGGATCCAGTCCCCATTTGATGAAACAGACTTGCTAAATTAACAAAGGACTGACTAAAGGTATGATTCTTCACTTGTAGTAGACATTGGTTTTACCAGCAACTATTTTTAAGGAACCCTATAACAAGATCTGTATGTTTGTACATTCCTGTTCCTGTATTTTATTTTCTGTCAAGTAAGACTCTGAATTTATGAATATCATGACCTGTGCATGTGTCTCGTTGGGACCTCTGAGGCTGAAGGTAGCAAACGCACTGGCCAGTTCCTAAAAGCGTAGGCACCATTTGAACTAATTTCCCCGAATCAGTTTCCTTTTTGCACTTTCTCCGAGGGTCCATGTGGCTCAGTTGCAAGCAAGAGCCCTACACGTAACAAAACTGGCTGGGAAACGTGAGATCAGCCTTCTGCTTTGCGAAAACACTGAGGGAAGGGGGAGAAATCCTAAAATACCTCCCAAAAGAAGAAGCTGTTTTGTTCCAGTTTAGCAGTCACCAAATCTCAGCCGTACATTTTGCTGATGGTGGAGCAGAACAAAGCGGTTACAAACTGTGGAGGGAAAGAATCCCACCTGCATGTGGGCCCCCGAGCTCCACCTGGGCTGCAGAGTTGGCACCAGAGAGGGGGTCAGCTCAAGTGTGGCAAACAGGACAGCTTCACCTGCCTTCTCCTCTGCATCTGGCCATCTCTCACCCCCGGGGTACAGAGATGCTACCGACGGAGCCGTGTCAGCCTGGCGACACACAGGAGATGGCTCTTGGCTCTGCTTACGGGGACAGTGAAATCCAGGAACTGCGTCAAGAGAAAGGCAGGGGAGGAAAGAGGAGAGCAGGCAATGTCTGAACTGCGAGCTCCACCGTAGAAAGTGTTTCAGTTCCCAGATAACGTGGCGCTGTTCACAGATTTCAGCTTATATAGGCTTTTCCATATATCTATTTTTATTCCCAAAGCATTCCCTGTTGCTGTATGATGAAAAGAAAGACTGGACAGCACGGATGCTCACAGATATATGAACGCATTCACATGCAGGTGATAATCTTCCTAACTGTCCACCTTGCTAATGCAACTTGTGTTTCAAGACCCACCCTGGGGCACCTTCTCTCCCAGCTACAAGGGTTATTTTCATGGCAAGTTGTTGCAAGTCAGTGTCTTGCTGAAATGGGAGGACATTTGACAACAGTGGGAGACCCGAGACAGATGGGGAAAGGAACATGAATCATATGCCTGCCAAAATAACCAGCACAAAAATCCAAACATGACAATAAGCGAGAAGGAATAAAAGGACATGTTCTGGCCTTTTATTTGGAAGGAGTGACATGTGTCTTCCCTAGTGCTGGCATCTGGCACAGGCAGGTCTTGAAGGAGTAAGAGCTAGGACAAACTCTCTCTGCCTCCTCTTTCCTCTGCATATGCATATTTCAGAGCTTGAAATTACAGCACCGGGACCTGCAAGGAGGCATTTCCCCTATCTCCATGCATCCAGACAGCATCCAACCTGCCGTCACACTGGTCTCCCAACCCTCTGAAGTCACTCTTAACTATATATTCTTGCCAGGCACTTTGGGGTAGCCCTACCTGCCCCAGGGTATGAGCCTGCTCAACCCCAGACCAGCGCAGTGCTCATCCCTGCTGCACACTGGCTGATACTCAGATGTAGGATGCCTGTGCAGAGCCCTGGAAGGAGAAAGCCTGGAGGTGTTAAGACACAAGCTTTCCTTCACAGACTCTGGAGGAACCGGGCATGGGCAGACTTGAGAAAACACAGCTCTTCCTATGTAATACGTAGGCACCTCAAACTCAAGCTACATCCAGAGACATGGAAAGAAAGTCACAGGGCTGTGTGCATGCAGACCTGCCCTCTGCCTTACACAGAGGCATTGCGTTAGAAAAACTCTCACCCCACAGCTCCCTGTTCCACTTCCATCCAGGAACTCCTAGTAAGCTTCCCAGCTTACTGTTTCCTGATCATTTCAGTGCTCTACACACATCCAGCACTCCAAATCCTCATGGCCCTACTCTCCACATCCTTCATTATCCTGCATCCTTCACTGCTCCTCCAGAGAAGGTGTTCCCAGTGACAGCAACAACTCTGTACCTACTTCCAGGGAAGGAGAATACTTGGGTGTTAGAGCTTAATCCTCTCCGCTTGCCCTCCCGTGCCCACCAAAGACAGGCAGAAAGCAGGACCCTTCCCAGCACCAAGCCTTCCCACCAGAAAGCCTTTGGGCTGGAGTGATGCTCTCCATGCAAACAGGAGAGGCTCTTCCTGCAAGGAACACATGACAGCAAGTAAATCTTCTGGGGCTGCCAAAAGCAACCTGTTATAAATTACCCTCTAAGTTATGAGATATGAACTCTCCACAGCACAGTTAATAAATAATACCCCACAATCCTTCTATGGATGGAAGTGTAAGTTCAGTGACAGTTCTGCTTACCCAAGAGGGGCCACAGTTAAAAATGGAGTGTCTAGAAAATAGTACTTTCTAATTACATAGCAAATAATTTTTTAAAAACGCTAAGGAGCTTGCTGCTGTCTCCCAAATTCAGAAGTAAAAAGTCTTTCCTAGGACAACGAAAGTAAATGCATAGAACAAAAGCCATCATTTTATAGGAAAAGAAAATATGTAAAGAAAATCAGAATTTTATCCAAGCGTTATAACCAGTTATTCACAAAGCAAAAGCTTCTGAATCACAACACAAAGAGAGATTGTGCATGTGACAAGGTATATATAATCCAGTTTACAGTGACATCCTAAGGCCATGAGATCAGGACCCCGTCGTGCCAAGCACCGTATGGACATGCTCTGAGAAACCAGTCCAGGCTGAGGAACAAACACAGCTGCTGTAACTAAGGGAAGTGACACCAGCACAGAGAAGGGCCACCTGAAGCACTGGAGCCCTGATGGTCTCTTTCCCCTCCACCCCTTCCTTTTCAGGAAAGCATTCTCACCATCCAGTTTCCATTCAGATACACCCTAAAAAAATGCTTCGGATAAGGGGCCAGCTATCCCCAGCGAGCACCCAGCAAAAGGCACCTTTCTGCCAGCATCTAATCGCTTTCAGGCCGTTTTCCTGGACGTGTCTCTCCCACTTTATTTTCCTGCTGCGGCTTAAGTCCGACCCTCTCCTCTCCCCCTTCCATCGCACAGCTCTGTGTGACGGCAGAAGAGAACAGGTACCAGAGGCTCACGCATTTGCAATGCGGCTGAAAACCAAAGTTGCATTCGCCGCTGCACGTCGCGCTCCCGCTGCAAATATCCGAATTTCCCTGGCCCGAAGGACGGGATTTGAGCGAACCGCTCCGGATTGAAAGTACCGGCGGCGCGGCTGCGGAACCGGCGGGGACACGCATCCGCGCTCCCGCAGCTCGGCTCCGACTTGCCATCGCACCGGCTGCGTCCTTTCCCGGGGGACAGCGGAGGGGTCCCCCGGCTCCGGCAGCCGCCACAGCGCCCGTACCCCCCCTCCCCGCCCCTCACTCCCGGTACCCCCAGCCCGGCGGGGCCGGACGCGGCCGCGCACCTTCGCTCTCACCCTCTCCGTCCGGGGAACGCCGGGCGCTGCTGCTGCTGCTGCGGCGGCTCCTCGGGCTCTTCCGAACGGTTCTTCCTCTTCTTCTTCCTTTTCTCTCTTTCCCCGCCGGCCGACGAGCGGGGGCTGGTGCCGGCTGCGCACCGCCACCGCCCGCCTCCCGCTTCCCCCCGCCCCGAGCAGCGCCGGGGCTGGAACCCGCCTCCTCCGCCAGAAACTTTCCCTCCGAGTGCGGGGAAGTTCAAGGCCGGGGCGGGCCGGACCCCCCCTGCCTTTGCCCCCGCCCCGCGGGGATGTGCCGCCCACGCCGCCAGAAACGCGGGTGTACCCCTCGCACCCCCATCCAGCCTGGCTCACCGGAGGGCGAGCTCCGCCACGTCCTGTGCGCAGCGCTCTCCTCCTCCTCTTCCTCCTCCTCCTCCTCCTCGGTCCGCACACACGCATCCCCCTCCCGCCCCCCCGCTGGCTCCGCCCCGCCGGCCGGGGGGGTCACCTCGGGGAACCCGGTGCGGGGGGGGATCCGAGACGGCGGGCGTTGAGGGAGCGGAGGAGGGTTTGTAACGCGGGAGGCTGCCGCGGGGTCCCCCCGGTAGGTTGCGGGGTCCTGCTGGGAGGCGGCCACGGCTCCCTCTCCCGGCCTGAGCTCTCCTGCCGGCTGGAACCTGCTGGAGGGGGCGGACGGGGGCGGGAGGCAACCAGCTGCCCCAAGTGGGCGACCGGTCCCCCCGGGTGGCCAAGGGACATCTCGGACCTTTGGACCCAGCCCGTTTTACCGGACCAGGCAGCGGGCGGGATGCTGCAGCTCTCTCTGCTCTCTACAGGTCGCTTGTCCCCCCCACCCCAGGAAAGCAAATTTCCCCTTCTCCCCTTGGTGGTGAGCGGGGAGGGAACGGCTGGTTGGGGCCAGCACCCTGGGCACTGCAGTGCCACCTCGTCCCAGAGAAGTAACACCTCCTTGCTGCGTCGCTGCCACGGATGAGGCTGAATTTGTTGATGGATGAGGAGCGGACACCTGAAATGGACTCCAAGGGAAATGATGGCGAGGCTGAGGAGGGGGAGAAGATTCTGCAGAAATTTTGGCTGGCAACTCATCCTGGAGAATGTGGCCAGCGATAATGAGCGCAGCCCCTAGTGCAGGAGTGCCCCTGCCCTGGTCCAGGAGGAAAGCTCTCTCTCCCCTCAGGTTGGCCAAGAGTCCCTTCCATCATGGCAGTGAGTGACCTGGCCTTATTTGTGCTTTTGTCACCTCTTGGCAGCCCAACAGCTAAGCCGTATGTCTGGACACAAGGCTTTTAGTGCTAGAGAAACTCCTGTTGGTTCAAAGTGCTGCCACACTTCTTAGCACTAATGGTTACAACACTTGGACTGAGTTCAGTATTTCAGTCATTATCCCCAGGAGCTGGCTCCAGGATATCTAGGAGACCAAATTTCACTCCACCCCATGAAGAACCTCTGCAACAAACCTGTCCCTGGAGAGCAGGGCACCTGGCACAACCTCTCGCAGCCACCACTAGCACACATCTCCCCATCTTCTCTGCAAGGCCACGTGAGGCACCACTGCACATACACTGCCACTGGGAAAGGGGATCTTTGCCCTCATCAGCCCACCCCAGCTCATTGAGGTGGGCACAGCTGAAGTTTCCCCCCACCTTGAGGAAGAGTGGCTGTGTCCTGACCCTTTGCCACAGGGTCTGAAGGAGCTGTGATGGGAGGCCAGTTCTGTCCCTGCTGCTCTGGCAGGAATAGTTCCTCCTCTTGCACCTCTCTCCCCTTCCCTTCCCAGGGCTCTGGCACAGCAAAATTATGCGGGAAGTTATGATGTCAGCAGCTTTGATGTCCTGGTGGTGAATGCCCTTGAAAATCTGCCTACTTGGCTTCTACTTAGAGTCAGCTCTACTCCAGCCATCTCTAACTCAAATCCATCCAAGTATTAAAGTAACTTGTTAAGCAGAGGTCAGTGTAGACTAATTTACCCCATTCTTGGGGCAGATTAGTCTGTGGTTTGCTCCCTGCCACCTGCACAGCTCCAGCATCCAAGCTGCCTTGTCTGGAGCTACTTTAGGTATCCATATACCAGGCTGCATTACTGAATATAGGAAAAACTGGAATAGCAAGGCACATTTCGTGAGCTGTATTTTCCGAAATACGTGCTTAAAATTTGCTGTTGAAACACGACAGTCCACTTTTCTCATAGAAGATGAAATAACAAAAGGATTGCATATTTTAATCCTGATATTTAATGCAGCTGTGGGAGTAGCTCAGCTGCTCTGGCGATTGTTACAAGAATTAAATAATAATAACAATGATACCTTGTTCTACGTAATATCAGTCATCTGTAGATACAGATCTGGGATAGGACATGGCGCCATTTGTGTTAGGGAGGATCCAAGCACTGTCGCAATACTGGTCATGCAGGTTAGCAGTCAGTGACACATGCACCCTGGGAAATTTGTACCATTCCAAAATCTTAGCCTGCCAGTGCAAATTAGGGTCTTTAGGCCAATGTCATTAATTTTCTCTGATTTTGTCAGAAAGCCAGAATTCAACTTTAGACCTCATTGAAAGGCTCATGAATTAAGGTTCAAGGCTAAGTTTCCAGAGATTGTTTTGATGCTACAGCTGATAGCAAAGCCCCAAACAACACCTGCTTATTGTGTTTTCATGGGAAAGGTTTCAAACTCCTTTTGCTTACAAAGTAAAAGAATCAGCAATTCCCTACTGTAAAATAAGGGTAATATTGCTCACTTGGGCTCAGTGCTGTCATAAGGATTATTTTTGTATTGCTATTTTTTCTCCCATCCTCTCTCCACACTTGCACACGCTATTTCTGTGCAGGTTAAAATGCAACACAGTTACACCCTAGAGTGAATTATACTACAGTTTGAAGAGCAATTCAGTAAATAGAAAACATTTTTTAAGCACAAAAAAGCAGCATTGTGCCACAATTTTTGGGCAGGGAGCAAAGAGTAGCATTACTAAGTGAAACCACGGGGGGGACTTAAATAGCAGAGGAATGTGTTGGTGTTTAGCCAGGACACTGGAGCTGCTGGCATTGCGACTGCTGCGAAAATATTCCACAGATCTCCAGTAACAAGTGGCCAAAGGCCTTGGTTTGCTGCTGTTCTGTTCCTGTTAGGCAATTTAGAGCTAGAAGCACAGGAGGAGCCTGGATCATACAGCCCAGTTCTCTGCCACATCAGGCACAATGTTCTTTACAGTCCTTTTCGTGAAAGGACTACGCTCTAACTTAAAACAACTTTGTGTTTTCTGCCTGTTACTCCTTCTGGGAGATTCTCCCTGATGGTCTATGTCCTTGGTGTGATTACCACCACCAGTTTATTCCCACATGTTCTGGCACCAGCATCTGCTCTCATTTCGGTTGCCGTTTTGCTCACCACTCCTTCCTCAGGTATTTCTGTGGAGATGGTTCTTGTCTCCTTTCCCCCCTGAGCTGCACAGGACTGGCTTTTCAATCTTCTTTCCTAAATGACTCAATTCACCTCAGACCTCTTCCCTCCAGCTGCTCCGGTTTCAATTAATCTTAAAGTGCAAATGGATGCCCAAAAGTAGTTATAGTATTAAATGGGAGGAGGTGTCACTGATACTTCATACAATGACATTAAAGTCCTCGTTTCTCACTGAAATATCCCACCTAGTAATCCCAAGATTGCATTTATCTTTCTGCAGCTAAACTGTAGTGGTGACCTCATATTTCTCCTCCATTTTTGCTTGCAATTCTAAGTTCCCAGGCTGGATCAGAAACTTGCTACTATTCCCTTGTCAGTTCCCAATTCTCTTGTATTTGTCCCAACTCTCAGCCTGCAAGTGGTTTTCTGATTTGTTTGTTCTTAGCCAGCATTTCTGATACTGGAAGATCAAGGTGGTTTCATAACCTCTAAAAGACATGTTTCTGCTTGTTACTTTACTCACACCCACCTAACCCATTTTTCCTCCTTCCTAGTTCAGGAAATAAGCCCTAGACTACATATAATTATAGTCTGTGTAGTTATAAATGAACGTGCCTTCTGTGTTTTACACCTACGTTTTAACTGGCATTGAGAAGAGCACGCCTGATAACCTAAGATACAGGACACAGAATAAACGGGAGAATGACAGACATTTCTAACATAGCAGCACATGGACCTCCCATCTGCTTCTGTCAAGGAAGCTCAGGTTACCCACACATGGATGTAAGGGCTGAATATTTTCTGCTGAGACCATTTTCCAGTGAGGATCCTGTGCCTGTCTGTGCAGGCACACACGGCTTTCAGACAGGTGTGCACTGCTCATTCACCAAAATGCGCCAGAAGTTGCAATTTTATCTGTGTCAGGTGAGCTTGAGTAGCGCAGATCGTGTGCTCTTTGCCACATTGACTATGTCCCATAGGTCTCAAATCATCTCACTCCCTTGTGATGCATGTTGTGTAAAAACCCTGCACAACGAGGAGGGATTGGAAGCATAGCTTCGTTATGGGTTCATCTACATTTGTTCCTGAGGATGTAGCAAATAGCTGTTGTCCATGTTCATGTGCTAAATATCATTAGTGTCTCTTCCTCCGTGTTACCGGGGTGGTAGGACTGCTAATGCAAACAGTTCTCAAATGGAAACTTGACCTTACATGACTTGCACCTAAGTCCATTCAAATCTCTGTCACAAATGTTTTGATACAGCCTAAGGCCGGAGATATTTTCCAGTCCTATGAGTCTGTGTTTCATAAAAGCTGAAACTATTTCAAATCAGTGATGGAGAGGAATAGTTTCCCATCCTGCTAAAGGCTTCGACTTTTGGCAGGTATCCGACCCACAAGCACACACATGTTGGACACAGCTTGTGTTTAGGATGCCTGAACATCCCTCTGCATAATGCATTCCAACACACCGCATTTGTATAAATTGCCTGACCATGGGGTTTACAGGGACACTCAAAGTGGGTTGGTGCTTCAGTTGAGCAAGACCAGCATCTGTCTCAAACAATCTTTGATAAAAGCATCTAGCCTAGGCATTAATTAGCTGCAGCGTACCTCGCTTGCTCACTGATGCCCGTGAGAAGCGGCAGGCTGTCAGGATATTAATAAAGCTGGATAGTCTGAACACAGCCTTGGTCACCCAGGCAATTCCCTACTGCTGGGTGCTTCTACATGGAGTGCTCTCTGGAGCTTTTTCAGACACCTTGCTTCTCTGGCTGATGGTTCACTGACACCATTGGAAAAGGAAAAAGTAATACACTGTCTTTCCTGGGTACATGGAGCCAATTAAAAGATCTTAAGAAAGTAGAAAAAGCCTTTATACATCATGGTTTTATTCCACCTAATTCTAAAAGCTCTCCCTGACTTGACATAAGTTTATATAGGTGTTGTTATGTTTTAATAGTCTTTTCAAGAGTCTTTTTTTTTCTTCTGAAAAAAATCCAGTTTTTCTGAGTACCTGTCTGATGACGAACAGCAGTGGTTATGAAAAAAAGAGATCATCAGGTCTGTTGAATGAAAAAGATTCCATTAGCACATTCCAAAAGCTTATTATTATAATCAATAACGGTTTACTTTTTCCCCTAAAAATGCAGGATCATTCTGCAGAATGGCCTTTTAAATCTTTGATTTCACTTCAGCAGTGATGAAGCAACATTAACCTTTAGACTCTCGGTTTATCTGTGCATAATTTAAGGATTTCTTAAGGAAAACAATCCTTTTGTGTAACTCTTAGAAAGGTTACACAAGCAGCAGACGATTTTAGGTGCAAACTCAAGAAACTGCAGAAAAGCTTACACAATCCTTGGAGAGGGCAGCTGCAGGTTAGCAAGGCCTTGATGTAGGGAGATGCTGTTTCTTGCCAAAATTGGGAATTCCTCTGTAACAGGTTGGTGTGTTTTAATCAAAGGGCAGGACCTTCTGCTCCTGTTAATCAGCGCTGCGCTGATGGAGCTGTAGCAGTTCACAGTGGCGGAGGTTTTTTGGCAATGTCAACTGCTGTGGTTAGGAAGAATACCCATCTGCACAAGGAGTAATTCCTGGCATCCTTGCAGCTCATTTCCCAGGTTAGTGTATTTCCAGACATTTGAAAGTTCCTTTCTCTCAATAGCTGCTATCCATCATTATAAAAATGAGCATAATAGACAACGCGGAATGGCCGGTTTTGCTCTAACTCCATTGACCTCACTGGATTTACATCAGAGAAGACTTTGGAGCAATAAATTTGCATCTGCACAATTACTAGGAACGTGCTGTAATTTCTCCCACCCCGACTGCTATTGATTTCCCGGGTGCCGGATCAGCGCAATGCAGCCCCGTGCAGCTGCAGTGGTCCAGCTCGGGTGGTGGGAGTAGGGGGATGCGCTGGCTTTGCTGTCACTTTGTGGCAGCAGAGGTGTTTGGACTTGGGTGGCTTCTGCTAAAGACCCACCCCACCCCTTCATCATTATCTCCTGAAAGACCAGGGAGGAAAGCTTCTGGAGCAGCTTCCTGGCAGATGCGGGAAGGGTAAAATAGCCTAACGGATCAATCAGTTTTTACACGGAAATCAGTATGATTATAAATGTCATTGTGAGCCCTGTGAAAACAGAGGGCAGGACTCAGGGATGCTCCTGGTAACTTCTAGTCCTGGGTTTCCACATCTATCTTCAAGGGAAAATCAGAAGCCTTTAAGACTATTCTCTTTCCCGTAGCAGGAGGAGGAATTGAGCCAAAATTTGCAAAGGTGTAGCAAGTGTTATTAGCCTCCTAGGGCATAACAAGCTTGGACAAAGGCTTTTGAAGGAATGGGTGAGCCACAGGAATATTTCATTAATTGTGGATGGTATCCAGAGAACAGCTGTATAGATCAGCAGAGGAAGTAATTTGTATGAAGAATGATGAAAGGATGCTGCCTGCGTGTGTGGGTACAACAACCTACAGCTCTCACAGCAATGTGGGCACCTTGAGGAAAACACTTCGGTTATTGCAGTTAATTACTGCTATGTAATTTGACAAAAAAAGACTAAATTAAGTCAACGGAAATTGGGTAGATGTATAGACAGCCTTAAGACACAAGCCACGCTTACGGAAACTCTTTTTTTTTTGGAAGCAGATCACCCACCTGCCTCTTCCTTATGAAATGAGAGATCTTAAAGATCACTGAAGAGGAGGGAATCAAGAGCAACACATTTGTTAGCAAGTCATAAATTTGCAAGGAGAAAGCGAGGGGAGCCGAAAAAGAATGAACTTGAATTTCACAAGGGCGAGAGGCACCCTCGAACCCCGGCAGTTGCTCTGCTTGTGGCAGGGAGCCATCAACTGAGAGATGCAAAGTCGCAAAGCAGCATCTGACAATGAAGTTCACAAGTCGTTAACCAGCAATGTAAAGATGTGCTCGACAGGCTGCAAGTTAAACGACCTCCCAGGTTTAACACTTAGTCTTCATATTATGCCAGAGAAACTTCTGAAGAGAGTAATTGGCCAAGAGGAAATGAACAATAAAGCTTATAATGGAAGTCAGTGCTCCTGGGAACTTTTATTATTTTTTCAGTTAAATTTCTCTGTATTATTATTTCTCTGTGTATAGCATGGATGGAAGATCCTGGGTGAACCAAAGTCCTCTGCCCATCCTCAGAAGGCTGAAGTTAGAGGACGGCTCGGAACAAGGTTGCTCATCGTGGTAAACATAAAATCTTAATATGATCTGAAATAAAAGGTGTCCTTTCATGTTTGAGCCACTCAACTTTTTTTAAAAACATTTAAAATACTTTAAATTGCATTTTTTTTCCTTTAAGATTTTACTTCTATTTCAAGCACATTAAAATTCTCCCCTCCGCTCCTTTTTAGTCAAAACTCTTCACTGAATTCTTCTTCAGTTTATAAATAGTTTTGGTCCCTCTAAACCATCATTTTTATGACTTTCATATTTCTGGAAAAAAGGCGCTGCTATTATTAGTCACCTACAGTCTTCAAGTTAGTATCCAAAGTATTGTCAAACAACTTCTGCTCCACTGTTACTGGGAGGACACCCTATTAAATGGATGTTTTTTCTTTGACCAGTCGTTTCAGACAGGTTTCTCAACCTACAGTTGTACAATCACTTAGCAAATTATTTTGAGGTTGAAAATGCTCTTAGAGGAAATTTCCAGTTTATTCCCACGTGGTTGTGTGCTCCCAGGCATCTTTCTCTCAGCTGACCCCATGGGTTCACCAAGAATGATACCCATCCATAGGATGCGGGATATGACCCTAATGGAGAAATGCATTGTTTCAGGCCACATTAAGTCAGGAAAAAGTCTTGCACCTGGTGCTACAGTATAACATGGGGAACTTCATTTTTCTGATGCAAATGTCGGTTTATAGTGAGGGAGCTGTTTAGACAAGAGCTGTGATTCCCCATCACTTTCCAGATGTATCTCTGAGTAATGTCTGGCTGGTGCCTCCCCCAAGCTCCACTTTCCTGCTCTTGCCACACCTGAGATATAATTGCAACCTATTTCATCTGTACTTACGTCAGGTTTAGAGTATAATTTTTAGCATGTTCAAGATTTAAATAAAAGTTCTCCCTTACTATGGGTCATAGCAGAAAAGGTAACAGAAAACAAATGTCTCCTAGCAAGCTGGTTAAATAACTAGCAATCTGGACTTCCTCGTGAGGATAAATATGGGGCTGCATCTCTTCCCTTCCCATGAACATTCTGCTCTCCTGGTGGAAAGAGATTTCCTTAAGGTTTTTATCCGGTGAAGTCACCTAACCTATCATTTTCAGGCATGGAATTTTTCTGCTCACACATGCTGTCAGTTGTTCTGTGGGGTTATTTCTCATGCAAACCAAAATAGTTCCTGATTTAAAATGTTCCTCAACCTGACTGTTCACATGATAAATGACATAATGGAGTCGCATTCGTTAGCACCAGAAGCAAACTCTAAAATAGAACCAGACAATTACTAAACAAACATTCTGTAATTATCTTTTCTTTCCTGACCAGCTGAATGTTGAAGAAAGCGGCAATGTGTGGAGCTCATGATTAGAGCTGGTCATTTAGGCAAGAAAAAATGTCCAATTCAAGTGTATTTCATCAATCAGAGCGTGGAGGGAGCTGGTTTCAGCCGATGCGACCAATATTGTGGCGGATGTTGATTGTTTTCCCACCGTTGACTCCCACTGACTTTCCTCTTTATACTTTTCATCTGTCTGCTACATCACCTCATGCAGCCTTCTCTGGCTTATTTTCTTTTATCTTGTATTAATAATTCTATTGCCTTCAGGCATGCGTTTGTACTCTAGCCCTTATCAACACCTTGATATACATCTTTGAACATGTCATGCTATATATCACATTATACATGTCTGAATACTACATGGATGTGTTTGCAGGTAGGTATGTCCTAATAAGAACTGCTTTTACAGACCTTTGTTAGTCCTTCTTTGGAGTTCATTATTGCATTATCTGGCAACATAATAGTCTTATTCTGAGGCACACCATTATTTCAATTACAGAATGATCATAATTAGGCTCTCTGCTCATTAGGACTTCATCACTTAGTCTACAGATGGGAATCTGTATAAATCTTAATTAAAAGAAAAAAAATTGCTTGTTGTTTAAACACGAGCTTAACCTTAAATACTATCCTACAAATTAGGTCAAGCTTAAGTGCTCTTTTACATATTGCAAGGGTAACACCTATTTGATTACTTGCCCAGACAAAAGAAATATTCCAGATGTTCAAAGCAAAACATCTCAGAGATGTTGCGTCTTCTTGTGAAAGAATTCTTGTGGTTTGGACTCTAAGTTACTCTGAGCAGACACCTCTGCTCTGCATATCTTGGGTCCAGTCCCCAAGGGCCATGGCTACCTCAGAGATGTTGACTCTAGAGGTATTTGCTGGTGACGCAGGTGAGAAGCACACAGTGAGGAGGACTCAGGGGAGTTGCTGCATGATGCACTGGTGGCTGAGCAGTGGTAGGATCCCTTCCACAGACCGGTAAAGCTGGGTCCTACCTGGTGGCAGAGGGGCAGGGAGTTTGGTTTCTTAATATGCCGTTTTTGCAAATATTTCATTTCTTGATGAAGAATCCATTTCTATCAATGTGAAGCACAAATATCCTGAAGGGAAGAGTCTGAAGTTTAAGAATTATTTGTGCAAAATACTCAGCACGTATTTACAAGCAGCGAGGCACAGATGACAACTCAACAACTGCAATGCAGGGTGAAGTTTTGTCATTTTTGAAAGTATTTATGACAGATATTATCATTGGTTTAACTACTGATTTGCCCTAACAAGGGAACTTTTGGCACCGTGAAGTTTTGCGGCTCTGTGGAACCACATCTCTGGAACAACCATCACCTGAGTCCTCACTGGGGCTTGTTCTGGATCGTGAAAACCCAAGCAAGTGGAATTGCTAGAGGCTTGCCCAAAGCAGCAGTGTGTGCACCCAGTGTAGCAGAGCTGGTGGATCCCACAGGCCTCCTCCTGTGCCTGCCTACAGAGGAAAGGAGCTGTTGCAAACCCCCAAGGACCAGCTCTCCATTTTTCCCTCCCATTGTAGCCAGGTGTGCTTGTACTTCTGGAAGTGGCTAGGCAACTCCTTTGCATTTCACTTATATATCCAAAGGGCATGTTTTTTATTACTGTTTGTAACATCTGTCTTCTCTTCCTGAAACAACTCTCCAGGTGTGAGGTAGATAAACTTTGGTGGGTCTACAGAAAAAATCAACTACTGCTAGTTTCTGTAACAAAATAAGGAATACCCAGGCCCTGCATTCAACACAAGAAAGGAAGTTTAATATGTAAAGCGATAATTCACAAGGAATTTGTTGTCCTCTTCATATCAACCTTTAAGATTAGCCTGGAGAAATTTGGAAGATAAGTCCTCTCCTCCCCCCATCGTTGTGTGTTGGTGCAGCGTCTGAGGCTTGCTCTACTTGGTAAAGTGCTACCAGATGAAGGCAGCTCTATCTTATGTTGCTTTGTAATAAGCAGTGGATTAAGGATACAAGCACAACTACTTCATCACCACGACCTACTGACAAGCAGTAAATACGAGTGCTTTGAACTGCTTTGTTTCCAAGAGCAGGTGGAGCAGTGATTGATTAAATCTTCAGTGTCTAAGATCAGAAATAAAGTCAGGGGGATGCTGGAAAAGGCCAGGAAAACTGCAGGAAATATTGACTGAAAGTTACTTCAAGTGTTAGGGAGCATCTCATCCTCCCAATGCCCAGGGAAAACATGTAATTTTTTAATAATTTTTTTTTTTTTAAATCAATCAGTATCATCAAACTCATTGTGCTGGTAGATGTTATGCTGGTGTTCCAGGTTTGTATGTGTTGAGCAGATTATGTAGTATCAGAACAAATATTATTGCTTGAGGATTCATGCCTTGTGGTTTGAAAATGACACACGCAAGTGGAAGTGCCAGGGCAAAAGTGGAGCTGCCTGTGTCCACCAAAACCAGTGGTGAGAGCAGGGAATGGCAGGAGCCAACAGAGCTGCTGGCTCCAAGCCCACCTGCCCAGTGAGACACAAGGATGTTTGGGAAAACTGGGAATTTTTTGACTTTGAAGAGGAATCAAAATATGGAAACATTGCTCTAAACCCAATTAAAATCAAATTTGGGGAGTTTTGCCTTTTTTCCACCACTCCTGCTTCATGATGAACCACCCCAGTGTGATACACAGTCAGTTTGTTAGAAACCTTATGCAAGGGTTAGATTGGTCAGGTCTTAGGAATAGTGCTGTAAAATTATAACATGAAATTGGAAATATAAAAATCAATCAGCTTATCTTCCCCTTATTTTTTGAAAATATCTCTTTCATTATCTTTTAGAAAAAGTTATTGAATATGGCCCACATTACTTTGGGGCGGGGGGGTTCTTTGCCAAAAAGTATTATCTTAGTATAAACCAGAAAATTCTGTGCATCTCTGCATACAAATGAATGCTTTCAGCTGTGATTTTCTAACTCCCAAGGGAATTAATGAGTAAAGAAGAGCTCTTTGTAATGCATGTGTATATTTGTATATGTCTGTATGTAGATATTATATTGCTTAAATATATATTATTTATGTCGCAGAAGGTTATTCAAAACATCGCTCTATTTTTTCCTTTGAAAGTACTCTTCTATAAAAATTACTGACCTGTCTCTCTGTCTTGTCCCTTTCGGTGACAGCTCAGATCCCTCTTTGTGACCCCGTGGTGGGCTTCAGTGCAATGCCCCAGCCTCTACCATGCACGGGCTGGGAGCAGGAGGGCCTGATTCATTCTCGTGGTTCCAGTTGGTGCTACCTCTGAGACCTGCTGTATGACACCAGATAAGTCATTTCATTCCTAGTGTCTGCTTAGCCCTCCCCCGCAGTGACAGCAGTGAGGAGAGGCTCTTGGACACGTGTGGGATGCAGTCCATGGCCCCTGCAGAGGCAGAGCTGCCCATGTGCTTCACCAGCACAGTGCTGCCCTGAGGAAAGCCTCCATCACTCCCCAGGGAGCCAGGGCCTGAGATTTCAGCATCCTGCTGGCAATGGCAGGGTTCTGAGGTAGCAAGACACAGAGGGCTCTTTTGATTAACAACAGGTCAAGATTTAATTGAAATGAAGATACATTTTGGGATGTGCAGAAATTTGAACCAGCCTTGAACCTTCCTTTTTTCCCCCCATTTGATGCTCATTATTTGAAAGACGCGCAAAATTTCTGGATTTCTGGAGTTGATGGTGACCCAATAATGTAATAAAGCTCTCCCCTTGCTGTCCTCTCCCAAAAAAATTTCCTGAAGTTTTATTCATCATTTCACACATCACTAAGAAAACCTCCCCCTTCCCATCAGTGGCGTGATGGAGACTTACTGCATTGCTGTGTAAAGCAGAAGGATCATGGTGTGAGATGAGATACAGAGGCACAGGCAATTTTGGTATCCTTGAGGTATCTCTGCCAGGAGCATGGAAAGCAGTTCAATTTCAAGCATAATGAGATTAATTTGCAAGCCACTTTTATTGAACCTTTTGTGATTTTGCTATTCTCTCCAACAATTACAAGTCTTGACTAATAAATAGTGTTATTATTTCAAATGGGGAACATTTCCATGTCTCCGTGTGCAGTGTGGCTGGAGAGGGTAGAATTCAGCTTGACTTTTTGAATATTTTCCAATTAGATGACCAGGCATTAGTGTTCAACCCTGTTTGGTGCAGGTTTCCAATCATGACTCCTTAGCAACTGAAGTAATGTTAAATTAAATTGATAAATGATGCTCTAAAAAAAAATGAAGAACTCCAGTAGAGTGATTAATTTGTGATGCCCTTTTAGGAAAGATTTACGGGATGTGATGTGCATTTGCTATCTGCCAAGTGCAATTCTTCATCACCTGAGTACACAAGCTTTGCAAAACTGTTTTCTGATGAAGTGTAAAGTTGGATGTATTCACCCTTCCCAGCTGGTGAGGAAATATCTAACCCTTCATTAAAACTCTTCCTCTCACCCTGGCTGCAGCTCTGGGGAGTCCTGGCCAGTGTGGGAGATGGCAAGGCTGTTGTTTGAGGCACTGGCCAGCCGTTGGGCACTGGGACATCATCTCCTAATGCCCCTGGCCCTGGACCAATGCTCTCCAGTACCAGTTTCTGCCATGTTGTTCCACTTCTCTTCGCTCATGAGGTACTGAAATTATAAAAAAAAAAAAACAAAACCACAGCCTTGACACCCCAAGCCCCATTTTATCATTCCTCCTCCCTCTTTCCTCCTCGGTTTAATTAAAAACATGATTTGATCCCAGCATGTGGAAGACTTGGAGATCAAGTCTACTCATTTATTGGTGAGAAGAAAAGGCCTGCTCTCTCCACACACAGGGGCCAGGTGGTTATGTCCCTGCCTCTTAGGAGATAGTTCTCCAGAGTGTTTCATGTAGAGCAATGCTGAGACAGACCAGTGAGGGGCGGGGATGGTAGGAATGAGTTTTGGGGTGGACCTCATGTGCACAGTGAGGTGATGCTGTGCCTACCTTTCCAAGCCCACCCTTGGAGCCTGCCTTTTTATACCTATAGAAGGGGATCAATGCTCAGGCCAACAAAAGGCTGCAGGTACTTTTTCTGGGCTGAGCTCCCCAACCATTTCCATGGCTTTCCTCTGGACTATCTTGGCATGTGCCACTGCCCTGCTGTGACTTCCAGCCCCTTCACAGTGAAGTCACTCTTGTTTTATACCCTCCAGTTTACTTTTCCTTTTCACTGATTGCTTTATGTTGCAGGCGGTCTTTCTGACATGTGCACTTAATCAGTTTGTGACAGTGAGATGGGTCAATGGGCGAGCTCTGAATAAACAGCAAGGTCCCAACATTGCAAATAGGGATTGCTCTGCTGAGCACATTTCTGTGTCCTGGCTCCCACAATGGCCAGAGGAAAGTAAGAGAGTAATTATGAGTTATGTTTCTTCTGCACCTCTGCTAGTGTGAATCTAGTTTATGCATCAAAACGGAAAGGCTTTCCAAAAAACACTTCATTGTTCTGCAAATTCTCCTTTTCCATGCTGATGTCCAATTTCTTTCTGAATTGTGTTTGGCTCTTGTCCTCAATAATTTCCAGCAGCCTTGCATTTCACGGGACATTTATATATTGGCTGTAAAATCTTTTGATGGGCTTTAAAATGTTGGATTAAAGGATTTGACACCCATGAACTACCTGCCAGTTGGCTGCCAGTACCTTCTAACTTCATTTCCTTCTGTTGTTGTTATCAAGCAAATTCTTGCCCAGAGAATATTTCCAATTTGCCTTGCTGGTGGCAGTGATTCTCAAAGTATCTCCAGTCTCTTCATCTTTGACAAAGACTGAAACAACAATCCCATGCTGGACTCCATCAAATCAACACATCTACTCCCATGGGTTACCACAGTCTTAAGCTGTGCCCCTAACATCCCCTGAAGCCAATGTCATTAGAGATGGAAGCAGACACCTCCAGGTTAGTTATTCCACCTCCAAGTGAACTAGTCCATCCTTCAGTGGTCCACCTGCTTTCCCAGACAACATGGAGCTGAACTTTATAATGTGTTCTCTGCTCCCCTTCTTAACAGGTTTTATAGCAGAAATTATCCCTGTTTCTTAACCTACAAGTGTAACCCATAATGAACCCACTTATGAACAAGTGATTTGCTCCTTGTAGTCACCTCTTGCCTCTCATGACAGTCCTCTGTGATCTTTCCCTGCTATCAACAATGACTTACATTTTCCAGTATCTGTGCAGAATAATAGACGCCCATGGAGTTTATGCAGCCAAACCCTTCTTTCTGCTTTGAAAACACAGCATTATTTGCCCAACAGCTTGCAAAATGCCAGGCTGTGGGTCATCAAAGAGGTACAGGAAGCCCAAATGACCCATTGATTTTAGTGGAGTGGATTTGTTTCAGTGCAGTGTTCCTATTGTTTCGTTGATTTTTAGAAAATGACATAAAAATATTCTTAGACTTCTTGTGAGCCCCAAGAGAACAGGTGGTTTCTCATGGAGCAAAGAAGAGTTTGTGGCTCCATCTCACTTTTAATTTCACTACCCATTAATTCTGTTTGTAATGTTTTGAATATGGCATTGCATTTCTCTCACTCCATGCTGTCCACCCGCTCTTCAGGCAGCCAGCAGCTCTGTCACAACTGGGTGTGATGCCGGAATTTACCTTACTTCAAGGAAGACAGTTTCCAAATAAAAGTATACTTGGGGTAATTCCAGATTTATTGAATCAAGTCTTTAACCTCAAGAGGTAACGTGTGTTGTATTTCATATAGAAAACAATTTTCCCTGCCAGATTAAATCTTAGGGCAGAGTGTCTCTTATTTTATATAGCTTCTTGGACATTTCTATATCTTGGGATTAATGGAGATGGTGTAATTTAGATTCTGTAACAACTTGAGACAGATGGATTTACAGAGTTATCAGTCTAGCCACATACAGGCGGCTTTGCTTTAATTGAATTTGGTGCCAGAGAAAGAAAGAACTTGATGAAAGAAAGTGCTTCTCCACCTGCCTTGAGAATAAAGGTCCAGCTATGGCAGGACCAGCACACTTTGCCTTTATTGCCAGTGCAGGCGGTAAGTGCGGGCGTGATGGCAGGGAAATGATGTCTGGGCATGCAGATGGTTGCCTTCACAACCTGCACAGAGCAAGAGAGAGGTCTGCTGCCTTGTGGTGCCCCTTGTGTGCTTAAGCTGAATGGCAAAGACTTCTGAAGCAGTCCAAGGGGAGTTTGTAGTTCACCTGACATGTCTGTACTGGAGGTGCATTTGTTTTCATTACCAAATCTTCTAAAGAAACAGGGTGGAATGATCATATGACCAATGGATTGATGTCCATCTGTCTTCTTCCTGTGGCTCCATAAATTACTGCCCGTTTTTAGTCTGATTTGAATCATCTCAAATCATCTCGAACATAATAATGACTTCCTACATGTTTAGGAAAAATAGCTGACCATCAGAAAAGAAAGTGTTATCGCTCCCCTGAGGAGGAGGACACATTAAATACAATGATGTTGGGACAATATGAGTCTGAGGCTATCAAGCTGAGACCTCAAGTGGGAAAAGACCATATCCCTAACCAGGACCAGCTTCTCAGCTTTACCCAGTCCAGGAGGAATGCCAATCTCCTTGCTGCCTAACTCAAAGCCTGGCCACCCTCTCTTTTTTCGCACTGTGTTGGCAGGAGATTTGTGAGTACATCATCATGTGCCATTTCAAGCTTCATTTGAATAAGCGTCCCATATAATAGACTTTTATAGCTCTCTTTCTGTGAATTCTAAATTAACGAAACTAATTAAAATGTTCCAAAGTTTTATGTAAATAACTAATTAGCATTTGAGAAGGAATAGTAAATTCACAGATGGTCGTGCTCCATTCAGGGCTCGCTCTGCTCTCACTGGCTGTAGCCAGTGCAGTGTTGGGTCCCTGGTGCATCATCCTTCCCGGCAGGAGTGGACTGCCCAGGTTTCACCCTGAGGATGACCCAGCACCATTTACCCTTCTGCAGGCAGCAGGAACTCTGTGTCTTTCAGGATTAGGCCCATTCTTTCTGTACCTGACACCAGAGCTTGCATGACTAAGGAGAGCATGGAAACATGGATGAGAACCTCAAGGAAGATGAGGTCTGTGCACAGGAGATGAGGTGGGTGTCTGAGATATGATTTTCAGTGTTCATACCAGTGTTGCTCTATTACTGCAAGGATATTCCTCTAGAAAGCCTTCCTCAAGCATACCTTTTAGATGTGCAAGCTATGATAACACAATGCAGCTGAACCTCAGCACTCCTGGTTTCCCACCCCAACATTACCATCAAGTCCCTGGAAGACTGTCCAGTCGCTCAAGCACTGTGCCTAAGCATACCAAGAGGCAATATAAGCGAAGGATTTTCTTATTTTCTCATATGATTGGGGCTAATCAATGTCTGTAGCACACTGGAGAGACCTGGGGAGAGGTGGTCCACAAGTATTACCTTATAAGAACTAGGAGATCTGAAAAATAGATCCATAGCTAATGCTGACTGCTGTCCAGGTGGAACTGAGAAAAATGCTGCTTCTCTGACATGCGGACTCTCATATGTATAAGAATTCTTGTATTTATACAGCCCCTAACACATCTAAGTGTTATTACAGCACAAAAAAAACCCCACCAAACAAACACACCCAAATGCAAATAAAAGGAAGGATTTTTTACAAAAGTAGCCAATTGTAGTTTGTTTTCTCTAGAAGAGAGAGATTTTCATTGGTGTAAAGGCAGGGGAGAGATTATTTTCCCCTCTATTGAATAGGTCCTGTGTAATCACTCTCACCTGATCTAAGGGCAGCTCTGAGTGTTTGCACCTTTGCTTCCAGAGCTGCAAAGTCCTATGGGAGATGGGGGCCTATAAAAACCTGCTTCAGGGTGGGCTAAGATTTTCTGGTGAATTTGAGCCAGATCTCTAAGGAGGGATCTCTGAGGGCAGATGGGCTTAGGAAGATTCATATTGCTAGGAAGATGCTGCTTGGCCAGAGGGAAATTGAGGGAGCAGAGGCAGGAATCAGTGGGGAAATCAAAAGGTGAGTTTTAAGGGACAGGTTGAAAGAAAGAAGAGCAGAGACTGGCTGTTTCAATGTGTTGAATTTAAAAACAGGAATGTGTTCTTCAGATATATTACCAAGGTAAGAGATAAAACTGGGAGATTAAGTAGAATGGTAAAGGTGGTTGGGGATTTGCAAGTTGAGGGGGAGAAAGGGCTATGCTAAACATGCTTCTTGTATGGTCTTATTTGCAATCCCTACCTGCCCTGGAAGAATCTCTCTTTTGCTGTTTATACATGCAATAAACTCCTGGAGAGCAGGGTGGAAGATGTGAACTCTCCATCTGGTGTTCTATACAGCATTTCTCACTCTGGCATCAGCCTGGAGAGGAGCTGAGCTGGGTGGCCAGAGAGCAGCCTAGCTGTGCTGCAAGGCTCTGGAGGCTGATGTAGAGGGGGATTAAACCCAGAGGAGCTTCATCGTCTCCTCCCTACCCTGATTTGACCTACAGTGCTGCAGGGTGTTTGGGGAACACAAGGCAGGTGGGTAAAAAGCATTTCACACCAAGATTCAACTCATCATGTTCCCAGGCAGAGCATTTGAATTTTTACCTGTCACAAGAGGAACATTAGAGAGCAGCCCACTGTTGCTGTGTTTCTTGAATCTGTAAGTGCTGACGTGAGCTCCCTAATTCTGGATACAAAGGCATTTAGCTGCAGCCTGTCCTGAGCTGACTCTGCCTGCGAGAAATAAGGGTCTTCCCTGTCCAGAGCCCAGGTGGGCTGGGGGTACTTGGGGACAGGCTGCACCTGAGGCCCCCAACAATTCAAAATAAGCCCATGAAGGACAACTGGCACAAGTTCAAGATGCAAAGTATAAGCAATCAACTGTGGCAGCAGTCACTAGGTATTTGGAAAATCTGGAGAAGCTTTAGGGTGAAATGCCAGCAAATGTGTTTACTTCAGGGCACAGTACATCGAGCCTTTGGTGTCTGGGTGTTGCGGGAGGTACCAAGAGATGTGTAGGTGTCCCTGTGTCCATAGGGCC
Source organism: Calidris pugnax (assembly GCF_001431845.1). Lineage (NCBI taxonomy): Eukaryota > Metazoa > Chordata > Aves > Charadriiformes > Scolopacidae > Calidris > Calidris pugnax. The sequence goes on along the minus strand of NW_015090872.1, from coordinate 6,523,432 downwards.
CCCCTTGCAGAGCTAACCCCCGCACTGGGGGGTTTTTTGGCTAAGTAGTACATGTACCAGCTGATAATGACCGGCAGCATGATGTATTTCAGCATTCATTGTTAAGTGGTTCTGCCTGGAAAATTGACTTGAAAATGTGTTTCAGGATGTGCCAGATATTCTCATGCTAATTTCTCAGCCAAAACCTCCCATGTGGTGTCCAATGTGATATCAGTAACTCAAAGGCAGGGGAAAATGAAGCCTCTATCTGCTTTCAAGTAATTTATTCTCCTTTTGTCTTCTTACATCCAGCAGCTAAGTAAATTACAGGGATTAAAATACAAAAGACATTTAATTTTTTAACTGTAATTTCTTAGCTCCTGGCAACAGAGTAACGAAAAAAGAGAAATTAAGAAAAAGAAATAACCCCCAAATATAATTTCTAATGATTAAAATACAAATACAATTTTAACTGATTAAAAGTAAGAGGACCTGTTTGAGCATGAAGAACTAGCAGCAGACTTCAGGATTCAAGTAGCTGTAATCAGCTTCAATTTCACATTAAAAAAACCAAAGGGGAAAATTTCTGCTGGTGATTACTTTGACTGTATTTCTGGTATACTTCATCTTTCTCTTTATTCAAGCTGCTTTTAATTTTATCAGCTTTATCCTTAATTCTGGCTTTCTGTTCCTCAAGTCTGGAGGGTTATCCAGCCCTTTGAACTGATTTCTGACATGCTCTGTGGGAGGTACAGTGCTATCTGGAGTGCTTGTGTGGTAAAAGGTCTCTTACACCCTTTTTCCAGGTGGGCTGTAATAGACAGAATTCATGGCTGTGTGGGAAGTCAGTGACAGAGCTGGGAATTATCTCAAGTCCTAACGTCCAATCCAGAAATAAGAGAAGCCAAACTACCATTTATTCCTCAGGTGCAGTAGATCTTAAAATGTAATTCTTGCCAAACAACTGCTAGGCTTAGCACAAATCCCATTATTTTGGCACTTTTTGGTTTTGTTTTTTTTTTTTTTTAGAATCAAACATAAGTTTTCAAAACAAAACTCAACTTGGGCCGGCAAACCCAAACCACTTCTCTAAATTCTTTCAGCTTCTCAATGCCCCACCGTGACGCAGATGTCTGTAAAACACTGCTTACTGATTTCTGTCTTTAATGGTGAGAGCAGAGTCGCTACCAGAGCCATGGGCATAGGCAAGACACTTGCTGGAAAGGTGCACTTCTCAAAGTTTCTTCTCTATGTGAATTCCAGAGCAAGAAAGCTCCTGCCTAAATCGTTTCATGTGTGCTCAGTATTTTAGTTGTTGCAGTATCTATTTCAGATGTTCATTATAAAGTTGAAACAGGGCTTTTTGAACAATTCTCAGTAGTTTTTCACAACAATTCAGTGGACTTATACTTTGGATAGTTTTAAAGTTTTGATGTGAATGTGTGATTTAAGAATTTGAGGTCTTCACAAACAACTCTGTATGGAAGACAGTTTTCTGTAGTTCTCAATCTGGGATATGCACACATATGGAAGAAATCCTTTTTACAAATAATTACCCTAGAAGGAGGTTCCTTTTCCTTTAGCTTTCTGCCATGCAAAAGGCTTCTTTGACCCTGTTCTCTGCTGGATTTTCCCTACTGATACACTAGGACAAACAAAAGGGCTCTCTGGACCATCTGAAACAACGGAGGTAGCTGCAGTTGCCTCAGATCTGAGAGTGACCTGCAAAGCTTTGCTCCTAGGGAGGATGCAGCAGAACAATGTCATCCTTGTTTGCATTCATTTAAATCAGCGCCCGGAGTCTTTCCTTCCCGCTGTGTAGCACGTCCCCCGCACAGGCTCACAAAGGGCGGTATTCATCAGTGAGCAGCAACTAGTTATAATCCTTTTGAAAGACAACAGGCTGTGCCAGCTCTACCAAGGCTTGTTTTAAAGAGTTCATCCTTCCTCGCTCACGCAAGCCTGGGGTTGTATTGGCTGACTCCTGTGAATGTGGATGGATTTGAGCATCCAAGGACCAACTGGGGTGGTTTCCATGGGATGGGAAAGGACTCTCGGGGTCAGCAAGTCTTGTAGAAGTGGTTACATCCCCTGTGGGAGCTCAATGACTTCCATCCCGGGAACCATTTGGTTTTGTGCCCACACTCCTCCCACGGACAAGCTGCTGCACAACCTCACTACTCCGGATGGGGTGAACCTTCTTTGCATTTCCAGTCTCAATTGGTGGTCAGTTTGCTCCCATTTGTTCCCATGCCAGCACTGGCCATTAGCTTAAATAGCTCTCCCTGGTGTTGGATTTATTCATCTCAATGCGTTTGTAGGGAGCAAGTGGCTCCTCGCAGCTTTCATTTCTCGAGGAAGAGACTGAAGCTGCTTTAGTTCTCCTGTTGCAGAGGGGCAATGCTCAATCTTCAGTCCTCCCTGTTATCTTGCTCTTTATCAAAACTCAATGTACCTGTCCTGAGTCTTGCTGGGACAGGCTGGGAGGGATGATCGCAGTCTGGCTGAGCCCAGACGCTGAAGATGCAGCTGCAAAAGCAAAGGCTGAGGCAGCTATGGCAGTGAAGTTGAGTAGGGAGAGAAGAGCTCCCAGGAGACTTGGGCTGGAGGAAAAACCTGTGAGGTAAAAAAACCAACACATGCTTGATTAACTCTTGACAGTCAACCTTAATAGAGAGCAGGGGTTCCCTGGCTTTCCTTGTTTCCCATCTCACATTTCTGTGCATTCTTCATGCTGTTGCATGACCTTTCCTGTGTTTGTCTCACATCTCCTTCTGCCACTCTCCTTCCTTGCTTGCTTTCTGGAAAAGTCTTTCAGAGTTCCATTCTGGACTGTACTGGGAGGCTGCTCAGAGCTTAGCAAGGTGATTGCTTTCCCAAAAATCATCCTCAGCAGCTAGCAAATGCTCTGAAGGCAGCTAAGACCTTGAAGCAGGTTTGAGCTGCCAGGGGCTCTGTGTGGGCTCTTGTTTGCCAGTGAATTTCCACCCACTCTCACCAAAACCTTGAGGTCCCCAGGGGTGCCCCTGAAATTTTGGTTCAAACCAAAAGCATGACTGAAAACTACTGTAGGACATTCAAGCAAGCAAAGACCATCACTTCTAGTGCACACACGCACACAAAACGAGTTTAGCTCCTGAAATTCAGACCCTTAATCCAACCTTAAACCCATCAGACTTGACAAGTTAAATCAGCTTCTCCCAAATTCTCCTGTCTCCCGGTCTTGCATCATTTTATATGAAGCTCAGCGAGAACCAGCCTCCGGTGGAGGTAGTTTCTGTAGCAACTCTAAAAGTCACCCTTTTGGATGATCCTAGAACTGCCCATCTTCCTCCCACTGAAAGGAACGGGCACTTAAAGCAAAGAGATAATGGACAATCATAAATTGCTGTATGTTGCAGTAGTCCCTGTTGCTGCCTGGGAGATGCATTTGTCACCTAGCAACAACATAAGGTGACGAGGAAATAACAGATTTTTAATCTAATGCCCATGAATTAACAGCTATCAGAGAACAGCCTCCTAAATCCACTGATGAGGTGGATGTAATTGATTGAGGAGGCAAGAGCTCCCAAACTTTTCATCAGTAAGTGGATGAGGAGGAGGGAGCAGGGACTACCCTTCATGTATTAATATAGATATGTTTGCATATATCTCCTCATAGGTGGAATGACAAAAAGCCTAGAAAAATCCCCCAGACTGGAGATTAACCCTTAGACACAGAGCTACCCAGAAAAAGAGTCTCCTGGTATTGCAAAACCCCAAATGTAACAGTGTCACAGCAGGGGTCACATCCCACCGTGGGTTTCGGAGCAGAGCTCTTCTGGGCTTTTGGTGTCCAGTCCTGGCTGAGCAAGTGATAGGGCTCTTTATGATATTCACATATTCAAGTTGCTCAGCTGATCACAGGCAAGGAGAGTTTTCCTGCAGCTTTTTTCGGTATCGGGATCACCCCTCAAGCAAAGACAAGCCTGTTTGTGGACCCCCTCTTAGACAACTCAGTCTCCTCTCATCATCATTACTGAGAATACAAGGACAGGGTCCACAAATTGCCGCCACCACTTGAAACCCCTGTATTGGACCAACCACCAGAAATCTTCAAAGTTTGCCTCAAGGGCGGGAAGCTGAGCAGTGGCAGAATTGATTTCTTTCCCTTTCCATCTAGAAATAGCCCCAGAACAGATGCTGTGTTATTTTTCAGTACCAGGAGCTCATTGTGGTACCTGCCCCCCAGAATAGTGGGGATGATCCATTCGGTAGCTCTAAATTGGAAGTACCCTGGGTGCTGGCATGAGGGAAGTAATTGTGAGAGGAAGAAATCTGAAATTAGTTCACTGATGGATGATCTCTTTGAAGCCTGAGATTGTAAGAGTCACAAGGTTTCCAGCAAGGCTGTGCACATTTTTATACTGCAGGAGCTTTTTCTTTTAAGAAAACAGCTAAGAAATTGGCTTGGCAATTTACTGTTGGACAAAATTGAAAAGAATTGGTCTGAACTGGGACACCAATGTGTTCAGACCATTTATATAGTGTAGCACAAGCACTTAACACCATTATGAAAAGATGCTTTCTCAGAAAGTACCGTTTAAGAGGCTTGCCTTTAATTAGCAGTCAGCTGAAAGTAAACGTTTGAGAACACCAGGGTTTGGACTGGGTTTATGCAAAACTTTAAATAACAAACTCAGGTTGAGTATGTGTATCAGAATTGGTTAGACTTCTTGACCTTTTAGTTGAAGCAAAGCCACAGAGGTATATCTCAAGAGCAGCTTGGCTTTGTCAATCATTACTGAAGTAATGGCATGAGAACATAATGCTTAACTTCTGGAGTGACGGCTGAACATATTCACGGCAACACCCTTTGTGTTAAATCTGGAAGAACCGTAGCTAATGGTGCATTTCAGCCACGGGCTGTAAACCTCAGTGACAATGTATTGCTGACTGCTGAACAAACTGCGATCGTTGTTCTGTGGTGATCAGAGCTGCGGTGCAAACCACCTTACACCTCTGTTTAACTACATCATCTGGATGTCTCCATCAGGATCAAATCTGTCCTTATGTTGAACAATGAAATCTTGTATTCCTTATGAGAACTGTGGGGCATATGTGGTTTTGTGGATGCATTTTCCTAGCAACCCAACGCCTGGCAGCTGTGTAACAGCAGTCAAAGCTGCTGGTAGTGGTTGTCTCACATCGGGAAGAGTTTCTTTCATCCTTGGTGTACGTGTTTGAGGTGGTAGATGGAGTGCATAGGAGACAGTTGGAGGTAGCTCTGCTTTTTCTGCAATGCCAGAATTGCAGCTGAAGGCAACGTGTAATGAGACAGTATGGTCTCCAGTGATTCTTTATTTGTAGCTGGTCCTGTTAAATATAGCCGTGGGTTAATATGGAACTAAGTTCAGCAACAGGAATTTGTGAACAGGTATGAAAATACCGAAACAACAAGGTGCTGACCTTAAACTAGTGTTTCTTTAACTTCTAGCGGCTATTTGAGTGTGTCCATGCAAACCCAAATTCGTTCCTTGGCTAGTGGTAATTTCTGAAGTGCGGGAAGCCATTGGGTAATGTATTCTCTGGCTGAAGGCACAATGTGCAGAGAAGTTTTAAAAGCTCCAAATTACAGAAGGTAAAACACTGCTACAAACAAAGGTCTTTCCACGTTTCTCCTGCCAGTGATGCAGAGACCTGGAGCTTTGTGTTTCTCTTCATGGATCACAGGAATTGGAGTTCTGGTTTTAAACTTCTTCCAGGTAACCAAACCCTTCACCAGGACCAGGCTGATTTTAGGGATTTGGTTGCGGGGGGAGATTTCAACTTGTATAGAATTTAGTCATCAGCCCTTTTTACTTTTTTGGGAAGAATTTTTTGAGCACCTGATTAATTTGGGGAGGATTTAATGTTCACAACAATTCCAATTAATGCAGAGAAATCTGCCTTAATCCTTTATTCTGTCTACGGATATTGAAATGGAAGAGCATGGGTCTTCAGCAGCACGGGTGGGTGTTTGGTTGCATTGATAGATGACTGCCTCAGAGCAGATGCACTTTGCTGCAGTTTACGCTAAGGTAGCTCTGCTGAGACAGTTTGAAGGATGATAAAAGAGAGTCCAGAGGTTGTCATTCAGCCATGAAGAATACTCAGGGCACACATAATCACAGCAATCAGCTGTCTGGTTTTGACCTGTTATTCTAATAATCAGTTGAAGTGCAAAAAAAAAAAGTTAAAATATTCTGCACCAGGGTCCATGTGTGACATGGTAAATTAGCTCAGTTTTAAAAGGACGCGTCTGGAAGAGTTGAAGCTTCTGTCTTTTTCTCTATTCCTCATTTGGGTTTCAGCCACTCATGAAATTTCATAGATAATGTTTTCTATGAAAGACTTATTATATCTAAAGACCTCTGGTGAAACTTGAGACCAAAAAGGCAGTGTGTGCACAGGATCAGACACATTATAGAGATTTGTGGGGTAATTTCTTGCTTTTTACAGTGACACAAGCTTTGCACAACAAAATCCTTACAAAGAAGTCCTACTGGAGCTGTAATATGAGATCTCTCAATTGCACATATTTGATACAAATTTCTAATACAGAACACAGCTTTACAGTCTGGCTCAAAAAAAAGTCAGAAATCTCTATGTGTTTTGGATATACACGGAAGGAAATTCAAAGTAAAGTAATGATTTACAAATTACATTCTAATAGTTCTCTGCAAGAAATAAATATAAATTCTTCCATCTTGCTCATTCTGCTTCCCAGTATTAGGGCAATTCTATGTTTGATCTGAAGTTTTTTTGTAGCAAATTTGGGCAAGTATTTTTATACACCTAGTGCGAGTCAGCCAAAAATTGTATTGGATTTGATTCAATCATACTGATGAACCACTCCAGTTACTTTTTGCCCAGATAATTTGAAACTGAGGCTAAGATCAACATGGCTTGCAAAAACAAACTTGTTTGAGTGGAGAGTAGAAAATATACCTGAAAAACAAGTTTCAGGTTCACATATTTGCAATACCTGAAACCTGACTCTGGGAATGATGCACCAGTAGTATCTGAAAAGAGGAAAATGCTGGGTAGAGCACACGTCTCGTCAAAACAGCTCCAGTTTAGAGCTACATTCACAATTAGCTACTTGAAAATGAGCTACAGACCAAGAATTTGGTCACAGGACGTTTTCAGCAGATATTTCTGAATAGCAAAGCCCACTTCTGTAAACAGGTTTCTGACACCTGCTTGTGTGTCCCTGCTCTCGTCCTTCCCTCTTTCACATAAAAAAAAAATGCTTTCCCCCTGGCCAAGCTTTCATCTGCAAACTATTGAATTTTTGGAGCTCTCTGCGAGGTTATCTGCTGGTTTTGATATGGGCTAGCTCAGAGCAGAGACGTGCGGTGGCTCCGTGGTCTCTGGGGATAAGGCTAGTTTTCGTCCCTGGAGGAGGCAGCGCCTGTGTGGCTCTTCCTCTCTGACTTCCCACTCTGAGATCAGTAATTATACTGGATTAAAAAAACAACACGTATCTGCCCTCTCTGATTGACATGTGTGTTTTCAGTTAGCAGACTCTGGGTCGGACTGTGAGCTTGGCGAGAGGTGAGTGTGGCGCTCTGTTTTCTCACCCGCGGCTGGTCCCACCCCAAGCTTTTGGGGATGCTGTGCTCCTGCCCGGCACACTGGCACAGCAGAGGAATGAGGGCTTCCAGGAAAGGATCATTTAGTTTTTGTTCCAAAAGAGGAAAGGGAGGCTGGCAACCCTTTGGGTTTTCAGCAAAAACACTAGTGGTGGATGCCAGTGCTGAAAGGGAAACCAGTTGCACTCTGCTTCATACATCATCTGCATCTGCTCCCATCTACACAGAGAAGCTTTTAATAGGCTTCCCTTAGTGGATGAAATCTCTATCCTCTACTTATCAATGATACTTTTCTTTGTGTTGTAGACATGCGTTGGAGACGGTACGGTCCCCTCACGCTGGACTGAAAGTTCTTTTTATTTTTCCCTTGTTAGGTGCATCAGGGGGAGCGATGAAAACTATAGCAGCTGGTATGTGTGGTAAGTTTTAGATCTGGTTTAGAGGGAAAAACTGGCAAATAATATTCTTTGATGGATATGTAGAGAGAAAGGCATTAAGAGAGACTGATAGCTAGAGAGCATTGCTCCTGGGCTGTCCCTGTGTTCTGTCTTTACTGACTAATGGGAATCATTTATCCATATTCTCCTCACTGTACACAGACAACTGAGCTGGGCAAAACCGATGAATGATTTTGGGGAGAAATGTTTGAGTTTCCAGCCAGCACTCAGCACTGAGACATTGGTTTCCGGGGACTTTGATCATGTCCAGTACACTGACGGGGAAACCGCAACATTTAACGGCTATTTGCAAAAGATGTTAATGAATATGTTAATTCGAAGACATGAAGCCATCTGTCGGTGCTGCCTGCAGATGGTGATGGTACTGTTCCTCCCCTGCTGCCTCTGCCTCAGGTTCCTGATGTTGTTTTTCCTGGCCTTGCTCCTGTCCTGTGGGATCTGCTGCTGCCTGCAGTGCTGGCTGAAACGGCGGAGCTGCCTCCCCCACCGACGCACCTTGGCCGTCTTCGCACTCAGCAGCTCTGATGCCTTTTGCGGTTAGTCCTCTCCCTACCTACTGCAAGGTCCTGGTGGACTTTCCATGGCCCATCTATAGCCCAGTGGGAGGCGGCTAGGCTTGCACGGGAGCTGGGCTGCAACTGGGTGCTGTATTTATGGTGGGCAGTGTGGTGTCCAGGTCAGGCACCTTGGGGTGATGTTCGGACTATAGACTGGAGACCTTAAGCAAGCAACATCCACTTTTCCCCAGGTGTAACTTCAGCTGAGCTCAGTGTTGTCCCTGTGTATCTGTGTGTCCCAAAGGTGCCTAGTCGGGGTTTGGCCATGCTAACACTGAAGGTGTGTGGACCTTCTCAGCTGGCGGACACATGCAGCCGCAGGCACTGTGTGGGGTCAGACAGCCCTTTCCAAAACATGACCTGCATTTCTCACTCAGGCAAGACCACACCGGTCTACCTGAGGCACCCCAGCAGGTAGCTCAACTGACCGATACACCCTGACATCTATCAAAAAATAGTCTTGGTGGGTGCCACCTTCTGCATTCCCCCAGGAGCTCCCACTCTTTTGAGGACTGGGCTATAATGACTATGTGTAGCACCCAGCACTGGCCTGGGGTATTGCCAGCAGTGTCAGGAGGCTGGGCCAGACAACAGTCCTTCCAAGAAGAATAAAGCTAATTCTGTCATTAGACTAAGCCCTTCCCAAAGAAGATATTGCCTGTTTTCTGGGTGGTCATAAACAGTGTCTCCACAGGGAGGACGCACCTCAAACCCACCCAAATTCCTCTGTTCTCACTTCTTGTATCCGGAGTTTGTGTAAGAGCCTTTGTGATGCCATGCTTCAAAAATTACATCCATGCCTTTCTTGTTTCCAAGCGGTTTGGCAGCTCCTCCCAGGCTCACCCCTCTCACCCCCACACTTGCTCTGTCTGATGTACAGTTACAGCTTTGCTTTTTCCCCAGCGAGTGAAGCACCTCCGTGCCCGTTCTCCAGATCTTCAAACCCCTGCATGACTGCAGAGACGTCGTCTTCTCCAGCTCCACAGTTCAGCCTTGGGGAAAATGAGTTGCCTCCATCCTATGAGGATATTATGAAGGAAAACAAGCTCTAGATGCCACGTGTTGGCCTTCTGTGGTTGCATTTGGTCCATTGGAGATCTTCCCTTATGCTACAGTCATGTGAGATCAAATCAGCCCTTTCCACAGGTTGGCCGAGAGACTGAAAAGCAGCACATATTTCATCTGAACCTAAAAGGGGAGACAAAATGCAACAGAATAAATGCCAAAAGCATGTGTTGAATCTGTCACAGGAGCTCAGTTTGACATTTTGATAGGGCTCTGGATTTTGAGAAGCTCCCTCAAAGGTCTGTCTGTATTCGGGGTTTCTGGCTCAGCCTCCAGATTTCTCTCTCTAAGGCTGCTCAAGCTAGTGAAACTCCATGTGTTTTAGGACTGAATGTTGACAAATGACTTGATAGTTACTTCTCTAAGTTGGGCTGCCTCCTTCACTCGGCTGGGTGCCAACAAACACCCTCTGGCAAAGTCATGTTGCTCTGATACATTGCAATGCAATCATGCCACTCTGCGATGAAGGATAGTTTGCCACATTTAAAACATTTAGCACGGCATACCAGATTTGTCTAGTGCAAAAGGCAGCAAATTTATGGCCAGGGCAAGAAATGGGGATCAGCAGGAAGCAGCAGCAGCAGGAGCTGGCTACAGAGCACCAAAAAAAAAAAAAAAAAAAAAATGGAGTTTGCTCATTAGAGCTGTTCTTAATTTCATGGTCACTGTCCACAGCTATGCTTGCTCTACCTTTGCGCAACAAAAAAAAAAAAAAAAAAAAAAAATGGAGTTTGCTCATTAGAGCTGTTCTTAATTTCATGGTCACTGTCCACAGCTATGCTTGCTCTACCTTTGCAGGCCCACAGGCTTTGAACGGCCCAGGACCCACACTGCAGTTCCCCACAGACATGAGTTGGGTTAGGTATTTGGTGCTCAGTTACAGAAATTTATTAGGCTAAAGAATGTCATTTTCTTCGAGGTGACCACTGCAGACAGGATAGAAAGAGACTTCCAGAAGCCATCTAGACTACCTTATATCCGAGCAGGAACAGACCTACCTAAGCCATTCCTAGGAAGTATTAGCCTCCCTAGTTCTCAAATTACTGAGGAAAGATCTTGAATTTCCCCCTTAGCTAGATTCCAGGAGAAAGCAAAGATTTCCTTTGTTTGTCACGGACAGGTGACTGAAGGCTGGATTTAACCTGCCTGACCTCTCTAACTCTGATCTCTCACTGGCAAGGCCCAGGGGCTGCAATCAGACCCCTCTTGGTGCAGAAGGTAAATGTCACACCTGGCACTGTGCACTGCATGCCCCTGGAGCCATGAGCTCACAGTCAAAGTGGGCAGCTGGGTTCACCTTAGGTACCCCAAAAGATTAATGGAAGCCCACAGCCTGCCTTGTGGAGCAGCTCCCCACCTGTAGAGTGGGGTTAGTGCCAGTTACCCTGCTCAGCAAGGAAACTGGGAAGATAAATCCACTAAAGGTTATGAAGTGCTCACATATTCTCATAATGAGGCTATATAAGTACCTTCGCTAGATAAAGAATTATAGCGTATTTTGAGAGACAAATTCTCTGCCAGCACCACCGCAAATTATCTCCATAAAATCTTATTTTAGAAGCAGCTTTAATGTTTGACTCTCGCGTGAAAGGAAATAAATGTTACTGTAGCAAAATGAATGTTTGTGCCAGCAGGCTAAAATATTACAGGGTTTATTAATAAAGAAAATTAGCAAGTACAGACTCAGCCATTGGAGAAGTCGAGCAATTCCCGAGTGTCCTTTCACTGGCTGAACTGGGTAAGAATTGCAGGTAATCAGCACCTCTCAGGATTAGACCTTTTATATACATAACTGCTTCCACTACTCAACCCCTTCAATTTATGCCCTGAAGCATGAGATTTGATTATGTTTGTCGCTTCAGGTTGCGTAGCCTGCTAGTGGGCATTAAATCAGCCATCACTTCCTTCCCACCTACACACTGCGTTTGCTTCAGTGACCCCTTCGTGGAAGTGAACTCCACAGGCTGTCTGCATTATATGCTGCATAAAACATTACTGTCTCCCGCTTATTAATTGCTTGGCTCTAAATAAATTGCTGTCTTTAATTTCATCGAATGTCACCTTCTAATCAGATGGCTGGAGAGGCTAACAAGCAATGGCTGCTCTGGTTTCAATGCCTCCATCGCTCTGCATCCTTCCCCAGCCACCCAACAGAGGGCAAGCGAGGCTTTCAGCAACATGCCCAGGAGGCTGTTGCTCCTGAAGAAGCAATCCTAGGAAACAGGTTTGTGTTTCCATACTACTAGTGTGCATTCAAGTGCATTCAGCTTCATGTTTAGGGTGTTTTAATTATTCGCTAAAGGAATAAGATTGTTCCGTCAAAATTGTGTCAGAGGGCTTCTGGTAAAGAAAGCTACTGGTGTCACAAAATGAGGGTCCAGCTGGAGTCACTAGCATGGGGGAACCCATGTGCTGTGGTACTTGTGCAGCGTGGCAGGACCCCTGGGCACTTCAAAAAACTGCAGAAGACCAGGACTCATCTGCAAAAAGAGTTTGTGTAGGATTGCTTGGAGGGGCACAAATTGATGTTGCTGATGGCTTGAGGTGGGGAAGAAGAGTACTCTGAGAAGGGGTTCAGTGGTCACTGTCCTGGTCCCTGGCTTCCTAATCACTAAAATAGAGAAAAAGAGAGTTTCCTCCTTATGCAAATATATTTGGCATGGTCCCACCAACCCATGTTGCCCACAAAAGCTGCTTCTCCCAGACTGCTCCATTACTCCCAGGTGCTCCAGGAGAATGGACAAGGTTTCTCCAGACCTGTGTTCCCATTCTTACAAAAGCAGATATTTTGCCTACTAAACACTTACACTTCTGTAAGCACTCAACTCTTAATGAAAGCAATTAATGCAGTTTGGCTGTTTCCAGAGTTATAAGGAAAGATGAGCCATTTCATTATAATACATCACCTTAGGAATAGGGTCCATTTTGGAAAAGCACTTGTTCTGGTCTGACCATCTGGCTGCCACCTAACCTCTGACTTATGCTTCCTGATGACTTTGAGAAGAAATGGCAAACTGCTCTAGAAAACCCCAAAAAAACCACTAGAAGGCAGATGTATTTCTAGGGGAAACTTGTTGGTAAGCCATGAGAGGGGGAAACAGGAGCAGCGCAGAGTAGCTAATTGCTTGGTGACCATCTGGAAGCAAAAGACAAAGGGAACGTGGTGAGACGCACGGCTGGACTTTCACACATCAAGAACTGAATAATAAAGTCATAAACTGGCTCTCAGGCAAAATAGAGCAAAACCAAAGGCAGCTGAGTCACAACAGAGATTGGTCAGGGCTGCCAGGAGGGTTGCACATAGAAGATGTGAAAATAATAAAAATGCTCATTAATCTGTTTTTTTATTTTCATCTGAAGACTGTGAATTATGGGCTAAAGGCTCTTGTGTAGGGAGGAAGAGGATGGGGCTGGGAACAGATACTCGCACTCTTCGGGTCACTAGATGGCACAAGTCTGATTCTTTCCTTTCTCGCTCAAAGGCATCTTACAGCAGGGACCCAAGAGCTACCGGGATAAAATTGTGCTCTGCTCCCTGTAACAGTGCTTGGACAGAATATTTGGTCACTAATTGCTTGCCCACAATATCTAACAGATGCAGAAGAACAAACTGTGGGTGTTCAGCCCCAGCTGCGAGAGAAAACCTTGCTTTTTTGGTGGAATTCGGATTTTTTTCTCTCTGAAAGTTTATAAAATGACTGTAAGTAGATGTGTTGAAGCTGGGGATAAAGTCTGCCAGCTGTTAAAGAGCATCTGCTGCTGGTGTGCACTGGGGTCTACAGCTACCAGCAAAGGTCTGGGCAGCCTCCAAAATCACCCCCCACTTTCCCAAGGACTGGTCCTGTTTGTGCTGCTGCCTTTTGTGTGTCCTTCCAGGAGGGCACCACTTTCTCTCACAGGAGTCAGAGCAGGTCACCTGGCAAAGCAGCTTTCTGGATGAAACTTAGACGTGGGGTTAGAAAAACACAAGGCTCAAAAACAAGTCCATTTATTATATCTCATGAATGTTACAATATGTAAGAAAGACAGAATTCTGAAGTGAAATTCATATCTACTGAAAATAATTGTTCAGATCTACTCAATTCACACAAAAATCACATTACAATGTGTGTGAAAAGGAGGGAAATCCGCATTTTGGAAAATATTCATGCGGCTGCAGAAGGATATAGTCTAGTTCACAAGGTCACAGTGAGTCCTAATTAAGAGTTATTAAAAGCCCTTATGAACAAGGCTGATTGAGGTAGTGAGAGGACAAAATATTGCATGCAGAAAAGGACAGCCATTGCAGATGTCATTGTTTTATTTTGTCTCTTGTTTGTGTATATCAAAATGGGAAATCAATACCTATTTCTAAGGCATGAAATCAACTTAGCAAAGAGCTTACCTGCAAGATACTGCTATTTTCCATAACCTGCAACCAGCCAGAGTCCTGGCAGGCTGCACCGAGCTGTGTGCTGTCAGTGGAGAGGGCAATGGGGAGCCCCAAGCTGAAGGAGACACCACAGAGCAGGTACATCAGGGAGGAAACCTGAGTCCCAGCTCTCAGCTAAGTCCCTGGCTCTGCCTTACACTGGGAAATGAAGTGATGCAACTGAGATGCCCAAACACACAAAAATATTCCTTAGAAGTTAGTGAAAATCTGGAGAAGGCTAAAAAGCACTAGGGAATTACATGTTGGGCCTCAGCTGGAAATTGCAACTGAGCAAAGAGCCTTGGTAAGCCACCCATGGCCATCAGGAAGGCAAAGTCATTCTGTTGTCATATCTAACAAGCTGCTGCTGGATGGGATGTAGGTAGGTATTAAGGAAATACCTTAATATCTGAGCTCACCTGCAATGTCTTTAGCCTTAGAGACTGGTTGTGATTTTGAAAGAAAAAATAAATCCTCCTCTAATATCTGAGCTCACCTGCAATGTCTTTAGCCTTAGAGACTGGTTGTGATTTTGAAAGAAAAAATAAATCCTATGTACTTTCTGGGAGGTTTCTTGCTAATGAATAAACAACCAAACTCAAACAGATCTGCATTGTGACAGGGTAATGAGCTAATGGGGAATGAATACTGCAGTCATGAAATCAGTGTCAGAATTAAATCAAACAGTGAATTAACAATTAAATATTAACAACTGATCAAAACACCAGATAGACTGTAAGCAGGATCTGAATGATGAAGCAATGCAGCATTGGACTGGTTGTTACAAAACATTAACCCGGCAAACCTAAGGCTTGCTGTGACCTTTTCCGGGTGCTCTTGTGCAGGAGATAGATCCTCAAAAGCTATCCTAGAGTGTGGCTAGAACAGGAGCACAGTTCAAGAAGTAACCTTAATTCTACAGAGATACTGAAGAAGAGAAAGCCTCACAAATGTTTATGCAACATTCTTTTTATACAGGTATATTTAAGGATGATGCACCCTGAGTTAAGGTAGTATTTGGGATATGCATGTGCCTTATTTGTATACTCCCAGGAGGAGCATGGGGCTGGAAGGACTAATGACACCAGTCCTCTATATTGACCCCTGACCAGGGCACGCACGTTTAACCCCAAAGTGTCCACTGAGCCACTGCTTGGTATGACCCACCTGCTGCAATTCTCAAAACACCTTCCACCACCTTGAAACCAGCTGAAGACCATTAGGACAAAAGCCCAGAAGTTTTCTCAACAACAGCTTACAGGTGAAAAAGAACAGGAGAAATCAATTACACCTGCATTAGCAGGCGATCCCAGACTATTTCTCCTTTGCTAAACAAGAAATAAATCTTCCCAGCAAGAGATAATCTTCTTGCTTCAGAAAGAGCTACAGGAAAAAAAAAAAAAGCAACAAGAGGCTGGCGGGTGTACCTGAGTGTTAGTGGTGAGGGCTAACGCCCTGGCTGCATAGTCTGGGAAGGATTTGATTCAGGATTTTGGTCCAAGTGATGATGTTTTTGCTCAGTACCTCCTTCAGAGGAGCGTCTCTGTGCTGGGTGACTCATGCTGGGGTGGCCCACAGCGTTAGAGCCCTTGAGGGCAGTGAGGCAGCCATAGCTTCCCTGGGGAGGAGCAGCGATGAAGGCATCAGAGCGGGGATGAGGGCATCAGAGCAGGGGCAGAGAACAGCTTTTCCTCTGCTGTGGATTCATCCTCCCTCTCCTTCACGGCATGTCCTTGAAGGACGAGGAGAAGAGAGGCACAGCCCAGGAACCAGACCCACAAACAGCTCCAGTTTCCCTTCCCTGACATGGCATACCACCTCCAGCCCTTCCATGCCAAAAGCCCCACAGTAAATACATGTTTCTGATGTGACTGTGAAAAAACTAAAAAAAAAGTAATAAAATAAAGGGCTCTGGATGCTGCTTTCTACAATAACAGGCAGAAATTCCTATCACCTCCAGATCTCTTTGTACATTCTTGGTGTAATCCGTGAATTCATCACATCGCTCATAACTCTCGTACTCCTCATCTCCCAGGACTTTGTGAAAAAGCCTCCGTCACTTCTCCTACTGTGTTTACATCTGTTCAATACAGCTCATCTGTTGGCAATAAGTTGCCTTCTGTTTGGTTAACATAAATGTCTGCCAACCAAAGCAGCATGAACTCTGCAGGCACAAAGCCTCCTTTGCCTCAGCTCTGCTGCAAGGGCTCTTGCTGAGATTGTTGTGTTACGGTCTGAGCCTCGTGAAGGTATCAGAGCCTGTAGCAAAGCCATATGGACCTGCTGTTGTCCCGTCTGTCCCAGCACCTGAGTCAGGATTGGGTTTTGTTTTCACTCTTGCTGGTCAGTTCTGTGCTGTTGCTCAAGATGCTGCCTCTAGGACAATCCACGAGAGGACTTGGTTCCTCATCTTCCATTGTAAGGGGTATCAGAGGTACCCTTTGGGACACAGCCCACTCCATCCACAGCCATCCCATCTCCTTCTGGTCCTCATAACATAAAGATTCACTTCGTATTGCCTGGAGGGAGGAAGAGAATTTCTCTATCCATTCCCCCCACAAAGAGGTCAGTGGAAGAAGCCTACCTCTGGTGGAGCCTCAGCACTCATGGGTGTGCATGCCCTCCTGAGACTCCACAGTTGTTTCTCCACTCCAGGTATATTTCTGTGCTGAGATCCATGACCATGACCACATGATGTGGTAACCATGCTAGAAAGGACTGGATTTGGGCAATTCCTACCAACCCTAAGAAAACTGTGTTTCAGATTCTCTTTCCTTCAAAAGCATGGAAGAACTTTCTCATCCATTCTTAGGGAACCCACACTGGGTTTTTTTCACCCACCTTAGTGAAGACATGGCTGATGCTGTAGCCTCACCCAGCCTATGCCAGCTTAGATTCAGCAGGGGATAGCAGTCCTGAACTGGATTTAAATATCTTTCGATAGAAAGGGACAACAGATTTTACTATTGTTTATCCTGGTTTCTAGCTGGTATATACATGCTGTCATGCACAAGATTGTATCTTGGATCTTCACTCACTCTTTGTCCAGGCAAAATTTTTACTAAGCAGAAAGAAGCTGTCAATTTCCAGATCTCAGTGGGTCTGGAACATCTGTAATGTACATTTTAACACTTATTGAGAAGGACTGTATTTTTCAGGGAAGAATTCACCTGAATTTGCAGCATTTCCTCAGCGCAGAGGTTCATGGGCCAAAGAGAGGGCCAAGCATTTAACACAGCTCTTCATCTCCTGCTGAACTCTCCAGCTGCCTTTCAGAGAAGCAGACCCACATGCCAGGTGCACGGGGTCCAGATGTTGCCCAGACAATCAGTCCCTCTCTTTGCCTCTATTTTCTGCTTTGTATGTTCTGTCAACACATTGCCAGACATAGAACAGATCCATCTTGCAGTTTGGGGATCTTCACGCTGAGCACTGGGGTCTGATCCAGGAGCAGCTGATTTATGTCACTTGTGCTGATAGTGTTGAGCCAAATGCTGGAAGAGTTTGTGTTGGTTATTTCAGTCCATGCTTATCCAAGCGGTCTCATCACACAAGACAACAGGAATCCCTAAAGCAAGAATTCCTTGGAGATCAGTTTCTTGAAAGAAGGGGGAGTTTTCAAGCTCTCATAATGCAAACATTGTAGCATACAGTACATCCATGAAATTTAACTTTACATCTGCATCACAAACACAGCAGCTTGGGTCTCTCCACAATCCACTGCAAGCAGAAGTAAAGCTCTTCTTGGACCACTCACCTCCTCCTCACACTCTTGTGTCCACTGCGTACATTTTGGCAGTAGCTGTTTGAGAGGCTGGCAAATGCATATTTGTTACAATTGTCCCAGCAGAGGAATAGCCTTTCCTCAAGAAGTAAGCAGAGTGGAGTCTTCCAGAGCTGGTCTCTGTGAGGCACAGGGAAAGAAATAGGATCTGTTAATGAGTGCTTGGTGACTTCCAACTGCAAAGCTCGAAATGCAGAGAAAGTAGCACTCCAAGATATGACATAATAACACATTTTATGTCATACTGCTTACACCTCATCTCCCATCTCACCACCTTGATGGGCTTTCTAGGGCTACAGAAATAACACTATTCCCATGTTGCAGCTGAAGATATTGCTACTGGGGATGAGCAACCATCCTGAAGAATGTCCCTGAAGGACTTCCCCCACCCAGTGTGCCTGTAGCAGGCCCTGAGCAATGGCTCTAGCTCTGAACTGTTTCAGCCCTGCCACGGTTCCTCACCTCTGAACAGGTACATGCAGCAGGTGAGCAGGGACCCAGATAAGAAACAACCCAGTGACCCCGCCATGCCGAGCCAGCACGACCAGCCAAACTTGTACTGGATGCCCAGAAACACGTTGTGGAAGATCAGAGAGGAGCGCTCCACGTAGACATCGACAGCGTACCACACCGAGCCGGTAATGCCTGGGAGACCTGCAGGACAGGAGGGAGGTGCCACACAGAGCTCCCAGATGGACCACAAGGAGATCACAACCATAAAATCTGGAGCAATAGCCTTTTGTCTGCTGGGTCAGACTTTAGGATGGACAGGTTTTGACCCCTGTTCTGTCTCAGCCTGGTCACTGGTGGATTCATCCTGGTTCCTACTCTACTTATCTCAGCTGGAGGCCTGTCAGGCAGACGCTGTACCTTGTAGCTTGGCACTCACAGACACCATCAGAGAAGGTTGGCAGCACTCAGGTTTCTGCATTGAAAGGCAGAAACCTCCTCCATTCTCAGCTCATTTATCAACTTACTGTGAAGTTACTTCAAGAATTTAATTTTCTAATCTGTTTTGACTTTCAGAACTTTGACAGCATTTTTCAGACAAGCTTTGGGAGAATGTTTAAAAGAACTTTTCAAAGTGCTCCAACATGTGCTCCCAGTAGCAGAGCTTATGTCTGAGCAGAGGTAGGTGCTCAATATTGGCATAAAGTCAAACGAAATTACTTGGTACTTAGTTGGCAGTCTATTTATTTTTGCATTTAAAATTCTCCCACTGGCTGTAACAGCAAAGCACCTCAGTCAATTGGGTATTTATCACCTAGGAGGGACAGATGTGTTATTATCCTTTTATTAGAGATTGGCCGTGGAGATTTCAGGCTAAATGACTTGCCCAAGGTCACAGGATCTGTGGCAGAGCCAGGAACCGAATCAGGATGCTGGGGCATTTCTAATCCTTCAGTGACTAGGCCTCTTTGCATTATCAACACTTGACTTCTTCACAGTAAAACAACAGTAAATGGAAGTCAGTCAACGCAGAACCGAGTTGATGTACTTTAGAAGTGACCTGGTCAATACATCAAATGAAAGCAGGTAAACCCAACCATGTGCTGTTAGGGGCAGGCAGTGAACAGAGGAAGGTGTATTGTACAAATAAAACAAATAAAGATCCTTCCTGCATTCCTTACCCTCAAGAAAATCAACAACTCCTCTCTCCAAAATAAGAGGAGGGTTTAAACCCTCCCCCATTAGCCAAGGGGTGTCCTGCAGGATGGGGCACAGCAGGGGAGTACCTGCAATGAGCAACATAACTCCAGACACCAGGCAGATACGCAGCTTGATGAGTGGCTCATCGGGAAGGAATTTCACACAGTCCAGTCCCAGGACAAGGAAGAGAAATCCAAATCCTGCCAGGATATCTGCTGTGATCATCATGGCTCGGGTCAGCACCAGCTTCACTGTAGGACAAAAAAACAGATCATTCTGGTGCATGAGGAGTGGAAGTGCTGGTGGGTAATGGGATGAGATCCCACAGGAACATTATTTTCTTGGGCGAAGTTCTCTCCACCTTCCCCTGGTGGAGAATACCTCACTGAGCAAGGAAATATGACTCTAATGTGTATGTGCACCACATTATCTGTCAGTGAGTAGAACAGATGCTCTTTTTGGCTACACTTAGGTGTCCCCACCACTTGTAGAAACATCTTTGACATACCAGGGTGCTCGGCGTAGATGGAGTCGTATTCATCACAAGTTTGGATCCCATCAAAGACGTTTGTGACACATTCCCACCACAGGCCACGGCATTTTGTACTCACCTGTGGATTAAGAAGAGAAAGAAGTCTGTAAGTTAATATATCCACCATCACAGTGCATGGTAAGCTGGGCCCTTCAACAGAAATCCTGGTCCAGTTATGTTGATGGCAAACCAGAGATGTTGAGCTTGAAGAAGAAAAAGAAGTGTCAGGATGGAGGAAAAGAACAATGCTTTCTTTGTCTCTGCTAATGGTTTTAAATTAAAGCAAAATAAAGTCAGACTAGACATCAGGAAAAAAAAGCTTCCTATTGGTAAGCATAAAAATTCTGAAAGAAATTTCTGGGAGGAGCTGGCGGGTGGCTGACAGGGAAGATCTAAGAGCAGATTTGATCACTCCTTGCCAAATGCTTGTCTAGGTTGAGCTGGGCAGGGCTATGAACCGGATGACCTGAGACTTCGTTGTCTGTGCTCCCCTCACACCATCCTCCTGCCGAGAAGGAGCAGCTCAGAGGGGATCATTGCAGGTGCTGCACCAGCAGCTGGGTGCCCGCAATGGGAGGTGGCCACAGCGTGGTAGAGGAGTGCTTTGCTGTGGATGTGAACCCCTCTCCACACACGTGTGGAGGGCTGCCCCCAAATGACTCACCCCTAAACACTGGCTGGAAAATGAGAGACAGCTGGAGCTGACCCTGGCCCTAGGGCTCCCGGTGCGCTGCCGGCTATGGGACCACGCGTGCCACACTCATCCTTGAGACATCCAGACTTGAGCAGACATTGCAGTAGCATCATGGCTCATCACCTCTATTGTCCTGAAGCCGTAGATACCATTCCCGGCCCAGCCTTCCATAAAGCACTTTAATATGGGAGGTATTTTCATTACCAATGCAAATATGGCAACAAGCACCTCTAAAACATTCCTGGAATTGCTCATACAAGGAGTAGAGTTAATGTCGGTGCAGCTTTGGACTCCAGCCTGCCCTGCTGCTGCCAGCGACACCTGCTGCAGCTAATAGAAGGAGAAACTCTCCCTGGTAATGGGTTTCATGCAGGGTAAAGGGACCGGGCTTGCTTGGATGATGCAATAAATTCATCTTTCGTGCACTGTGTAAATCACAAAGCAGATAATAACATATCTGAGCCACTTAATAAAGTCTTATTTAGGAGGTACTGAAGTCTGTAGCCAACCGCAATATTTTCTCCACCTTACAATTTCTGAGACAAACTGCACACCTTCTCTGTGATACAGCACTGTGGACAAAAGGTAAAAATGGCAAAAAAAAAAGACACTATTTATGTTTGAATGAAAATAATCTACACCGTTTTTTCATGAAGATGAAAACTACTTAACATTGCTGAGAATTCTGAGGAAGGTTTAATGAAAAATATCACAAAAAAATGAGAAGCAGTGTTGGAAAAAACTGTTTTCATTGATTCTGTGTTTTTCAAATGAACAGTGTCATGTAAAAAATTTGCCATGTTTATATCAGATGTAAGTTTTTACCATGGCCTTCTTAAACCAGCTGCAGCTCCTCTTCTGACTTAACTCACCACTAACATGAAATTAGCATATATTTATTAAATCATATTTTGTTCCACTTGTATTTATATAATTTCATGTTCCTCCCAAACCACCATAGGCTTATTCATACTATTCTGTATTCAGCTAATACTCTCAGTTACTTCCTCACTTGCTCGCATTAGTATTGTTTTTTAAATCTTACAAGCAGCATCTTCTCCTAAATTGTTTATAGAGACTAAGAAGACTCTTAGGTTTCGTCAGCCTCCCAGCAAAACAGAGGTTTTGAGGTGCACCAGTTGTGATCATGGTCTAGTTTGCAAAACCCCCTCCCCAGACTAGAAAAAACTTGATAGCTATTTTGTGTTTCTTGGAATGTTTCAGTTGTCACCTACTCCTGCTAGCACTGAACATGGGCAGAAGCAGGGGTAAATGTCTCATTGCCTGGTGAAGGAGGGATGGGAACCGACAGAAAGGGAATGCATGGCTGGTCTGAGCCAATGCTGAGCTATTCTATATTCTGTTATCTGCCTCTTAACCTTCTTGGCCACCCCTTACTCTGCTCTGCTTTGTGCACCGTTTGTCCTTCTGGTTGATAATCTGCTCCCAAACCACCTTGGGCATCATCTGCCCTTGCGCAGACAGCACAGACCCTCAGGCACATGGGAACTTGCTGCTATAAATGGGAGAGGGGTCAGGGCTGGCTAGAATGTCATACAGGGGCATGGATTTCTCCATCCCATGGCTGAACTTGTGCACCATGTTTGTAACACTAATTCCCCCGTCACCTCTTTCTCCCCATAGCAAATCTGCTCCAGCTTTCCTGGGCCCATCCAAGGACTCCCTGAGAAGGTAAGCATCACAACCAAACTCTTCGTCTGCCACTTTGATTACAAAACACGTTGCAACGACCTGCTTTCCCTAACACAAGTATGCATGTAAAACATGAACTGCATAATGACTGTAATATATATAATTATATCCTATGCATAATGTATAATTAATAGTAAAATAATTCTAATACAAAAAAAAATATGACAGAACAAGCACATACTTCCCCTTCTGGGGAAAGCGCAGAAGACAAACATGTGAGCAGTGTTAGTCACAGTGTTTTACCGCACAATAAAAAGGTGCCAACATACAATGATTACAAGCCCAGCACGAGAGTACAACAGGCAGTGTTTAACAGTAGTGGTAATATTTTTAATCCGCCTGCAACAGGGAGGGACTGTGTACACAATACAGTGCTTGTTGGGAAGCAGATTATGGGTTTTTTCCTGCTCAAACCACTGCAAAAATTGATCCAGGCTTGTCTTGATGCTCACATGGAGTGCACCAGCTTAAACCACTTCTTGTGTTGCCATAACCTGGTTGTTTCTGAAGGGGAGGCAAGGGGCTGTGAGAGCTGAGCACGGGCCTGGGCACCTTCTGCTCCTGGTGCTCCATGGCTTCTTTCTCCTGGGCTGCTCCTCTCCAGTGGGACCGGAGTGAGGACTTCATCTTCCCCAGCTGCTGGGACCAGGGTTAAAGCCAGGTGACTTTCTCTGCTGGAGGATTGGAGTTCAAGGCCAGGCTGGATGGGACTTTGAGCAACCTGCTCTAGGAACAGGTGTCCCTGCCCGTGGCAGGGGGGTTGGAACTCGATCTTTAAGGTCCCTTCCAAGTCTAACCATTCTGTGATTCCTTTCTCCTAAAGTCAAAGTTGCCAGCAGAAAACAGGAACCACTGTGGACTCCACACCTTTCTGGCCATGGATGATTTACCTGCATTCTCCTGTTTGAGAGGCAGTGAGTCATTAAGGCCATTAAGGAGATCAGTGGTCAGGTATTAAGGCTGGGGGCACTTTTCTCCATTATTTAGTATTCACACTCAGAGCAGGAATGTGAGAGTAGTGGCTACTAATAACCAAACTGGGTGTTAATGGAGCGCTTCACCACAGCCCAGCACAGATGCCTTTGTGCCAAGAAGACAAGGTTACGCAGCCTCAGGGTAAGGGACTGGGTCTTTCCTGGACTCCCTTTGCTCAGGAGCTGGGTTTCCCTTTTCTGTTTTTCCCACAATCTGGGATCCATTTGGTTTTTCAGAGTATGCTGATAACTTCAGCTGACTGTTGACAATTCACATTTTCCTGAAGTGAATCTAAAATAGCTCTTAAATTAAGACGATAAATGAAGAGCGGTATCCCAGCCAGCTTCAGTGGGTGCACACTGTTCTCCCTGCGAAGAGGCTCACCAGGCAGACACACTGACCATCTACAAACAGCTTCCAGGGTGGGATTAGCAGTCAGATTGTTAGGAGTTACTGTGGCATAGAGGAAAAAAAAGCTATTTTCCTTGTAATCAGCTTTATCCTTTTTTCCTCAGATAATTCGTCACTTGATGTGATGCAGCTGAAGGTTGCACGGCAATCACTCAGTGCTGAGCAGCTCTTCTGGCTTCCTATGCTGATTAGCAGATACAAAGTCTCCTCCTGGTATATTCACCCAAACTCTCCTTTGGCTTGCAGGGTGTCCACCTTCACTGCATGAAGCACCCAGTTTGCCAGAGAGCAGATTCCTACACTGTGGACCTCCAACTCTTCAATGTACTGAAAGTACTGGCTGCTCTGGGAAGAAAAATACAAACTTGCAGTACTGAGTGCTGGAGAAATAGCAGTGGTTTCGGGTCTGGAGTCTCTGGGGCACACCTTGCATGGAAGTGGCATTCTGTTCCCTTGTTTGCAATTTATTTTTGCCAATAACTTTCTCTAACACGAGAGTGTTGCTGTCTGCCCAAGAAGATATTTTTGAGTGCTGGATCTGATGCCAGTCCCCATGGTCCTCATAAATTTCTGCTTGCCCTATAGCTCAATGGCTGTTAGGAAAAAGACTTGAAGACCATAGTTGTACATGCTGGACTTTTCCATCAATAAGTCTGTTCTACAGAACTAGAAACATCTCCAAAATATTCATGCAGGCTGGAGATGCAAGATAACTGTACTCAAGTTCATGCATATTTAGACCTGGAGCATGTAGACCTTTCTTGAACTTACCAAGTGAGAGCAGATAATAAAGTCTGGCAGAGAGAATTACAGAAATTACCACCTTCATTTCATTTTCATTCGCTTTCATGCAGCACAACAGGGAAAAAGTAGATGAGAGTGCAGCAATGATGCCAGGAACCAAACTCTCTCTAGGACACATTTGTTTTGGTGATCAGGCTCTCCTTACCCCGATCTTACCTCCAGGGAATCATCAGCGTTCACCATCCAGCAGTCCGTCCAGGTAGATGCTATTAAAAACCCAGTAGAGAAAAAAGCAAAAACACAGCCTGCATACTGGAGGAAAAACCTCATGCCAGCAGGTGATCAGCACTTCCAGGGGGGTGAGAAAAATACTGCCCAGCCCTTGTTCTTGAAGCTGGTGGAGAGGCAGAATCCAGTGCCCTGGGTCACTACCACCCTCTTCCAGTAGCCACAAACAGTGGGAACTTCTCACTTCTACAGATGCCATCCATTAGTGATGGCCACAGGAGCAAGGCTGACCTGCAGTGGGGATGGGAGGAGGGCGAGAGCACCCACGGGAGCTGCTGCAGCCAATCCGCCCTGCACAGGTAAAGCTTTTGTCATGCCTGGCTGAAGAAAAATGGGGCTGTGAAGAAGTGGCATGCAGGTAACTGGAGTCCTGGACTTGCAAGGGAAACAGGTGTCATTGCAGGTGTTGGCAAAGTAGGGATTAGAAAAAAGTCAAAACTTGTTCTTCAGGGCAGAAGTTTTGAGCACTGCTAAGGGACACACAGGAGAGCTCTCATGGACACACAGTTATTCCTCTATATTGGTTCATGCCTTAGCAGTGAGCAACTAGAAAGTGTCTTTGTGTAGATCCCAGGCCCTTTGGTTACCCTGATGGTATCTGATGCAGTGATGATCTAGTTCAATGTAGGAATGTCACTGGAAGGGAAGGGAAAAGGCAGCAGCGACGGGCCTTCAGAGCCAACAATGACAACCATCTCAGCTCAGTTATGGAGCTCTGATTTCTACATTTAAACCAAACCTAGACACTTCTCATGCCCTGGACTTCAATATATTCTTGGTCTAAGTCCAGCTCCTCTGTGGGAATCTTGAACTTTTCAAGCCAGTGCTAGTTTAAGGGGCTTTACTTGGATTTTGCCTGCTTGCTTGCTGCCATTGCAACCTTCCTGCAGGACTCCCTGGGTGAGCAGGGGTCACACAGGCTGCCGAGGACAGAAGGACAGAGCCTCTGTAAGGAGGCTTTTCACTCTCTCACAGTGCTGAGAAACCCAGCAGGGCTCCAGGGCACCTTCCAGGAAAACCAAGGGAGAGCAGGACTTTAAATTCCTCCTATACCAAAGGTACAAATGCACAGAAATCATCATCCCAATGACCTTTATTTTTGAAAAGAGAAGCCATTAAAGACTGGAGAAACCATAAAATGCATGCCCCTTTTTTAGCAGACAAGTCTTTACCTCAAGGGCTGAGGAGCAGCTTCTCGCCCTGCTCTCAGCTCTGCTGGCAGTCTGCTTGCCCAAACGGATGGTGTCTGTCATCTCAGATGTCACCTCCAGATGGAGCCAATCGGTACTCAAAGCTTGCTTTCTCTTCTCCGAGATTTCCCTCCAAATACAACAACAAAAAGGAATTTTATTGTTCTTACAAAATATAACCCATATAATTCCTATAATAACCTCGTGAGGCAGTTTTACTGTCAGAATTAACAATCTTTTGCCTTGATCCCAGGATTACTCTGGGTCACATCATAAAAGAGGTCCTCAAGTACGTGCTTTGGGAGACACTAGCAAAAGAACAAAAGTCCCAGGTCAAAAAGCCAGGGTATGCAGGACTCTGCTCCTTTATCTTTTCTGCTCTCTGTTTTCTAATTCCATTCTTAGAAGCTGACAATTGAGGAACTTTCTCCTTCTCTGCCAGATATATTTCTTGGTGTGGTTATGTGAGTATGATGCTTTCTGCCGAGTTTTCTGGTATCCAAATGGACATCCACAGGGACACGACACTGGCCACACAGGTCCCACAAAGAATAATGACTTTCATTAGCCATATATATAGATTGCCTTGATATGAGACAGGTCCTAACAATATGCGTGATCTTCCTATACGTGTCTTGCCCTGTATTAACTAACCTGTGGCTGCACCAGTTTCAAAACAAGGTATCTTAGCCAGTTTTTTATTAGTAGTAACTCAGAAAAAGTGGTGTGGTGAGCTTATAAAAGGACTGGAAAATCTGAAAGAACCTTCCGTCTCGGATTAAGAGCAGAGTTTGACAGTAGCAGAGCCTGGATTAGCCAGGGAGATATACTATAACCATATAGATCTCCCTGCCTTCTCATTCTGCCCTGCACCCAAATACAAGCCTCCTTCAGAGAGGATAAGCCCAGCTGGGAAGAATGGGGCCGTTTTTCCTCATTTGGTGCATGGTGAAAGTGTGCCCAGTACAAACATGACAGAGGTGGAAAGCAAACCACTCCCAGGGGAAGAGCAGGACCACCGTAACAGCCACAGTGACGTTTCCAACATGAGCATGTCACATTCTGTTCTTCCAGCTTAGCACATCAGAGGTCCATGCATGCCAGCCCAAGGAGCAAAATCCACTAAAGGATGAAGGCAGCATGTGGATGTGCCAGTGCTGCCTGTGTTTCACTCCATCTCTCCATAGCTGCCATGGCAGTCCTGGCAAAGTCTTGTTTATTTTCCGCGTGCCCAGCAATTGGTGTTGCTGTCCCAGGTCCATCCACCTCTCTGTGTTCACCCTCCCTGCAGGGCAGGGCAGGTGAGTGACCCTTCCTAGAGCAGGATGCCGGGGCTTCCCTGGCCATGAGTCACCAGGGGACAGGAAGTGGCTTCAACACCAGCCATTTGCATCTAGCTCAGGGCTCATGAGCATCCTCAACTTGGTGGCAAAGCAGGTCAGGATCCTTCAGATTTCCCTGACTGCTCCAGAGTGTGCAATAAAGATGGTTGGTGATTAAATAAAGATGGTTGGTGATTTTCACCTGACAGAGAGGCCAATCCAATAGCTGATCCTTCATTAGGCCCATGTCTCCAACCAGTTCCATAGTAACTGCTAGAGTTATTAAAAAGAATACAATATTCTTATTCAGTAGAAACTGGCAAGGTACATATTTAATGCTCTTTATTTAAAACAAGTCAGCAGCTTCATGAAGCAAAGTCTGTAGCAGCTTCTCATCATACTCTGCTTTCTTAGCTTAGCATGACAGATGTCCCCTCAGCTTTGGAAAACAGGTCTCCCAAAATAACCTCCCAAGATGTCTTTGTATAGCCTAAAACCTGGCTGACACGACTCAGTGTAGCTTTCAAATGGATTTGTAGGCTGTACTATATGTGCTCACTGTATCTTATTCTCTTGGCTAGCCTAACATTTACAATACCACGACACTAACAAAAGCATTGGGGAATCCTCATATTTAATTATCAGAGCTTGGCCTTGTAGGGCTCTTAAACTGCCTGGTATCAATGCAGCATAACTTCACTAATGTAACAGCCTTATCACCTCGTCTACACACACTCCGAGCTAAGAGATGACTGCACTATGGGTCGATTGCTGTTATTACTCATTAACACAAGGTGCTCTGGGTTCTCCGTTAAAGGTAAGCCATTATATCACAGCCAGCGATAGAAACTACCGCCACTCTAGAGAGGATCCTAGCTGGTTTCTGCCTGTCTACCTACAAAACCATTCTTGCAGCTACACCCCAATGAGGTCGCAGTCCCGTGAGCATGAAAAGGTTATGTCCTTCCTTTACTTCCACAGTGTCTAATGTATAGTGTAACAGAGGGCCTTGAGCAAGAGGGAAGCAGTGATGCTGCACATTAATGCAGGAAATATGGACCTAACTGCAAGCAAGCAAGCAGTCAGTGGTGCAACTGTTGTGTTCAGGGCCTGGGGCTTGTCTGATGGGCACAGCTCGGGAGCCAGAGGTGATGGAGGGCTTCAGGAGGGGTTTCCCTAAGACCTCTTCTGCTATTGTGGAAGACTCCATGGGCTCGTCCACTCAGCTCTTCCCACTCCTCCCTTCTGGTTTTACTCCCCCCATTCTCCTGCTTCATACACCACCATCTACAGCCTCTATGTGTCTTCTTCTCCAGAGCAGTGCTCCTTGGATATGAGATGCGTATACACATTAATTACAGGGCAGTGCATGACAGCTGTAATGCACCACTCCAGCCATGACCACACGGCCCAAAACCCTTGGCTTTAGCTTGGTAACCCCAAGGAAAACAGTAAGCCTTCTGAACAACCTGTGACTTTTCAAGTAGGCAATATATAGGATTAAAAGAAAATAGGAAAGCAAAGGCATTTTCTAGTACATAGGAGCTTAAAGGATTGGTAGGTAAGAACCCTGTGTGTGTGTATGCTGTACACACAAGTATGATGCTTGCATACACTCCTTTAAAACAGTTTTTTCAAACACTCCAATGCAATAAATAATAAAGGCTGTTAAAATACCCCGCAACCTCCCTTCAGAACCATAAATACTGTTTTACAGCTGCCTATGAAACCCCACACCTGAGAAACACGTCATCTCAACGATGTATTACTAACCCCATTTCAGAGCTGGGGAAACAGAGGCAGTGACTCAGTACCTTAGATGGAGAGTGAGGTGTCACATCACAGCCCCCCTCCTCTTTAACACCAGGGCAGGCAGTAAGATCTTTATCAGTGAAAACATGAATGACCACTTGCTCGGGTTTCCTGAAAGCAGCCACCGAGAACACCCCGTGCCGTGGCTGCATACCAGCTCCACGCAGGCGTGTACGGGCAGAGGAGCCGGGCACTGGATTAGACACACCTTTTCTCGGCATGTCAGTAGTTCCAGAGAATAACCCTCGTCCCCAAGCAGCCCGGGGGCTGTTGATGCCCTGCCACGTCCCGCCGGCGTCATCCTCATCCAAGCGTGTGTTTCCCAGAGTGAGCCTGAACTTTCCCGTGCCCTGATGAAAAGGTGATAAAACGCGTGTGAAGCACAAGGTCCGTGCCACTAATAGCAACCGTGCGGGAAGGGAAGGGAGAGCAGGGCGAATATTTAGCTCTTTCCACAGAACCAGAGAAAAGCAAAGGAAGAAGGGTCCCATGGTGGAAGGGGTTTGCATTGTGTCTGTGCTCTGGCAGCTCCTTCTCAGAAACTCAGCCCAGGTTCAGCTGAAGCGAGAGGGACCATCGTACGTGTGTTTCACCCTGCAGCCTCTCCTGGCTCAAATCCAGCCCCTCTTGTGACTCACTTCACAAGAAACATCCGCTTCAGACCTCTGTGCCTCTCTCTCCTATTCACCAACCTTCTTATCAGAGCGTGATGAAAGACCCTCTAAGAGACTCATAGGAGGGGGGGATAAAAGGAAGTGCTGGGTTACAAACGCAGCTTGGTAACAGGATGTTTGATCTGTTATGAAAAGGCAAGGAGTGAAAGAGCTGAGGCTGGGAGAGAACTGTTGCTGCTGTGATTCACAGCCCAGGAGCACGGGACAGTTTTGGGACCTGGTTAGGTGAGCGTGGGAGTTTCCCTCCAGAGCTCTGGGGCTGCAACTCTCTTAAAATCAGTGTCTGCCCACCTGCCCAGTCCCTCCCCACACTCGCACTGTCCCCTTCTGTTTAATACCCAGCATCCAAGCTGCACACCAAACCCTGCCTAGAGCTGCCACAGTGACCACCAAGTCTGCTGTCCCCCCAGCCCCCACCCTGGGGCAAGGTGCTGTGCCCACAGCCGGGCTCCAGCAAGAGGGAGAAGCCAACTGCAAACACCCCGAAGACTCCCACCAGGCCACCCCCTCACTCCAGCCCTCTTTTCGCATGGGGAGGGGATGGAGCAGGGGTGCCTCTGCCCCCACCGGTGAGCAAACTAGTGTGAGCAGAGCCCCTCATGGCTCACATACACCCCATCAGCCTCTGCCCTCACCTTGCAGCTGTGCTGTAGGCTGGAGGACAAAACCGTGGAGGAAGAAGAGGAAGGAAGAGGAAAGACAGACTAATCCTTGACAGAAACTCCCTAAGGAATGGGGAGATGTGGGCTGAGCTGCAGCCCCAGCCCCAGGACAGGAGACACCAGTGGGTGACTCCAGCCTCCGGAGCTCATCTCATTTATACAGGGAGTGTCTTCAGAGGTCTCCTCTCTCCTGCCCTGTCCTCTCCCCAGTATTAGGGTCTCTGTGCACTGGGGGAGGAAAGCATGGCATGTCCTTTCCCTTTTTTTCCTATTCTGTCCCTATTGTGCCTTGGTGGTCATGGTTCACGTAGGTTCTCAGTTTCCCTTTCTGTGCTTTATGGAGATGTGTTGTTCCTCATCCAAGCTCTCCCAAAGGAGACCATCCCTCCGCCTGCTTCTGGCTTTGGCTTAATTTCTCCTTCTTTGTCAACAGCACAGGGTGTGGGCTCACCCGAGTGCTCCCAAATCACCCATCAGCCAAGTCTCTGTGTACATTGGGCTTAAGGAAGAGTTTTCATGAGCAGAGAGGAGAGACACAGCTGTGAAAGAAACACCTCCAGCCTCTGGCCTCTGGGCAGATAACTGGGGTTTTAAACTCCTTCTAGGCGTTGAAATAATGACCTTGGGTTGCCAATGTGCTCTCCCAGTCCTAATGATAAAGGGTGTGGTAGAAAGTCCGGGGGAGAAGCCCCTTCCCTCCTCCTCTGCCTTGCACACACATGCATGCACAAGCTCTGCTTCCAGCACAGATAAGTCTTGCACTTAGCAAAGGGTTTTCAAGAGTTTCATTCCCACATAGGCACTAGAATAACTGGCCACATTTAAAGACTTCTTTAAGTGTTTGACCCTGCTCCCCACTGGAAGATCCAGCCATGTGTGTCACAGCAACATCTACCAAGTGCTTCAGAAATACCTGGCTCTGTTTTCAGTGTCTTAAAGGGGACTGAAGCATACTGAATATCAGTACTTATAAATCCCATCCTACTGTTCCTCTCACTTTCAAGAGGCAACTACTAGTTGGAAGATGGCTGTACAGGTTCAGCATATCCATGAGGATGCTGGGCAATTTTTCACTGGTTCTGACCTCTCATAAGATTTTCTACAGCACAGTAATCTGTGTATCTTGAATTGTTCCAATATCCAGGTAAATTCCCCAAAGGTTAGGTCAAATAGATCCCTAGGGGAATTCCTAGCAATATGTGCAAGGGACTGAGTTTAGCAATCCCAAAAGAGACCTGAAACTTCATCTCACAGACTTATGTTGACCCTGAACAGACTGATCTACAAATCTTACAGCAGTTTATGGTAGAACCTTTCTAGGAGGGACTCTAGATCATTTTATCTTCCCAGCACCAATTATCTGACATGTCATAACGGCTGAGGAAATGGATAGAGGTTGTGGTCAAGGCTCAAAAAAGTGAGACATAGCCATATCCTGGGATGGGAACCTTTGAGCAATCTCCAAGATGCTGACTATGGCTTGGGCTTTTCCTTGACATGAAGGCTGCCCCAAAACCAGACCCACAGGTACTTGAACTTGATGGCTTAGTTCCTCATTGGGTAAGCAACATAAGTGGTGGTAACGCTGGCTGCATGGTGGTAACTCTGTCTTCAGTATTGATTTAAAAGCAGTTCCTGAGGAAGACTTCAGATCCAGTAATCAAGCATCCTCTCTTATTCCTCCTTCTATCTGTTTGTTATATCATTCCAATGCCCCCCTCCTTCCTTCATCTGATTCATCTTCCTTCACCTGACGTTCTTCCAAAGAAGAAGAAGAATATTTTTCAGTGGTGATTCTGAAGGTGATCAGATTCTTCACTTGCCAATCTCAGGAAATTCATTCAATAACTACACCATCAAGCTCATACATGAGCACAGTCATCCCCTATCAGCGAGTCCCTGGTGGAGACGTGGTGAGATATGGATAGAAATGTGATCCCTGATATAGCCAGTCCCTAGAGGACCAGGACCAAGACCTTGCAGGCATCAGAAACAGAGAGGAAACAGGATGGCTGGATGTCAAGGGTTAGATCTTCACAGAGCACATTCACTGGCGGAGCTGAGAGATGTTTTCCTAATTGCATTTAGAAAACTCTTCCATAGATGGTACCAGGGATGAATTTTATATTGTCAGGACCATGGTGTACATCTCTCATGGCTCAGGCACTGAGTGTGAAGCTCACACACACAGATCTGCCTCCCTCTCCCTCTCAGTCAGGCTTGGGTTTCACTTACCCTCATTACTCCCCCTCTCTGGCACTGTTGAGGTGCCCTGGGACCTCAACACCAGAAGATGAGGTGCTCTACCTGGCCCTACTGGGACATAGTGGGGAAAGTGGTTGCACTTTGTGGTTAACCCTTTCAACAAGGCACACTCTCGACCTGCCACTTCACTGCTGAGCCTCTTCCCTAGATTCCCCACCACATCTGTCCCATCATCTGACACCATGATTAGTTTCATACATTGTGAGAACGACAAATGATATAGAGCTACCTTCTACTGACAGCATGCAGAAGTAAGTTTAATAACTCGCTGCTTTCCTACCATTACTTCCTTAATACTGTGAAACTCATTGTTTCCATTCATTTGATTGTGTCTGACTTTTGTTTTCTCTCTGGCCTCTGGTACAAAATGTCCAGTGAAAGAACAATCCTAAAATAGAAAAATCGAAAGCAAAATAAATCCTACCGTAAGGGTCAAATCCCTTGGCTTCCATGGGATGGGTTTCATGCCGTGGAATCTCTATCAGAGCTTCCAGTATCACTTTGATAAACAACACATGAGTGGCCAAATGCAGGACCACCTTTATTTCTCAGCAGCTTGCTGACTTACACAGACAAGCCCGTTGGTCTGAGAGCTGTGGGTAATGACACACATGGTGCAGCTTTATACGTGCCAAACCCACTTGTTTAAAGACAGGAATGATTTCAGTGTTTTGGGGCATTTTGAGGGACAGTCTCAGGCAGTGTGGTTATTTGTGGGTTGCTGATTCAGGAGACAAGAAAAAACGAAGACAGCAGGTGAAAACCTAGAAGCTGGCGAGGAGACAGAATCCCTTCCAGAGCCCTCACCGGAGGGTGGTTTGGAGGAGAAGCCAGGAGTTCAGCCAGCCTCCAGCATCATGCAACTTCAGTGTGTTACATATAAGCATATTTTAACAAGAGCCAGATGAAATCCATCATGTGAAGAGCAGAGTGAAACTACTCCCAAAACCGCAGCTTTTTTACAGCCCCTGAGGAAACCTGAATGTTTGAATGACTGCAAGAAGAGAGTTGATCATTAGCTTGGTTTATCTCCAGCAGATTAGGAATTCCAGGTCATGTCTACTGACCAAACACAGAGAGGTCTATGGTGTTTCTGGCCCCCAAAATTTGAGAAGGAATAATTTGTGCAACCCATTTTAAATGTAAGTTTCACAATATAATCCCTGTGTGTAATCAGTATCAAATAAATCAACTTAGTCCCTCTAAGTGATGCTGTCTCCATCAACCACAAATTTTAATTTCAAAGTGGAAATCTGAGCTTTCCTCCTGGAAATGGAGATTTCAGTTTGGGTATGCAGGGAAAAAATCCGGTTTTGGTGCTCTTCACTATACTCTTGCCTTTAAAGCAACAAGAGTAATTTGGAGAAGGTCTTCTCCAGCAACCTTTTTCAAAACTTTGTACTGAATGGACAAAACTTTGCCCTGCAAAGCTGATGAAGGGTTAAGATTTCTTTGCACTGCTGTGCTCTCCAGCCCTGCAAGCTGTGATCTTTGGCTGCTTCAGCTGCTACCATGGTCAAACACAACGTCTGCCCCTCACTGCAGACTGGGTTGAACACAATCCTGACTAATCCCAGGGAAGATTTGCAGCCGCCTTAGATCCTCCTGACATCTGGGCAAAGACATCTGGGCGCTGCCTGCAAAACAATGCTTGGAGCTAAGGTTCAGCAGGGTTGTTTCTCCTGGGTGGATGGGGGAGTAAGTGGGAGAGAGAGAAGAAAAGACAGCCTGTAGATAAGCAACAAAATAATTTTAAAGTTTTTCTAGACAATGTAAAACAGA
This sequence comes from Calidris pugnax, assembly GCF_001431845.1. Taxonomy (NCBI): domain Eukaryota; kingdom Metazoa; phylum Chordata; class Aves; order Charadriiformes; family Scolopacidae; genus Calidris; species Calidris pugnax. The sequence continues at coordinate 6,488,848 of NW_015090872.1, read as the reverse complement.
GCTAAATGCAGGTGGTCCCACCAGTCTGTTCTTTTTCCCCAGAACCTTGTGGACATCAGCAAGTCACAGGGTTCAAAAGAAACAAGATGATGTACTTTCCCATGAAACACAGAGTAAACCTGCAAAACCCCTTGCTGCAGGATGGTGCAGGTGCCAGAAGTTTCAAAAAACAAACAGCCAAGTTTATGGAGGAAAAATCAAGTGAGTAAAATTAAAGTTAAAAGTACTGGCACTGGCTCAGGAAATATTCAGAGATTCATGGTGGGCTGTAACACATTTTAGGGTAGTCACTATATGCTTATGTGATTCCCTGGCTCTACCAGAGCCTGGCTGCCACCAGAATCCCTGGACTGAGTTGATGCCCTCTGGCCATTCCCATTTTCTGGTCCAAGTGTGGAGCTTGTGTTTTTGCTGTGCCTGCTCTGCGCACCTGACCATACTTATAATAACTTATAATTGGAATTAGATATTTCCCGCTAATACATCAGTTTTAGCTCAAGGATGAATTCAGGGCAGCCTGGGGGACAGCTTTTGGGGATACCAGGACAGAGGATTACATGTGACCCTGTGCTCTCCAAACACAGGCATTGTGCAGCGAGACTTTCCCTGGGAAACATCTGAGAGAAGAGGAAACCAGGCTGCTCACCTGCAAGTCCTGGCAAGTGTTAAAGCTTGTTTTTGCCAGAAAAGGAGACAGGTATCGTTCCCTACCCACAGAGCACAGATCTCTGCTGAGTCCGGGGGTGAGGCTGCTTGTCTGACTAACACCACCCAAAGGAGCGACATGACCAAGGAGTTAAGCATTTACTCAGTGCAGCAAGGACTGTTGCACGTGAGGGCTAGCTCTATAAACAATTAGAGGACTCTGTCTACCTGCAGATTAAAACATCCCAGTCTGATGGTGGTAGCTGCCTATAGACATGCCTCTTCTTACTTGATCCTGCTTTTGTAGCGGGCAAAAAATGAAGACTCACATGTTTACTTAAGAACAGACCAGTCAGTAAAGGCTGTCAGTACCTTTAGCCTAGAGAATACAGAGGAGATTGCAACATTTTGGATAAACCCAGGTCTTTCAGCTGAGATTAATGACCTGAAGGAATGGTATTTCCCCAAAAGTCAGGTAGAAAAAGTAGGTGAAAATAGAGCGAAAACTCTTTGGGACTTCCAGTGAAAAAAAGAATCTTAGGCAGAGGAGGAAAGGCTATGATTATGGAGTGAAAAGGCCATTTATTTTGACTGTTGAACCAGTGCAGAAAATCATCTAAAGAAAAGAAATAAGATATTTCATGTCTGAAAGAAAGGAAGGAAGTCCAGAAGAGGAGACTCAATACTCTTAGAGATGCTGTAAAATTCTCTGCAAATTCCAGAGCACTGAGAACACTGATGAGTGATGAAGGGGAAAAGCAGAGTTTCAGTGTTTATCTTGCTCTGCAAATTCCTTGTGTTGCCCACAGAAAGCATCACCGGGTTTTGAAATCTTTCATGAAACATGAGTAAGAGTATCAACTTCAAATTGTACCTGGAAAGCAAAGTATAAATTGACCATTCATTGGGGCGGGACTCCGCGCACAAGGAGTTTATACGGGTTGTCGGGGTGTTTAATGGTGAAAGAGACACGAGAACTTGACTCCAAGCTCTCACTTCCACAAAGCAAGATGTATGCAGTGAACTTGTGCCTAGAAAGTGTACACAAAGGCACAGGGAAGATCCTGTGCTGCAGCCTACGTGGACTCTGGGAGGTACAGGAGCACATGGGTGTATCTCAGTATCGCCTTTCATCAGCTTTGTCTGACCCAAGGCCACTCTGTCACGCATTCACCCGGCACAGCACCCATCAGGGACAGAGGAGCAACGGGACAGCTGTACAGACCCTCAGGAACACAGCACCCACCTCCAGGCCACTGAAGACTGTAATCCCACAGCACCCCTCACAGAATAAGGGTCTGTCACCCCTCACAGCTTCAGACTAAGCTCCATGGCCTTCTGGAAGAGGAAAAAACACAGCGTAGTGTCCTACTCTATGTCCAAGCAGTCAGACTCACACTACTGACAGATTTGGCACAAACTGGCTCAAAGATGCCACCAGGACACAGCCTAAGGCCAGCTGTTCCCAAGTACAGGGTGGGCAGTGATTGCAGTCCTTCCAAGACCCAGCAGCATGGTCAGAGTGTTAGACCACACAGCACAGGCTTGCATGCCTGCTACATGTGTCTCCTCAGGACCACTCTTGATGTCCTGTCCAGTGCAGTGCAATCAGATTGTTGCCACCCAGGACTCCTCCCTGTACTTTCCTAGAAGGTTCAGTAGAAAGCCCAAGTCTTTCCCCACAAAACATCTCTGTTCCCCCTCCTGGCTGCTCCTGGCTCCTCTGGCTCCTAGCCAAAGGATCTAAACCTACTAAAAGTGTCTTTGAAACTTGTACGCCTGTCTGGAGGTGACCTCACACTGCAGGAGTCAGTGATGAGCTGCCTGCTCTGTCTGGGGGGGTGGTAGGAGGGTCAGGAGAGGGGTGAGTCACTTAAGCACTCTAAAGCACCTGGGAAGACTGCACATTCCTTTGCAGATGGACATTATCAGACTGATATGACTACCCAGACATCAATGATCAAATCCAGACACTCCTAACCCTATTCTCCTCAGGTTAGCATGGGTTTCTGACCTGCCTCTTCATCAGCCAAGGAATTGTTCCTCCAGGGACCAGTTCCAACAGCCAGCACCACGCTGGTTTCTCTACTCCCTGTATCAGGGTTCTTGATGAATACACAAACAGAATCATGTACTTTGTTATCTCTGCATTGGCAAAGAAAACTTTGTTGTTTTCCTCTCCTTCACTCCCAAAGCTGTAAAACTGGGGTCCACAGAGACCCGGGAAAACACCGTTTCTTCAGCTGCAGCTTCACAGCTCCCTAATTCCTTCACAAGTGAAAAAGAACACGCCTGGTAAAGTTTGCTACCAGGTAACTCGGCTGGATTTCGTCACACCAGCGCTGCTGGCTGGACGTTGGGGACCGGCAGCTGCGAGTGTTTTCAGAGCAAACCAGCCCGGCTTTGTCTCTGCCCGGTGTGGCGAGATTGCAGTTGCTTTTCTCCCCTTTGACCCCCCCGGGTTGCGCAGGACCGGTCAGGTAATCACGAGTCTGTTTGTTTGTCTATTTGCAAATCTCAGGAAGCAGCTCCAGCAAAATCTCCCAAGTCATCAGAATGCAGCAAACCACCCTGTCAAAACAATACAACCCCATCCCTACCTCCAGCAGGACGTTTATCAGTAATTATCACCTGTTTATCTCGGAGCCCGGGATTACGGCAGGTCCAGGCTGAACATCACCTCCAGGGAGCCCCTGGTGAAGGCAGGCAGGACCACGCACACCATGCCGAGAGCTCCCCGGGCCCTCTGAAGGAGACACTGTTTCCTCACCCTGCCTGTTCTCAGTCCGGATCTGTCCATATTCAAATATTCACGTAGGAGAAAGGGAAACTATAGCAACTGGACAAATACACACTCAAGAAAGAGGACACTCCTTCCTGGTCTGCAGTTCCCTTGTTCAATAAACTGTAGTAAAACACTGAAGCATTGAAAAATCAAAATTTCTCCTTTAAGAGAAACGCAGTAACACAAAGATGTACAGCACATCATCTTTATTAAAACAATAGACTCCAAAGTTTGGATTTAGGGTTCTGGCAGCATTTGTACATGGATGATGAGTGTTTGCTCAGCTGCCTCTTTGAAAGCCCTTTAAAATCATAGGAGTGACAATTTCCATGAGTTCTCTATTGCTTCCTCTGCAGCAGTTCACTCCCGCGTGTGTGGGGAGCTGGGCAGGGAGGCTGCCAGGTGGGAAACGCTCTGCTGCCCTTGCCTTGCGGTGACGGCACTGGGGTGGGCTGGAGAAGGTGGGTCACACAGACACCAGCAGGACAAGTAGGACTGGCACAGCCCCATGTCCACCTTTCCTGTCCCATGGGGCGCAGGGAGGGTGTCTTCACCGAAAGGGAAGTTTATAGCTCCGGCTGTTAGAGGAAAGCAACAGGTAGCAAGAGCCGGGGAAGCTGAGTGGGGGTTCATGCTCTCAGGGCCTCCAGCTCTAGAAAGGGAGAGACCACCTGCACAACCAGGGCACCCTTGGGAGGTGCCAAAACATCCCCTGGCACGCCCCGTGGGGGACAGAAGGGACAGTCCCACCAGCCGTTTCTCCAGAGGCAGGGAGGGGGAGTGTGTGCGCCGGGGGGTGTGGGTGGGAGCGAAACCCTGTCGGAGGGGGTCACTCCCGGGAAGGTGGGGGTGACATTTTGCTGCCCCCCTCACCACGGGGGTGTCGACATCCCCCCCCCTCGACGCTGCGCTCCAGGGAGGAGAACGAGAGGAGCGGCAGCGGCCAGGGCGGCTTCACCCCGGGGGAAGGCGAGGGGTGGGGTGGGTGCGAGGTGCCGCGTCCCACCGCGGAAAACCCCGCGCGGGGCGGGGCGGGGGCACTGTCGCCAGGGGGCGCCCTTTGCGCGGCTTTATAAGGTGCGCGGTGGGGGGGGCGCGGGCGGCAGTGCGGTGCGCGGAGCCGGGCGCGAACACTCGCTTTCCCTCGCAGCGACCCTCCGCCGGCGCGGAGCAGCCGCTTCCCTGCGCTTCCCTCCCCCCCATCCCATCCCGGCCCGGCTCCGCGCAGACATGGCCAGCGGGGGATTGCAACTCCTGGGCTTCGTGCTGGCCTTCCTGGGCTGGATCGGCATCATCATCAGTACCGCCATGCCCCAGTGGAAGATGGCATCCTACGCGGGGGACAACATCGTCACGGCCCAGGCGCTCTACGAGGGGCTGTGGATGTCGTGCGCCATGCAGAGCACGGGGCAGATCCAGTGCAAGGTGTACGACTCGCTGCTCAAACTGGAAAGTAAGTAGGGGGTTGGGGGGTGCGGGTGTTTAGGGGTGTTGTCGGGGCTGGGGGTGTCCGTCCCGTCGGGGTCATCCCCTCCGCCCCAGTGCCTCCGGTCGGAGTTGGGGGTATCGGTCCCGACTGTCCTGTCGCTCCCCCCCTCGCCCAGTTCCCGCCCCGCTGGGGCTGCCGGTGCCGTCGGGTCTCCAGGTCTCTGTCCCGTCGGAGTTGCGCCGCCCGTCCGTTCCTTCGGGGGTGAAGGTGCAGGTGCAGGGCTTGAGGTCGCCCATCGTCCCGTCGGTGCTCAGATGGGTGTCTCTTGGGGTTCTCCCGGTAGCTCTCCCCACTGGGGCTGAGGGGACTGTCCCTCCGCAGGTGACTGTCCTTTAGGGCAGCCGGGGCTCTGCGGCTGAACCGCATCCCGCGGTGGTTTGGCCTCCCTGGGCGGGGGGGAATCGACTGGGCAGTACCTATGGAGGGGGGACGGGGAACCGGAGCCAGTCTCCCTAAAAACTGTCCCGGGAGGAGACTGGTCAGACCCTCCATGTGTGTTCGGGAAAGTGCCGTGATTGCGGACAAGAACTTCTGGCTGTAGAAGTTCGGACGGGGACCGCCTTGGTTTGGGCATGGCAGCAGGGAGCCCAGTTCATGAGCGCTGCCGAAGTGGTCTTTTCCAGCACGGAGCCTTTTCTTTCTGCGTTTGACTTTTTTGGTCTTTTGTTCTCTGGGAAAGTCGCTGCTGCTCCTCCCCTGGGGCCGTTTAGGCAAAGGGCTCGGCAGGTGAGCTGGCCTCCAGCCCAGGTAGCGCTGCCTGTAGTTTTTAGACAGACCAGTATATCAGGGCAAACTCTAGGTCTCTTATCTTGTCCTGGGACGGTGAAGCCATCTCATGGGTGCAGGAGCAGCAGCCTGACTTGCTGGGGTGTCACTCGGGGCGGTCACACCGAGCTTGGAGGATGGCTGGTCTTACGGCACTGAAGTATGTAACTTATGCTGACACCCAAATAAGTTAAAAAAAATAATCTTTTCTCAATATCCTTTATCTCATCCCGAGTCTAGTAGTGTCCTGCAACACCTTTATCCCTCTCCCTCCCTAATTAATAAAATAATAATTATCATCTCGGTCACCTTCTCTTTCCCAAAGGAATGGGCAGGTGGTTTCACATTCACCGGGGACCATGGGGAGTATCCCCAAGTTAACTTGCCACCAGCCCTTCCTGTGTGTCATGCGGTGAAGCCGGACACCCCGGGCCCCACCTTCATCGCTAGCCCACATCAGTCACTCCCTTGCCCCGAACACCCGTGGGTCCTGCAGTTGGCAGAGGCGCAAATTACTCCCTTCAGGAGTGCGGTGCGCCCACTTAGCACTAAGAGGGTGCGGGGCTGGGGATAATCAGGGCTGGGCTAAGCACACAGTCCGGGGTGCTTTGAGTAGTAATTATGTATAAGCTCAGCTTCAAGCCTCTTATCTCGCACTGGGGGTGGGGGGCGAAGATGCCAGCAGGGCTGAGGAATCTCCAGCCACCCCCTCGATGGGTTGCGAAAGGTAAACTCGCCTGGGGGGCTGTGTGGCTGCAGCCCATTGTGCTGTAAATGAGACCTGCCTGCAGAATCGGGTGCGGAGCCTGGCTTGAACAGACTCCTAAAAACCTGCCCGAGGACCTCCAGACCTGCCCCATTCATGGCTGAGAGCTGAAAACCAGCTGCTCCCCTCACCTTTGTCCTGCAAACAATAAGGGCTCTTCTCTTCCAGGGCTACGGGGGAGGGAGGTGTGAGGTGCCAGGGACCAGGCTGAGCTATTAGTGGCCTTTTGTCCTCTTACAGAGCCCCTGGCCCTGCAGGGCACACTTGACTGAAAATTCCTAGGAAGCTCAAAAAAATATGGAAATCGCGGGGGATGCTTTCCTCGTTGGGACAGTCGGTGAGAGCTGGCTGAAGGACTCCTTGTTCTTTCATACCCCAGCTTGTGCCTCTCCTGCTTGAAAGCAGATCACGCCTAGGGACATAGACCTTATCTGCTGTATTCCCTTTCTGGTCTCCCTTCAAAGTCTTATGGCCACATAGGCTTGGGGCTGGGACCAGCGATGTTGTTTTGGGTGGAGGTGCGAAAACCCCCCATTTGCACCCAATTCAACAGCCACACCCCGGGACAGGTGCAGCCCTGCTGTAAGGAGCTGCCTTTACTGCATTCATGTATGTCATGGTGAAGGTGGGACAGCTATGTGGGCAGAAAAACTTCCCCTGCCTGGCTCTGCTCTCCTGCCAGAGCTTCACATGTCCTGGATGCTCGGAGCCACACGTCAGAGCCTCGTGCACTGATGGGAGAGGCTCAGATCTGTAATTACTTTGTTCCCGTAGAAAGGACTGAGCCTCCTTACACACACCTGCAGTAATTCGTGGTTGTGGGAACGCTGGAAAATTTTTACCAGCAAGCTTATGTTTGGTAGCTATTGCTGTTCCTCTAGAAATGTCAGTGTTTGGTTTCTTCGACCGCTGCTGCATGTCAGAGATGGGGTTGGCACCAGCTGATGGGCACCGTTAGCCAACTGAGGGGCCTCCAGCTTCCCGTGTGGCCACGCTGCTGGAGTCCACCCATGCTGGCACTTCTCCCGCAGCTGCGTTCAGCTGAGGGCTTATGTCAGTGCTCCTATTCAGGCAACAGAAAGGCTGCGTTTTGCTGGCTTACGTGAAAAGCAGTGCGTGGCCACATGCAGACATAGAGGCAACAAAAGCCACCCTTGCAACAAGGCTTTGTTGCACAGCCTCAGCATTGTTCTTGTAGCCCTCCAGCATCGTCCATGGAGCTTAGCTGAGCTTTGTGCTCCTCCGGGATCTGAGGGGAAAGGTCTCAGACAGGAGGGAGAAGGGCTCCTGGTACCTGTCTCTGGAAGCTTTCAGCCCCACCTAACCACACTCTTCTGTTCAGAGCAGAGGTTGTTCTGGGTCCCATCTAGGCTGTTTGAGCCCTGTTTGGTTTTGCTGGGGGAGATTCTGTGCTTCAGACAAGCTGAGACTCATCTACCACTTCATCACCAAACCTAGTACATCCATAGGCCTTTATGCCCTAGCCCAGAAAATAAACATGGGTTTGGATGCCCTCTGGGTCAAACAGCATCACTGAAATGTGAAATCTCCCCTCCTACATCTTTAGCACCCTGGCTGAGCCTGTTCCAGGAGCTGGGGAAGAGGATGGGTGGGGGGAAGGAAGGTTCATGCTCAGGTTACTGCTGCTGTGCTGTGATGGTGGGGGAGTTGGGAGGGTGACCCAGGGAGGGACAAAGCTATAGCATGAGGGACAAATGTGTCCAAATAGATCTGGAGCAAGCAGGTAGAACCTGCTGGTATCTGTGCTTTCATGTGGGTTAAGGGTTAATTTGCTCCCGTGTTTCTCAATCCCTGTTCCTTCCTCATGAAAAATCATGATCGAGTGATAAAATAGTCTCACTTGTGCAGCGCTTTGAGAAGGCAGAGGGTTACTTGGAATGCCACCGAGGCTGTTCCTCTGTGCTGCCGTGTTGTGTGTCTGCAAGAGAGGATGGGAGTCTGTTGCAACACCCTGGTTTTATTGCTCTACAAGCAGGTTCTAAGCAGCTTTAGTATCTGGTGTTACTATGTGTTACTAAATCTCTTGCTAAGAGAATTTCCAGGCTTTGTGGGAAAACGGGCTGCCCAGGTCTTCTCTGACCAGGAATCTGGAAGTGGCGCTACTGCGTGTTGCCTGTCTTCCCAGCAGGCTCTCTCTGCTGATTGAGTGACTGCAGGAGGGCATTGAACTGTGTTTACTTTGGGGTAGGCCACTCTGAGTATTTACTTTGAGTACAAGGCCACTGTCACCTACTAAATGTGCCTCTTTTGCACTGGACGTGCAGTGAAGACTTCCCAGCCTTCCCATATCGGCAAGAAACACAACTTGCTCTGAGTCTACATGCTGCCCAGATTCCTCTGTACAGTCTTCTAGGCTTGTGGAGAAGTGCTTTGAAAGAGTCCAGACTGGACTATCTGATGGTGATGTCATGTAGGTCATGGTGATGGTGTGTAGAGTCATTGCAGTGGCTGGTAAGGGTTTTGAAAGCCTCCCAAGCCATTAGGCTTTTGGGTCAAGCCAGAAGGACTAGCAAGGTGTGAGAGATGTTTGCTGGGTACATATGAAGCTGTTATTGCTCACTCAGATCTTCATTCCCTTGCCTGCTGCACGAAAGTAACTTTCACATGCTGGCAAGGCAGAGCAGCAGGATCTCAGGTTCTGCTCCTTCAAGGAGATTCAGCTTTTGTGAAAACCCAAGTGGGAAGGCTTTGAAGGCTGCTGATTTTTCTTAAAGGTGGAACATGCTTCTATACTATAGGGGTGCTTGGAACTCCTGGGGATCCTTGCAGAGATTAGAGCGAGCTGCACAGTGTTTGCTTCACTTGTATTCTGTCATCACTTGGTTGCACTGAGGCCCATGGGAAGGGAAGAAAAAGTCCACAGTTTAAATACAAACAAGGTAGTCAATGAGCATCCCTATCAGAAAAAAAATCTGCACACAGAGCCATTACAGCAATTTTGCATTACAAACAGGCATTACAAAAATCCCATGGCGCTTTCCCAACAGCTTTTCTATAATGTAGATGATATAAACAGAATAAATAAGGAAATGTGATGACAGAAAAATAACCTCAAACATATGCTGGTGAAGTCCTTTTTTTTCTTATAACTAAGCAGTTGCCAGCAATTACTCTTGTGTCAGGTAATGATAGTTGTGGGAAGGAAAAAAGTCTTACATAGGCTTTAGATAAACTGCATTGTGTAGTTTGTTTCAAACCCACTAACAATAAGTTGAAGTTGTTTGTTGGCATGTCTTATAAAAAGTGGGTTTCATTATGTGAAACAGGTGTGAGCTGCTATGTAATTTTTGTGGATTTACACCGTATTTTACGGCTTGCAGGATTCACGTTTGTTATTAATCATTCTCAGTAGCTTTAAGCCTCTGTTCTTCAGTACTCGCTGCTTTCTTGGCTATTCAGGCCAGGTCTCTCATTACTTACTAACCAGCAATAAAAAAGCTTGGCTTCCAACTGGATAGTGGCTTATGTTGACAAAATACTGTTGCCACCTGACAGCTGTTGTTGGGCGCCAGGCCAGTGTGTCTCACCTTGTACAGGACTGTTTTTCCCCAAGGGCTGCTGAGATTGCCTGGGCTTCCCAACAGCCGTGGTGTATTGTGTGGGAGGCTACAAGCCCTGTTCCCGTTGGGGAGACAGTTGCAGCAGCAAGGAGTGAGGGGGAAATCCAGTTTCTCTCTAATATGGCAGAAGTTGTAAAGTTAAACTGGTGTAGAGTACTTCTACTGGTTGTTGGTAGCCAGTCCTGTTTAGCAGGTTAAGACAATACTATACTTATATAATCTGGGATTTTTTTTTTAAAGCAGCTGGAAAGGCCCATGTGAACAACAGAACTAATATTAAACTAGCCTTCTAAGCCTCTGGATGTGCGTCTTCCATTGAGAAGGAGGTTGTTAATGTGTACATGATAACTCATAGCTTGTATGATAATTAACTGCAGTCAATGTACTGCACACATTGCAAAAGTGGTAGGAAGACAAAAGCCCTGTCTCCCAGCCTGTGCTAGAGCACAGAGCAGCCAGGCTGGGTGGAGGGGAGGATGGTTGGCCAAGACAGTCATGTCACATTAAAACTTCTTGGAATAAAGGGACAGTCTGTTCTGCAAATGCTCCAACCTGTTTTTCTGTCCTACTGCAAGTTTCCAAAATGCCTCTGTCCTTTTATGCCATGGGTAAGGGAGGGGTGAGAACACCAGGAGATGCCCCTCCAAAATCTGCTGAAAGTGTGTCACCCTGGGAAATGTTCACAATTATGCTTTTTGTTTGTCTGCTTCTACAAAACTGTTGTGCATTCAGTTAATACTTGTACATCTTGAGGTTTTTAGCAAGTTTCATAGCTAGATCTTCTGAGGTCATAAAATTTTTCTTCTTGTGTTTAAAGGCAAGAGGCCTCTTTCCACTCTTGCAACTGGTTTTCTAGTTGTTAGGAATACCCTACCATTGGCTTCATGAAAAGAACTCTTTCAAAACCCTCTCCAATAGAGTATTCTTATAAAGTGCTGCTTCTGTAGCAAGACTAAGGCCCAACTTACTGTAGACCTGATGAAACAAATTTAGTACCTCTGAAGAAAATGTCCTTTCCCAGGTGAAGTATGAACTAGTGTTTTCAGCCATTGGCCTCTCCAGAGTTGCTGCTGTAATGCACAGTTGAGCCCAAAGTGTTCAGCAGCTGAATTGGTCTTCTGGGTGGTGCCCTGCCAACTGAAGTCTTTCTGAATATTGGCATCAACTCTGTAAGCTACAAAATATTTTTAGTGTAATCTCTGGCACTGGAGATAAATATATTAAATATGTTTGGACAGTGCTGTTGTGATTATGTTAGTGATAAATGACTTTGTAAATGGGTTTCTGCAATCAGTGCAACAGATGGGTTTTGATTAACACCTGGGCGATTCAGAGCTGTCATCCTTCCTCTTTGAAAGAAGGCATGACATTTAGCCAAGCAGATTGTGGGATTTTTCCCAAGAAAGCCAAGCATCTTGCAAGTGTGTCACTTCCTATTGCTCTGAATATTACCTTTCTGTTACATTGTTTGGAACTGGTTTCATGATCTATTTACAGAAGAATAAGCCTATGTTTGTAGAGGCAGATCCAGATCTGTTTTAAAGCAGAACTAAAGCCTGATAGCCTGTTGGTGTGCATCACAATTTTTCTGCATGAGCAGTGCTGTGGGGCAACGTGTAGTAAAGAAGCTGCTGAGGAAAGGTGTGCAGCCGTGACCCTACTAGCCAGTGTCCTGTTTGAACTCCAGTCTGTCTTTCAGTTGAGCCAAAGAGCCTGTTCTTGCAGCAGAGGCTCTTAAGGGTTCACTGTACCAGTGAGGGGTTTGCAGGTGCTCTGCTGTAGGCTTAAATCTTGCAGTTGTCCAAGCTTGAAGTGCCTTGCAGAGCTTTAGCAGAATGCAGTCAGTCTGCTTTGAGGGGTGAGCTCCAGGCTTGGGAACAGATTCTGGTGATACTCTGCAAAAACTGTACACGTGTCACTGCTAGGTACCCTTCTGTGGCAGGGGACACTTTTGCCTTGGTTACAGCATCCTCCTGGGAGCTTGTTCCTCTGATTAACCAGCCCTGTTTGTTCCCAGATCTTAACAGGACTGTATATTAAAATCCATGCTGTTCAAACAAACCTGATTTGCCAGGCAATAAATCTCAGGCTCTTATTTCACTGCTGTTCAGCTGTTTTGTCACATGAGGTATTTTCAGTAATGACTTAATTTTCAGTATTGACATTGATTGCTTTCTCCTTTGGTGTCAAGAAAATCTGAATTCAGTAGCTCAGGTTCCTCGGGTTAGTGTGTCTGTGCTTTCAGATGTGTCAGTATAAAACCGAATCTTGGATAATGTAGATTGAATTTGTCTGCTGAGAACTCAGGCAGACACAACCTTTGCCTATAGGAGGCATCACCCCATGCTCCAGTTCTTCAAAAGCACAAGAAACTCTTAAAATGTTTGAATATCTTTGAGTCTAATAAGGTAAATATTTTAGGTAGAAAAAACAACCTATTTTTCACTTGGCTGGGAAAATCCTGTTTCTGTTGCAATTGGTTTTTTGTACCCTCTGGGACACAAAATAAAGGATTTAGCACAAAAATTATCTCAGTCAACACTGAGGTATTCATGTAAAAGACAGGTTTTGGAAGTGTTGAGCAACAAAAGGGCCTTGCTCTCTGCTGTGGGACTATCCATATGTATGACACTATTCATATTAAAACCTGTGCCTAAATGCTTTGTCAAGATAGAGCTTAAATCTGTATACTTCTTTTGATAAACAGATATGCCCTTCCAATTGGGATTCAAATGATCAGGGAACAAAAGATGATTGAGGGCAATTCCCAGGTCATTTCCTGCAAAAAGCTGCATGCCCTTGATTGCCATGCATTTTAGAAGAGCTGAGAGTCCTCTGATCCTGATGCATGACAGTTCCTGGGAGCTTAAAGCTAAAAAGGAATGTCTGCTTGTTTGTATCCTGTGTAACAGGCAGCAGAGTATTTTGACTTGTGATTACTGAGCCCCAGTAATTTGAATTTCTATTTTTATCTTGAGTTTTCTTTGTGGTAACTCAAATCCTAATGTCTTCTAGGCAGTCTGCAGGCCACACGGGCTTTGATGGTGGCTTCAATACTCCTGGGCCTTGTTGGTGTATTTGTTGCTGTGACTGGCATGAAATGCATGAAGTGCATGGAAGACGACCAGGTGAAGAAGATGCGGATGGCTGTCTTCGGTGGGGTGATCTTCATCATTGCAGGTTGGTAACATACAGATGTATTCAATGTTAAATGTGCAGTTTCCTAAATGGCATTTATCCTGCACAGGATGTGAGAGGATGGGGAGGGTTTGCTGCCATTGCTCCAAGAGCATTTTGGGCTGGGAATTCCCTAGTGGACTCTGGTTATCTGAGGCATCAAATAGGTCTCTTGGCACACTAGTATTGTGAATTCTATACGGACTGCTTGTCTTTAATCTCTATTAGCAGAGCTGAGTTTGATCTGCACACCCTGCTTCAGTGAAAGGCTGTCAGCTTTGGTAAATGTAACTTTGGGTGACCCTAAATCCTTAATTCTCTCCCAACTAGCATTAGGTAACTGCTCAGAATTTCCCAGGGTAGCAACAGTGAGACATCACTCCAGATGCTTGTCTGCTACATGCTTATTTTTGCAGTGATTTTGTTGGTTCTTTTTTCTTAAGTCATGACATTATGTTCTCTTCATGTGCAGGTTTGGCAGCATTGGTGGCCACGTCATGGTATGGCAACCGAGTGGCTCGGGCCTTTTATGACCCTTTCACCCCAGTCAACACCAGGTACTGACTCATTTGATATAACACTATGGTATTGCATGACAGATGCTTCTGGGGCTTAGCTTTTGAGTAGCAGTGGCTTAAAATCAAAAGAGGGAATTTTCTGAGTTAGTGGGGTTGGCTTCAAACTGCAGGAAGAGCATTAGGACCAGAGTTCATCATGCATGTGGCTTGTAAGTCTTGGCTTTGTTCTAAGGCAGCTTCACTGCTGGAGACCTAACTGATGTGAATTCGGCAATTTTTTTCCTCCAAATGCTTAAGGCCTGGTTTGCACAGTCTGGCCTTGCAGCAGTGAGCTGAAAGATTGGACTAACCCATTGTACAAAACTCGGGGCTCTGAGGGTCAGCTGAGTCTCAGGCTGCTCCAAACTGCTGCCTGTGTGAACATGCTAACACTGTAACCCAGAGACATTACTTATAGTATTCACTTTCTTTCTTTTCTCCCCCAGATTTGAATTTGGATCAGCTCTCTTCATAGGCTGGGCAGCTGCTTCTCTGGCCATTCTGGGGGGGGCCTTCCTCTGCTGCTCCTGTCCACGGAGAGAAACTTCATATCCACCCACCCGAGGCTATCCAAAGAATGCCCCCTCCACAGGGAAGGATTATGTATAATGAAACAAAGAAGAGGAGCCGCCAGCACTGGTAGTGAAAGCATTTTGGAGAGGACACTACAATGCCACTGTCCTGAGCAGAGTTCAGACTCTAGGTTCTACCTTCCTCTTCTCCCAAAAATGTGTATATTTTTATAATCTTCTTTGCTACTGGACATAACTTCTCCTTTCTCTCCCAGCCCGTGGAGGAAGGCTAGCCTAGGTTCATAGGTATTGCCACTGGAAAGATGAAACCTCCAAGCTTGGGTTAAGTTTAGTATTTGGGAGTAAAAGGGAAAAATGATACTGTTTTTTTTAGATGGATGTTGGTGCTTTTTTTAAGTTGTTTTATAAAAAAAATAGATGGTAACAATTCAGTCCCATATCCCATTAAGTTAGAGCCCAGTGTGGTGTGTGTAGAAATTAAAGGAACATATATTATATACAAAGTGATGAAACAATAGCTTAAGGGGAAACATAATTTTAGGGAAAAGACTTTACATGTAGGAATGTTTGAAGAGATCTAAAATGCTCTTGTACTGTCTTCTTGGTGTCATCTTCAGCACCCTCCTTTCTGTGCAGATTGGCATGGCAAAGGGTCAGACACAATTAAATTGCTGTGATTTAGCAAACTGAAATCCATAACTGTCCATGCACATGCCGTTGGCCAACAGAAAATGCAGTGTAAGGTGGCTTGGCTTAACTGTTATCATTGTTTTGACAAGATCTCATAAGTTGATTGTGTCTGAGCAAAAGGCTGCAAAATCGTGACTGCCGAGGTTAGCAGACACCCAAAGCAGCTGCAGCTTCTCTGGTGCCAGGGGAGAGCTAAAGAAAAAACGATTGCCTTCTGTTTTCACTGGGTGTCTCTGGTGGGGCTGTTGCTGCTGTTCCTTAGACGCCGAGCTGGTGGCAGTGATTGTTTCTCCATGTTTCCACTACAGTGCCTAACTGAGCTTGAAGCTTTATCCCCTTGTGTGTGTGTTACAGGCCACCTTTTAACAAACACTCTCCTCTTTCCTTGAGTCTTTCTTATTTGGGCTCAGTTCCTGATCTCGGTTCACCTTATGCAGCTAAATGTGTTAAACCAAACTGAATGCACTGCTGCTCCCTGATGTTTCCCCAAGGATACCTCACATGCTGCCCTTTGATCCTGTCTTCTTTTCTTGTAAACACTTTCAGTGATGATATGAAGGCAAATTCCAAGGAAACTGACCCAATTGTTATGGCATGTTCTTGTAATCCAAGCTCACAAGAGGAAGAAACTAGCATTTTAAAAATAAAGCCATCCTTGCATTTTAAGTTGTATATGAGGAAAAAAAAATGCAACTCATCAAAGGTTCCCACCCATTCCTCTGAAACACCCAGTCAGTCACTTGGTGTTTGACTAACACTGTCAGAGACTGTCTGGAGTTAAGTCTTGTAATTCCTAGAAGGATGATACCAGTTCCCCAAAGCTCAACCTTGTTTTTTCTGCAGAAGGAAACTGGTTGCTTCTGACCAGGTTTTATAATTGCATATCTGTTCAGAGGCATCAGTTCTCTTGATTTCCTTCTGTAGACACAGAGAGCCTCTGGGGCTGAGCAATGTACAACCATCTCATTGGTGGCTTGTGGAAGCCTTGTACCTCTGTTTGACCTGACTCTGCAACATAATTCAAAGTTAGTAAAAGAAACCAACCGGAGCATTTGCTTCAGGCTTGAGTTGATGTTGGCCTGTGTTTGGAGCTGAGACACTGGTTTCCACTTCTCCACGGGGAACTGCCTGTGCACAGCAGCTGCCTCATGAGACCTTGTCTTTAGAGGTGGCAGCTCAGGTCACATTAGAGCTGCTGAAGTCTGTGCTCTTTTATTTGCATTAACCCTAAGCCAGGGAGCAGATGCGTATATTGGGAACTTGTATAAAGTGTTTAAACAATTCCAATAAATGGACTTTTTTAAGGAAAATCAGACTGCATTACTTCATTTCTTGTTTTTGAGCAGAACTTGGACAGTGTGCATGGAAGTGAAGT